>NW_028186364.1:232176-256461 GCF_003343005.1 Rhea americana | reverse complement strand
AAAAAAAAAAAAAAAAAAAAAAAAAAAAGATCACCCACCAATAGGAAGCAGCTTTAATTTACTACCTAATTTGCTGTAACTCTCTGGACAACAAATTGGTGTAAAGATAAATGCAAAAATGCAATGAAGAGAACTCAGCAAGGACAGACTGGTGAAGAAAGAGAAAAATGGGAAAGAAAAATAGAAAAGCTGGTAAGGATGAATAGCTGTTATATTGTTTTCTACACAAAGGCAGACAGATCATATAGTCATATGGGAAAACCTATAAAACAATATAAGTTAGTAAAAAGAGTCCTCAGTACAGCCCAGAGAATCAGCTCTGTGCTGGATATAAATCTTCCGAGCCCTGTTGTGAACACTGGAGCTGTTCCAGCTGACACCAGCTGTGGATCTGGCCTGGACAGTAATTGCTCCTCTCCTCCAGTGACATGAGTTGACCAGTACATTCTAATTTAAGATGATATTTACACAGGAAAACATCACAGTCTTTTTACTAGGTGCTGATTGCTCCAGCAGAGATCCTCGTGCTGAGTAGGAAATGCAGACAGGTCATTACATCAACAGTTGCAAAACGACAGCGTCCGTGAAGACATAATCTGGCTTTGAAAAGCTTTCAGCAGCTCTTTTTCTTCCTCCTTATTTTTCACCCCTTCACACATTGTCCATGAAATATTGCAGTTGTTATTCTTACCTTTACACAACAAGCTAACTTTTACCTGATCGGACTGCACGTTCTGCTGAGCCAGMCAGACATCAGCTGCCTGGCCACCCTATATGCGATTGCTCACCCATCGTCTATGATTATAATTTTAATGCTTAGCAAACTTACCATGCTTTTGACATTTGTAATACAGCGAAACATGGTACTGAGGCTCCCCACAGGGTCTCTCCCAGATCTGCATACACCCAGGAGCATAGGGGCTGCGTGGATTCTCATGCAGTACAGATACTGCTGTGTTGGAGACAGATCTGTGGTGAGAGAAGCTCAGATGTGTTTACAGTTWCTCAGCCAGGAGCAAGCACTCTGCTTTCTGAACTCCTAGGCCGTTGGCTATTTGCCTGACTACTGGCATCCCTATTTCTTCATCCTGTTACAACAACAGAACATTTGTTATAGGGGACACAGTCATAGGTCCAGTAGGTGATGCCAGCTAAACGTGCCGGAGGAAGGGGAAAACCCCACAGGTTCTACCCCGTCTCCACTGCAGCGTTCCCAGGTTCCTATTCCCCTTCCAGAAGAGCAGCACCCTGCTGCTGCCTTGTGCTAAAGCAAAGCTGGCCGGTGCACTGAGATGCCCAGGTTCAGCTCCCTGCACTGTCCCCCACTCACAGGGCAGCCCCACGGGCAGGGGCTGTGATATGATATGCAACTGCGGTATGAGGAGAATTTTTCAGTCTGGCTGTTGTTTGCTCTGGCTTTTGCCCTTTGCTATGATCTGTCTCAACATGGTATTAGTAAAGACAGTGTTACAATTACAGTAATGCCTAGACAAGGTTTCCTGCTGGGAGTTCAGTGCTTTCCAGAGAAGAAAAGGAGCCCCATGTTCCTGCTGCTTCAGGTGCAGGAAATGAAGGCCTGGAGAGGAGAAGTGATTTAGTGGAGATCACAGGCCGTGTTAGCAGAATGGACAGGAATAGAAACGTCTCGAATCACTGAGCCCCTCTCTAGCTGCTGAAGCGTGCCATTTGGATCACACAACCTCGCAATGAACTTTGCAAGGCTTATACGGAGCTTTATTCTTAATCCCTCAGTCTGGACTTCACGGATCTCCTCAAGCTGACTTTCTATGGGCCTAAATACGTTAAATTTAAACAGATTCTCCTTTCAGACGGGCAGGGACAAACCTAGTGGTGTCCCTTCCATGCCGGGCTGGTGGGCAGTCCCTGGTGCCTGTGTGTTTCTCTGCCCTTCTCCCCAAGGTGCCTCTAGGTCCCCARGGGAGAACAGCACTTGCTGAGGTTTCAGCTAGCAAAGATTGCAGAATCGTTCTTACACATGTTTGTTTTGACAGATGGGTGTTAAACACTATGTAGATGGAGGAGTTTTGTCGGTGATATTTAAATCATGAGCCTGGCTCTCCTGGGATGCTGAGTGAACTGTTAGCATCTCCCTGCAGTCCTCGCTTTCAGGCATACAGCGGCTTTGCAGCGGGATTGCTCAGAACAAGGAAATGCTTGTTCATCTCTCCTGCAGGTTCCCAAGCGGTTGAGATTGAAGTCAGTGTGGAGAGAATGTGTCCTCCTTGTCCACTGCCAGCAAAACCTTTTCCTGAGAGTCCTTGTTCTTACTGAACTTGTCAGAAAATGTCAATGTCTGGCAGCAACAGTCCTGTGGGCCCTACATCCTGCAGCAGTCACCCACAAGCAGGCAGCCGGTAGCAAGCTGCTCCGCTTCCCTAATCCCAGACCTATTGAAGAGTGTTTACCCTCTGCCTGTGATGGCAAGAATGGGGCATCGATTGTAGTTTGCAGGTGAAAATGGATTGTAACCTGCTGCCTGTAGTGTCAATAGAGCTGATTAGCGCTTGTATCAGTCTCCAGCAGGATTGATCTTGCAGGTGAGAATGGTTCAGAGACCAGCTGGGGCCCTGCTCCTMGGTGGGATGCTCCTGTTGCGTGGTTTTGCTGTGGTCATCGTTGTCTCGCTGCTGTGGACAGGAGGAGAGTCACTGCAAGCCGCTGGGATGCCAGGAGACAGCAAGCATTATTGCCCAATATCTAATTTCTGGAGCCTCTGCAGTAACACTGTGTGTCACAGTCTCTTGCTGCTGTGTTGCCTTTTGGTTATCTTTCAGTTTGAAATGCTGCTTAAACCTTCTTGGTGAGGCAGGAAAGCAATGGACACTGCAGGCTACCATTGCAAAAGCTCCATCATGCAAAAACAGTTTGGTGACCCCAGAATGATTTGTAGTGTTGAGCGGTGTGTGACCCATAGCGGTCCAGCTCTGTGGGGTCCCCTGGGATGATCCATTTCATAACCATTTGCTGTCTGAAAAATTAAACCATACGAAGAAAAGCTGTTTCAAATTATTGGATACTTCTTTCCACACTGAGTAAGCACAAATCGAGAAATCAAAATATTTAACAAATCAAACAAAGATTTCTCCAGTACTGTGGGAGCTTTATGTTGCTTTTAGGCAGCAACATCTAGTCAAAGCTCCCCACCCCCCCACCCTCCTGTCCTTCTGTTTGAATTCCTGCTGGTCACTGAATTATTACTTTTCCTACTATTTCCTGTGCTTTAAAAGTGAGGAAAGCACAATCAAATTATCGTCATGCTTATTTGGTTAATTACCCATTTAGTTACTTATTCAGCTCATTAAAAAGACGCTGGCCACTGTCAGTTTTGAGTGTCAGAGGAAATTCAGAGAGGCAGGCACTTAGGAGACAGGATACAGGACAAAATAGACCATTACTCCAGCCCAGTGAAAGGCAATTTATATCCCTTCGCTTCTGCTACGTCACTTCTGTGCACAGTTTGTTCTGGATTAAAAAACAACAACAAAACAACCGAAGAAGGCATCGTGGCTAGAGATCGCCATTGCTTGTTAGAATCCATTTAGGTTTAATGCAAAGCTCCACAGAAGACCAAACCACCTATTTTAGGATTCCTTTCTCGGTTAAGAAAAATGTGCTGCTCCACAGGTCATAAGATGCCTGTAATTATGACCCTGAATAGATAGAAATGTTGTTTCTTGAGACAAATTCTATCTGACAGTTTTTACAGTACGTTCGTTCAGAGCAAAATGCCCTGTCCCCTGTCACCTGGATTGAAATTATTAAGAAAGACAGACATTTCACTGACAACTCTAGCCTCAGGGGGGAAAATATTCCTTCTGTTCTCCTCTGAAGGTCAGAGCTCATATAATGCAAAACACTTA
Source organism: Rhea americana (assembly GCF_003343005.1). Lineage (NCBI taxonomy): Eukaryota > Metazoa > Chordata > Aves > Rheiformes > Rheidae > Rhea > Rhea americana. Next base: position 252,580 of record NW_028186364.1, on the reverse strand, counting down.
GAACACACGCATACACATGCTCACACACATGCAGAATAAAACTTTCTCTGCAGTGGAGCTTTAGATAGATTTTATAGCAAACAGGAACATGCTCCACACGCATCTGGGAGAATTTTGGCCAAAAAAGGATGAGTCTTATGTTATTTCAATTTTAAGTTCTTATTGTCTCTTAAATAATCATTTTCTCCCCTGCATATAAAACATGTAAGTATATAGTCATGTTTGCTCACATGTTAAATATTTCCGCCCACATTATATATACCCAGACATGGCACATAAGTCACTCAGAATTCTTCTGACAGTCTGAAATCTGTGAGAAAGTCACACTTTCCTGGTATCTATTTACTCTTTCAAAACATTTCCAGAGTTTTTCCCCCACTGATAAAAGCCTGCTTGTCATTTGGCCCAGCTCGTCACATGGAAGTGGCCCTGTGCRGGGGCGGCGCAGGTCCTTCCCGCAGGAGCGCCCGCTCCCATCTCTCTGTTCAAGAGCCCTGTTGTGCTGGAGGAAAGGCAAAGTCTGGCCCCTCAGCCTGTCCGCTGCCGAGGCTCTACGTGTTAATACGGAGCTCCGCTGCCGCGTAGGAGCTGTCATTCACCATGTCKTGTGTGTGGATCATTGGGCTCACTTAATCTAGGGCTGAAAATTGGTCTTGAGCCAAGGTGACTAGAGGTGAGAAACCAGACTTCAGATCATTAACCTCTTCCCATTGCAAAAGGTAAAGCAGCATCTCCATCTTCCCAATCCTACCAGCAATTTGGCGCACACCTGGCTCACACGAAGTCCCGGATGACTGTGTGCCTGGCGTTGTGTCCTTTGYGCAGTTTTCCTCAGCTGGACCCAGCTCTCAAGCACTGACCCTGCTTTTTCAGTCTGCCTTACAAACACTTGCTACATCAGGGAACAGGCAGCTCCCGTTCAAAAACGGCAGCGTGGGCTCTGCTCTGACCATCCCACCGGGCTCCTACAGCCCAACGCTGATCTTGTCTCCTTGCTCTAACCATCACTTCCAAAAGCTTTGCAGGATCCCTTAGGGATGTACCACCACCAGRGCCTGTCAGACCGCAGCCTGAGCAGTGCAGCAGTTCCCTCTCCTTCGGTGAGTGGCCCGGCACCGGCCGGTGACCCACCGCCTCCTCCATGGCTGCAGGCATAGGCTGCAAGTCCCCTCTCAAGATGCATAGGGACCAGGTGCTCTGCTTTTCGACACTGTTGTTACTCACTGAGCACTGCAGAAATGCAAGGAGAAGCAAGCAGGGTGGAAGCTCCCTCCGAGAGCCTGGGGTGCTGTGCCGGGCTCGCTGAGGCCGAGCTCTCCCTAGAAGATGCTGCGTGGGAGCTGTGGAGGGACCTGGCAGAGGCGCTGAGGGTCTGCCGTGTGAGCAGAGCCGGACTGCCAAGCCAGGGGTGTGGAAGGAGGCTGGTGAGGAGCCAAGTGGGGAACTGGCGAGCGGAGCAAGCAGTGCAGCCGGGGAGAGCCCGGCGAGAAAGGAAGGACGGGGGAGTCACTCTCCTGCCCCAGMAAATCCCGCCTTGTCCCTCGACTGCTTTCCCGCACAGACCCCAGCTTCTGCACATCTTCATTCAAATCTGCAAGAATCTTAAAACTTTGCTTTCTTCTTCCTCTCACCCCCTCTTTTCTAAGTTTAATTCTGAACAGCCGGCTGCGTTCAGCCTGACTGGTTTGTTATGGCTTATAATTTGTGTTAGGATTAATTAACTAATTACCGACAAATGTCCKTTGGCAAGATTCTGCTTCTGCTTGTCAACTTGAAGTATTTAATTATTTTAATCATTTACTTTCATCTTCAGAATTTATGCTCTTCCAAGAGCGTTTCTAGGCATCTTTTAATTATTATTCTGATTTTTTTTTTTGTTGTTAGTGGGGTGGTGAGCTGGGGGGAGAGAGGTGGGGGATGGTATAATTTCTCATTAACTATTTCAGTGAGACAACTTCCTCAGAAACTCACCGTTGTTTTTAAGCCCTGGTATAGAAAGGAMAGTCTGAGATGAGGGTTGTTTGGGGATGCACAGAGAGGCCTGGGCTGAGCTTTAAAATTCCCAAACTAGGAAGCTCTCCCTTTCTCCAAAAGGATTTCAGAGATCTAAACTTGATCATGCCTCTGTACCTGTACCCTGTTCCAGGGCTCCAGTGGGCCTTGATTTACACGTATGCTTAGCTTTACTCACTGGAGTAACCTGCTGACACCGGGGGAGCACACAGGATGCCTCCCATGAAGCACAGAAGTGTCTCTGCAGGATCAAACTCCAGGTGGATTCCAAATATTTGCACCAGCAAGAAAATAAATCCAGGAGTCATGAGAAAACATCCATTTATACAGATTTTTTCTCCTGAAAAGATCCTGAATTGTTTTAAACCCACAAACTGAACTCTGCCTTTGGCATCCCACAGGCTTTGAAGAGGGCTGCAAAGGCAGGCAGGAGCACATCAATGTGGATCTGGGTGGTCAGTATGCACTAAAATCCCAGCCCCTTGGACATGCAGCCAGTGCTGGGATGGGAAGGCGGCAGGTAACTAGGATAAAAGGAAAATTCAACCGAGAACAACTTGCTTTTAGAACAGTCAGGATCGCTCCTACTAAGAGCACCCTTGGTTTGCACACCCTCACACGCCGTGTATTGGTATAGACAAAATACAATTATCACACACACGCTGTGCGCCTTGAGATGTTTCCCTGTGCAATTTGGTCCTAACAGAGAGATCCAAGTCTGCACAGGTCTGTGTGCCGCACCCCAGAGTACACCCACCCACGGGTGGACCYGCTTCCTGCAAGCAGCCTCACTCCAGCGCATGCCCACAGGGCACGCAGACATCACCGACAGACCTATCTGATTAGGAGCACCTTGGAAGATAAAGTGGCAACTCAGCACCTTCCCTTGCCCAGGCAGAAGCCAGGAACACAGCAACACACTTAAAGCAAAGGGATCTAATCTCTCRCTCTTTTTCTTTCACACATCAGAACCAGAACACTTCTATGGGATTAAAACTTGAGAAAAGAAAGCGTGATAAGCTGATAAAAGGCACAGTGAAACTCAGAGACTTTCACTGATACTTTACAGCAGACTCCCAGGCTTTTTTTCTTGCCAAAGGCTTTATACTGCCAACAAACTAAATTCTGAGATGCTTGCAGAATTTTTACTTTGCTGGCCAGATGCCTGGATCGAGTATCTCAGCATAGCCTCACATCTTCAAATGATGTACGTGTACCCTATTGACTTCAGTAAGAGTCTATCTGTAGTAAAGATTAATGAAGGATTTGGCCCCAAGAATATTTCTTTTCTGAAACAAATGAATCCCTTGGACCAGAGCACTGATGAGAGTGTGCTATTTAAAAGGTTTCTTGAGGGTACATAATTATATTGAAAATAATTAGGGACAAGGCAGCAGTATTATTACTACTTATCATATCATTCTAAACTTAATTCAGACTGATCTACGGGAAGGCATTGAGAATGCAGAGACGGACCTTTCTTAAGCAAGATAAGTCCATAATATTGCCAGTTTACCGGACTAATATTGGAGACATGAGCCCAATTTCATTGAAGTCGGTAGGTTTATACAAGAAATGAATTTACTCCCTTGCCTCCACAGCTCTGGCCCTGGGAGGCTAGCTCTGGGGAGAATTGAAGGTATTCATTCCTCTGGAGATCGCAGCCTAGATCTCTGTCCTGGCTTGGGACGGCAACTACACTTCTTAGCTTAATATTGCAGTGTAAGCACTGCTGACAATATCCTAAAATTCCTTCCACCCACAAAGATTTTATCCACTGTCACCTTCAATAGACCACTGTGAGCTGAGGAGAGGAGCAGAAGTACATGCCTGCAAATCAGATATCCTTCACCTATTGCTGACACAAAACTGAAGCAATAATATGGAGAAGGACTTGTTAAACTTGTGAGGCCAGTTGTCATCAGTTTGATCCCAGATAGGGTGAAATGCCTGCTCTCGCAGGGGGTGGCTGACCTTAGCCCAGTGTGGCTCGTGCTCATCTTTTCCCTTATTTGCCCAGATGCTTGGGGACTGGTCTGGGAGCTTCACCCGTTTCAGTGCGTCCATGCTCCGGAGGAGAGCRGGGCTCGTCCTCCTGCTCCGCTCCGTGCGTGCTCGCAGTCATGCTGTGCTGGACGGCGGCTGATTCGCTGCTTCATTACATCTGTGTTTCGGAGGCAAGAGCCTCCTCTGCCAGCCGACACGTCTGTTCACTTGCTGCTCAGACCCCGGCTGGAAGCTTGCTGCAGTCCAGCAAGCATTTAAGCTATGATAAATTTGCTGAGAAGCTCTGCTTTCCGCAGTCCCAGTAAAAGGTGATGTTCAAAGCTACAAGCCAGGAAGCTTATACTAAATGCCAGTGTTACTACGGTGGCTTGACAAGAGCCCCTGCAGCCCAGAGCAGACCGTGAAGCCTGCGATACTGTCYGGACTTGCTGGCGTCTGAGATATGGTGCATTTTGTTTAGTCCTTTAGACAAACATATGTTCCAGAGCCTGTCAGTCGTTTAAGATGACATCCCAGACCCTTGTCCTGAGACACGACAGCCCCATGGTGTAAGCGCTGATGGTTAATAAAGGCTCCCTACTCGCTCACGGGAAGCAGCATTGCCCTGGTGAGCCCTCATGGAAAGATCTAAACAAGATGAGAAAGACTGTCTTAATTAACTTCAGAATCCTGTTAATTAGAAGCCTCCCTGCATTAAAGATTGCTCCAGTGACCAGGCCAAACACTGGCTTCACGTGAAGGCTGAGGTACAAACAGGTCAGAGCTGGATCACACCCAGYTCTTGGGCACCACTGGGACCTGCCATGGACGCTCTGCCGTGGACAGAGCCTCGCGCGCGTGCTCACGTGCACGCACAAGGGAAGGCACGTTGGGCGTGCACAGCCACGCGCACGGGGCCTGTCGCCCGCGTGCCCGCGCGTGCCCACRCTGCCTCCTTGCCCAGGCTTGCACAAACACATGCAGAGCCAGACACYCACCCAGAGCTGGCCCTGCCGCAGCTTTGATGGCTCAGCGATAGATCTCAGGCCTCGCACTTCTGCCTRATGTTTGTGGACAGCTGTGCAGGTTTTGGGTAGTATTTAGCACTCGGTAGCTCACTTACTTCCCACGTGGGAGCAGAGCATTGTGTGGCAGTCTGGCCTGCAGTATTTTCACCTCGTGGTCTCAGCTTTCTGTTCTACTCATTGCTGCATCATTATTGCTGTAACCCTGAGCACAAGGGCCCAATTTACCAGTGTTCACCTCTCCTCGCCTCACCTCTCCCACGTGCTCGCTCTGCGGTCTTGGACAAGTCACTGCGTTGCTCTGCGTCTTGGCTCATGTTCTGTGCAATCACAGTCTCATCCTTGCTCCTACCTTTTGTCTGTTCTGGCTGTTTGCTGTTTGGGGCAGAGACTCTCTATAAGCACTTGTGGCCATCTCAGATCCCACTCTTGGATGCTAGTGATAACGAAAGTTAAAAAAGATGGAAGGAAAATTCTGAAATGATAAATATTGTTGAGCAGAGAGGTGAGTTTATGCGACACCCTGTCTCGTTCACTTGCTGGCATTGCTAAATGTCACAGCATTAAAAATAAAACTAGACTACCACCCTCCTCTRGAAACCATGCTAGGGGACATGGGGGCAAGTAGAGCCCAGCCAGGGCAGAGGGCTGCGGCCAGGGCACAGGCACCCGGGGAGGGAGGGGAAGGCAGCTGGGAAAGCTGCTGGGGCAGAGAGCAAAACCAATGAAGGAGTAGGGAGATCCTATCTGCCCTGGTGAATGGGTGGAGGAAAAACTGCCTAGATGTGCTTTGGAGCACAGCAGGGTGTGTGGGTGCTGTGCCCTGGGAAGGGTGGGCAAGAGGTGAGCAGGAGCTGGAGAGGAGGCTCCAAGGCCCAGCGTTAGCATCACACCCACCTCTTACCTGTGCAAGCCACAGGCCCCGCTGGGACACCTGCAGCGCTTCTGCCACGTTCATTCCTGCAGCAGGCACGGCTGGGGGCAGACTCTCCACCTCCTGTTACAACAACCCCGTGGGGACAATGTCCTCCTCCTCCCTTCACGGAAAGGTCCCTGAAAGCAGGCACTGACGAGAGCTGCAGGTCTGCTGGGTGACAGGGTCAGAGTCAATGTGTGGTTAGCTCCAGACAGAAACAAAACAGGAGGAAGGTTGCCCTGGGAATAGAGAGTGGAGGAGGACAACGCTTGGGGTGGATGGAGGCTGAGCGGCTCGGGGAGGAAGAGGACCCCAGCGAAGGGCATGGGCAGGAAGGGAGGAGGASGTTTCGGGAGAGGCTGAGAGCTGCTGCAGGGTTATGAGAGCCCTAACTCAGGAAGGCAGAGTGGGAGAAGTCATGGCTAARGCCGCAAGAGAGAGATGGGCTGGAAGAGCCTGGAGAGGCTGTAGAGGAGGAAATCAAGGCACAGGGAGAGATGGGAGAAGCCTGCCCAGGGGACAGAGAAAGGCAGCTGCAGAGCTGCGACGAGCCTCTGCGTCTGCCGGCCGCTGGGCCGCACGGTAGGCACCCCACGCCTCTCGGACCAGCCCCGTGGGGGCACAGGGCTGGCAGGACTCCGAAGGAAGCTCTTCCTCCACCCGCACCGAGTCCAAAGGCTGTTGGTTCACAGGGCTGCGCGAGTCGTGCTAGATCTGCAGGGCGCGCTTGGGTCCCTCGGGAGAAGGAACGCCTCGTCCTGTTGAAGGCCGACAGAATGAACTTCAGTTTATGCCCCTGGCATTTTTTTTACAGCTCAGCTACTCCATTTAGGGTTTCAGAGGCAGTGGAAGGAAGCTCGGATCGCTTCACTGACCAGCCGTAACATCTAGCCAGTACATTAACTGCCCTGCTGCCCTGATCTGATGTGGTTTTACAGACAATAGCTACTGGCTATTTAGGCAATGTATAAATTAACATATTCTGCACAAACTGGGAGCATATTTAAATTAAAGGAGAGTGCCCTTTATTTGTCAATCATTCAACGTCCACATTTTTACATTCCTTTAAAAAGACGATTTCAGCCCTCTTAAGCAAACCTCAAACTGTTCGTCTTCGGGAGGGGCAAACATTGATTGTTCAGCTGTTTCTTTGCCCCCTTCCCCTACCTCTCCGCTTTAATTAAAACAATCACAAACTGCTCTCTTGGAATTTCTTTCCCAGTTCGGCTCAGTAACTTGTGACCTTCGAGTCAGAACACCTTTATTTCTGATCATGCTGGAGTTTGCCTGGCATGCCGGGGTCAGAGATGCAGAGATAAAGAAGTCACCTCACAAATTAGCCACCACAATATGGATACCCAGCAGTGTTCGGGGAGGCTGTGGTGTGCGTTATGCAGAGGACATTGCCAGGGCTGTTTCAGTAACAAACTTTATCTGCTGCTATTCTGATACTGGTGCCTAGTGCTGCGGTAGAGCAAGAAATGGGCTGGGCTTGGAGATGTATCAAATGGTGCTGAACTGGGTAAAACGGCACTCAGAAGGGAACGAAAATTTGGCTTCATCGATATTTTGCAAACCTGGAGCAACCCGTCAGAGTTCACCCATCACCCAAGTGCCACTTCTAGTAATTTGAAGAGCTACGTTAGTGTAGTGCAAAAGCCAAAGCGGTGCTAGCCCGGGAGTCCCAGTCCATACCCAGCCGTTCCCCGAAGTCGTGACTTTCCCGAGCAGCAGCACAGCCCTGAGCACCCGCGTGCTCCTCCTTGGGGTGCTGGGACCTGCGCCAGCAGTGCAGGAGTTGCCCGTTTTGCATCCCAAGGATCTCTGGGGTTTCTTGGAGCTCCGTAGGTCTTGCAGAAGAGAATGGCTATAGCTCAGCAAATTATCAAAGGGCTTTTCTCTTGGCAGCAACTGTCGACAGTAAAGCACCTTTCCCTGCTAGATGATCGGATCAGTCAACAGAGAGATAAATGAACCTTTTCCGGAGGATAATAGTATTTGACTATTTGAACTCCATCACAGTTAATTTCCTGTCTGCACAAAACACAAGTTAAAAAGAGAAACACAAAATAACCGGTGTCTTAAAACCCTCCTAACCGCCACATCCCAGCTTTTACCCAGCTTCCATGCTATAACGCTGTTATAAGATAAAATGTATTGCTGGCTGCTTTCGAAAAAAACAAAGAAACGTCCGTTGGGCAAAGTTTGCCCTCTCTCTTTGCCTGTCAGCCAAATGCCGACACCTCACACCTCCCCTGCAAACCAGGGCCAATGTGTTTATTTAAGACCGAAATCAGCATCGATCAGGGTCTGTCAGTCATTGTCCTGGAAAAAAGAGTTTGGGAGGCAGCGGGCGGTTCGGAAAAGCGGGAGACGGTAATGGACACACGCTCGAATGAGCTTGCAGCCATTTGGCTGAATGCCCCGAGGCTGGATTTCTGTTTTATTATTATTTGGAAAATAAACATTTTGTTTGTTAAGAAACTGTATTTAAGGCGCTGAAATGGAGCTTTCTTTAGTACTGAAAGGCCTTTCCTGTAACCCTCTGCAGCCAGGCGGCTTCGGAGGAGAATTTTTGGAAGCGGTTGCCTGCGAGCCCCGTTGTCGGCCTGCCCGGCGCGGGGCCTTCGCTGGCGCCGGCGGCTGGTCCGGGGATCGCAGCGCAGCGGGGACCCGTGGGGATCCGGGCAGCCGCGAGAGGCACGCGCCAGCGGCACCGCAGAGCTGCGCGGGAACCAGCTGTTAGCAGCGCGTCCGGGAGGTGTGAACGCCGCGGCGGCCAGGAGGCTCCAAATTAGCAACAACAAGCAAGAGAAAAAATTCTCGACTGCAGTCAGAACGGAGCTGCCTCCTCCTTGCTCCCCTCCCCTCCTCCTCCCACCTGCCTTTCATTTTTCCTCATGCATGGAAGGTATTAATTACCAAACTTGCCTTAATGGCTCTCAGGAAGTGCCCTGCAGCAATGCTGGGGCACAGCGAGCTTTGCCCGGCCAGCGGGCTGCAGGAGAGGGACGAGGACCCCGCTCCTCCTCGCCTCCGAGCGCTCTGCGGCTCCCGCTGAACCCTAGCGCCTGGCTCAAGCAGCTCATTTGGGGACCCCCGTCTCCGGTCTGGAGGGAGGTGCCCCCGTGCCCAGCGAGCTGCGCGCGGCGGCTTCGTTAACCTCCGGGACGTGCGACGCTGCCACCCCTCACCTCCCCGTAACGAGCACTGCCACTTGGTCCCGCTCACTACCTTCTCGTCTGCAGCCGCTCAGCGGTGCCTGGCCTTGCTAAACACGCCAGGGAGAGCCCAGGAGGGAGCAGAGCCGGTAATTCCCCGCTCACGCGGCCACGGCCAAACGAGCGTGGGAACGCGGAGGGGAGGCGCTGGATGGCACCATCCAGCCTGGGTCCCTCTCTCCCTGTAAATAACCCTTCCTGTGGCCGAGTGCAGCACTGGGCTCGGTCTGTGCTGTCCGAGCGTGGCGGGGCCGGGACTCCCACTCTCTGCTCCCAGCTCTGTGGTCCAGCTGCTGARGGAGGAGTTTGGGAATCAGACACGTTTCTGGCGGAGGCGGCAGCAATCAGGGAGAASTGGGGTCAGCACTGCTCTTCTGCTCTGTGCAGACTCGTGGGGTCTGCAGGGAGCTGCTTCCTCTTGGTTTTGCATGCACAGTTAAGGGCATCTGTGAAATTCCTGGAGCTGGGGCTAACCCYGAGCCTCCCCGGCGAGGTCACAGGGGGAGGAGGCGGCGGCGATGGGAGGAAGGCCAGCGTGCTCAGGTGCAGACACCTCATGTTGGAGGTGTCRTTTCCAACTGTGCAATTCAGCAGCRGTGGGTGACATTTACTCCTCATGAGCWTACTGTTCTTCATCCTTCCTCTGTACAGTTGAGAGTGCCAGGTATGGTAGCTATTTTCCCCCAGCAGCATCTGCCGAAAGCCGGGATGCAATTCTTTGGGGAGCCCCCGAGCTGCTGGGGCTTGTGGAGCGCCTTGACCGCTTGCTGCCTGTGAGAGTTTGGGCTGGCTCCTGCTCCCAGGCACCACTTCCTTTGCAACAGCCTAAAACAACGGGCAACAGGTTCATCATACTGCTCTATTTGTCCACATCTGTCTGTAGTAGCTAATAAACATTTTGAAAGTACCTTTTCTCCTCTTCCCTTCCCATCCCTCCTCCTCCGCCTTGTAATTCAGCTGCCAATCCTTCCGCGTAAGCAGGGAAACGCTCCCGGGTTCTGGSCAGAAGCGATGGAAGGGGACTGGCAGCTTTGGCGCATCCGAGCAACACGCAGGTGAGAGGAGCCGGGGCAGCAGCGTCGGGTCTGAGCCTCAGCCCGGGACTCCCGAACACCCTTTAGCCAGGGCAGTGCTCAGTGCCAGGAGTGCTGGGATCCTCCGGGAAAGGTGACAAATGTAATGAGAACCCCTTTCTCCCRGGAAAGCCCATTAATGCACAAACTCCATTTCATGGCCAAAGACAAGCCCCTGGATTTGAGCCCTGACTCTGCCCCACCACTCTTCCCCTCTCTGCCTGCTCTGYCCTTGCTTTTGGCACCAGGAAATGGAGCGTTGCCCCTGAAAACCAATCTGCCTCTTGCCCACCGGTGTAGGACCTGCCGAGAGAGCAGGGCTGAGCGAGGGAGCACACGAACGGAGCAGTGAAGCACGGGAGCAGAAGGGCATTAATCACCTCGCTGTGATTAGGGGCTCGCTGAGCACAGGCGGCCTCAGGGCCTTTCTGCTCCCATACCTCCGAGTGCCCCAGTTTGCTGCGCTCTGAAACAAATGCAGGCCAGGCGCACGCACAAACTCCAGGTCCTGGGAACGCCGGCTGGTTAGCGTTCATCTGTCTGATTCCAGCTCCTTTCCACCTCCTGCCAATTGCTCCTGGAAGACATGTCACTGTGGTGGGAACGGCTATTTCTTAATCRCTTTTAGTGCTCCGCTGCATGGGAGACCAGTAAAAGCAGGGGTCTGCCGTGCAGAGCTGTGTGGCTTCTGCAGGAGCAGGATCCAGCCTGTGGCAGGGTGTTCATGTAGCTACCCAGAGACTGAACCCCACAGGAAGGGGAAACAGCAGAAGGGTAAAGAGGAAAAGGTGACGAAAGAGTAAGGAAGAGAGGAGAGAAAGCGTCTCCAAGGGAGAGGGAGATCCAGGCCGTGCTGCCCTGGGAAGACCACCTAACTCAGAGAGTCACATGTCAAACAACGCACAGATCCCTTTTCCACCCTGGAATACACAAATCTGTTCACTTGGAGCCGTCCTTCTACTGCACGGAGATGGATGTGTACGCACGCGTTATTTTAACTTCACGGCTCTCCCATCCGTACATAAAACAGCCCAGGGAGCCGAAGTTGATTCATCTGTTTGCCGCAGAAGATGGATCAGTTAGCAAATTATTTTATTGACCCGCAGCTCTGCTCAAGGTCATTTGTTTCAGTGGACAAGGCAACATGCCTGGCATGGCAAACAGGGCTGAGGAGGGAACCTCCATATGTGACAGGCATATCCAAACCCCAGGGAAATCGGCCTCATGAAGCCTTCGGCATCAGGCTGGACCCCTCACAGCCCGGCTGAGCTTGCTGGATAAGCTCAGCATTTGGGCTTTAATACTGCAGCTTTCTCAGCTGTCTTCAGGCTTTTATTCCTTGCTGCTGCTGGGGAAGAAAATCCCTYCTTCTTCATTAAAATATAGTTTGAAAACTTTTTGCTTTGTTCTTAAATGACATCAGAAATAATTTCTGAGGAGGAAGGGAGAAAATAAAATAAAGTAGCTCKGTCTTCATCCAAACTTGAGCAGTGTCTGTACACTTTAGGGATGAAGGACATCCATAGAGAATCATTCGGCAGAAAAGCTGGACCTTTCCCTGAGCTGTTGATCTAATACCTAAAATAGATAGGGAGAAAATGCTGTAGGAGCACCTGAGACGTTTCCCTGTCACAGAGCAGGTTTTATGAGCATCTGGGATGCACCATTTCCTTGCAAGGTCCCACCAAGGTCATCCCATGTGGAAGGACCCCAGGATGCCCCAGCACACCCTCCCTCCTGGCTCCCGCGCTCGGCGTCCTGCTGCCCTGCGGGTCTGCCCGGGCAGTCGGCGTGCGAGCTGCCTCTTGCTTTTTGCTATCCTCTTCGAGTTCCCAGTTGAGCCTTGCTAACCTTCATTGATTTAGYCAAAGCATTTATTAATTGATCGCTGTAGGGTTACCAGAGGCTTTTGCTTGCATTCRGGGGAAATTAGATGTCCATTGAATATCCTCGCGTGAACTCCCACCATACCTCCATCTACACTCGCTTGGTTCCGCATCTGTTGTTCTTCCTGCTGAAGCAGCTTTTAACCAAAGACATATGGGTCCCATTAACAAAGAGTTTTGCTTGTTTGAATAGCCTGATCCTAGGAAGCACTGGCTGATTTCAGATTACAGTCAGAAATCTTAGGCCTAGGTACCAGGGAGCTTGCGCAGACAGTCTGCATGAGCGTCTCAGCTTGGCAGCTGGACGTTTGACATGCAATTGTATCAAGTTCAGGACGAATGGGAAGGAGAAGGAATCCACAACAGACAGAACGGGTAAATTACAGCAAATGCCTTGCTCTTTACTTTTGCCTAACTTACGACGAGCCCTTCCTTGGAGAGGAAACAAAAACAAAAACAAAAAAAAGAGTGGTTGTGCCATTGATACCTGAGTGATAAAAGGTTGCCTCCCGGCCAGGCAGGGTATGGTGCTGGGTGCTGGGGCGTGAGCCTGCTGGCCTGCAGTCCTCGCGGCACGCCGCCGCTGCAGGCTGGCCCCAGGCCGGCGCGCCGCGGCGGTGGCTGCGTTCAGCTCTGCCCTCGGGGTAACCAGCAGCTCGCTCTTCCCCTGCGGCTGCCGTTCTCCGAGATTTGGGAGTTGATACTCGTTTGAAATGCGTACGGCCCAAGGTGGATCTCGCCTCGCCTGCTGCCTGCCCAGACAGGAGGGGAGAGGACTCGGAGCAATGAAAGGGCGGCAGAGACTCGCGYGCCGGCTTGTTTGGAAGAAAATGATCCTAATGAAAAGTATTTGACTGGGACTGATGACAAAACCCAGGAATAATGCGGATTTTTTCTTTAGAAAGCCTCACGATGCGTATGGTAACATTTTCCAAACAGTGCTGTTTCTCAAGAGGTGTTTCGAGGCTGGGAGATGAGAATAAACCGGTACCGCTGAGAGCAGTGTTGGGTATTGCAGAGAGCTGGACCTGCGCAGGGAGGCAAGGATGATCTTTGTAGTTTATGCGGGAAATTGGCGGCTTCTCTGCATCTCCCTGTAGCCAGGTGGACCAAAAACTCCCTTTGGATCAGCGGAGAAGCAGCGGGGCAGCGCGTGGCTCTCCCGGGGGAGTTCGCTCCCCGGACCGCCACGGCCCTGCTGCACTGAGCCAGCACCTGGTGACCCCTTTACCGAAGGAATCTGAAATAAAAGCTGGGCTTTTTCCATCCATGGCCYCACCCTAATCTACACACTTTTTTTCAACTTTACAAATGTGCCAGATTCAGAAAAAGAAAGAAAAAAACAAAAAGGGAAAGTAGCACATCCCTTTGTGCAATGCTTTTTTAAAATCCCTGTTAAGTTCCTGTACATGCTGACAGTTTTACAATTTACATGACAGCTGGCTTGCTTGGAGGAGATCTCTGTTAATTAAAATAACACAAAGGGAAAGAAGCAAAATCGTGTCAGCGGATAATTAATTCGGAGCGGGGCACCAGGCTGCGCGCCGATCCCGCTAACAAAACTCTGCAGGAATTCACAGCTTTGCGGGGCCGAGCTCAGCGCAGCCTCCYGGGGCGGCTCTGCCCTCGGTGTCGAAGCCGCCGGGCCCGTCCCCGGCAGCACGCGCCGCTCCGCGTCAGACCTACCAGCCCGCTGCCCCGGTGCCGGGCGCTGCGCGTCTAGGGCCGAGCCAGGATTTGGACGCTTCCCCACGGACCCCTCGGTCCGGGTCCGGACCCAGCTCCGCCGCCATCGTCCTCCTGGGCCTTTCCTCCCCCTACGGACATCGGCTGCTCCCACCCCGTTTGCACCGAACCCGGCGCCAGCCCGCAGCCATCCCCTGCCCGACACATCCCCCCGCAGCCGGGGCGCTTCCTCGGCCGCGACTCGCTCCGGCTCCGCGGAGGGCCGCGGGGCTCGGCCGCTGCTCGGCGCCGGGGCTGTTCCAGGGCCGCCAGCAGCCGGCAGGGACCCAGGCCCGGGGCCAGCTGCAGCCGAGGCCAATCCGTCCTGGAAGCGGCCGGCGGGTTATATCTCCGCGCTGCAGCCCCGCTCGCCGGCTGCGTCCGGAGGAAGCGGCAGCCACGCGCCGCCGGAGACGAGCTGCGGCCCTCTCGGCCGCGCGGCAGATCGTCAGCACGCCGAGCCGCGCGGTGCCTCGCGGGCGCGATGGGATCTGCGTGGCCCGGCGAGCTGCGGGGCGCGCTGCCCGCCCGGCTCTGCGCCAGGGGGACGGGGCGGGAGGAGGGGGCAGAGGACCGCCGTCGCGGTCGCCGCCAAACCCTGCCGCGCGCAAGCGCTCGCCGCCCGGCTCCGTCCCGAACCAGAGCCCGGGGAGGGCGCGAGCAGTGCTGTGCCTGGCAGCTCCCTGGGCGCTCCGGGCTCCTGGCAGCTCCCCGGGTGCTCCAGGCTCCCAGCGGCTCCCAGCGGCTCCCCGGGCTCCCGGCTCCCCAGGTGCTCCAGGCTCCCGGCGGCTCCCCGGGCTCCCGGCTCCCCAGGTGCTCCAGGCTCCCGGAGGCTCCCCGGGCTCCCGGCTCCCCAGGTGCTCCAGGCTCCCAGTGGCTCCCAGTGGCTCCCCGGGCTCCCGGCTCCCCAGGTGCTCCAGGCTCCCAGTGGCTCCCAGCGGCTCCCCGGACTCCCGGCTCCCCAGGTGCTCCGGGCTCCCGGAGGCTCCCCGGGCTCCCGGCTCCCCACCACCCAGCGCCGCGCGCCTGTCGGCGTATGCAAACCCGGCCACTCCGCAGCTGGGAGTTAAAGTTATGCTTAGTTAACTATTCTGCTGCTCTCTCGCCCTGCTTTAGTGTGCTGATCAGGCGGGCTTAGAGATGGGGAAAGAGAAAAAAAACACTGAAAGGAAAGAGAAAGAGCAGCCCAGGGCTCCAAAGCAGCTGAGGTGTCAGAGACAGAGATTTAATGAATGTGCCTGAGGTTCACCTGAACAGATGAGCACAAGCTAGAAGGAGAGAATGAAGAAAATGGAAAAAAGAAAGGATCATTTTTCAGATTGGCAGCTCCCCTCGCAGACATCTTTTAACAAGAGAGGGGGAAAAAAAGGCAAAAAGGACTCAGGAGCGGAGCTTTAAAGGGCCAGCGCCGCYGCTCGCCGCCCCGGGGCCGGCCACCCGGCGCGGGGCCTGGCCCGCAGCCGGGCTCGCACCACGCCGCTGCTCCGCCATGGCCCGTCTCTCCTCCGGGACCAGCTGGACACGGTTGCCCCTCTCCCCCGAGCCCGTGGCGGGTAGGCAGCYGGGGACGGGGAGCCGGCCCAAGGGTGGGAGCAGCTCGGGAGAGKGAAGAGCTCGAGGAGCATCTCCAGGTGCAGCCAGGCCTTTGGCCAACGCTGGAGTTTTGTCCAGGTGATTTTAGGAAAAGCTTTTTCTTGCTCAAACAGGCGTCTGGCAAAGCGGGGGCTCCTCGCCGGCAGCCAGCGCCCGGGGCTGCGTGGAGCCGGGAGGACCGGCGGCTCTGCCGGCGCCGCGGCGGGCGCTGGCCACGGGGGTGCAGAGCCATCGTGCGGAAACCGCAGTGGGACGAGGCAAACCTGCCGGCTCATTTATCCCAGGGCCTCGTGACCCTGTTTGAAAGCAAAAAATAAGCTGCTGCCCAGAGAATCCGTCTGTGCACGGAACATGTTAGCAGGCAGGACAGGTCCAAGCAGCCGCTGGCACCCAGGCGACGGGTGCCTCCGCCAGCCGTCGGCGTGAAGCCGAAAGGCAGAGCCCRCGCAAGCTTCAGGGCTGACGTTCCTCTGCAGTTTACCAAAAGAGAGACTTTTGTCCCCGGTGGCTCCAGGCAGCTGCTTTTCCGTTCTGCTTTGTAACGATTTCCCATGGATAAACTTATTCTCTAATCCATGTCCAAATAATTGGCTGTGATTGTTTTTGGCATTGCTTTTTCAAATGTCTAGAGGAAACTATTTTAATAAAACTATATTTAATACAAAGTGTCCAAGCCAGCAGCACCAAGTCGCTGCCCGGCATCCGGAGCACAAGGAAGCTGAACCTGCTTCGGCATCGCTGGCGGAGCGCTCTGCCGGGCAGGACCGCTCCCCAGGGAAGGACGGATAGATGCTAAGGATTGGCGGTGGGGAAAATAAGGAAACGGTCCCAAGATATGTGATCTCGGCTCTTGGGAAAATTTGCCTTCCAGTGAAAATCAAAACGCACCCCTCCTCTTTTCTATCCACCCCCACAATTTTGTCCCTCTCTTCTCCCATGTTTCTCTCTTCCTGGGACAAAACAGGACCRGGCTCTTCCCAAAGCCCGAGCAAGTCTCCCGCCAAGTCGGGAGCTCCTGCTTTTCTCCTGCCAAACCCGCCTCCCGACTGCTCCGGAGGCCTCGCGGGTGCGGGAGCGGGGCCGGCTCGGGGCTCGGTCCTCCCCGCAGCTCCTGCAACGCGGCACCGCGCGGGCCGGGGAAGGGGCCTCGGAGCCGCCCCGCCGCCACCCACCGCGCACCCTTCCTCGCTTCCGCGGGCCTGCGGGAACCGGGAGCGGGAATTCGCCGGGARAGAGAAGGCAGCGTCCCCGCCGGGCGCTGGCACCGGGGCCGCCGGCGGCTGCGCAGCCGCGTTTCTGACCGCAGCGCTTCGATCGCGTTTCCAGAGCGCTTTTCCTCGCCTCGCCTCGCCTTTCCGCGCGGGTTCGCCCCGCTTCGTGCCTCGCTGCTCAGGTGAGCGGCGCCGGGGCGGCAGCGCCGGGCCGGCGGTCCCGGCGTTCCCGGCAGAGCCGCGGGGCCCYGGCACGAGGCTCCGAGCAGGTTAGTCTGGGGCCTCCGCTGGGCAGAGCCTGCCAATTACGCTGGATGAGCTGAGCTCTGTCACATTCGCTTCTTGTCAGGGAAAACACTGCGGTGCCCTGCTCCCCCCCTTCCTTTTTTTTTTTTTTTTKTGTGTGGTTGCTTTTTATTTCCTTTGTCAGCCTAACGATTTTGCAAAGAGCCCTAAAGCCGACGGCGGTTGCACGGGGCCGGGCTCCGCTCGCAGCCTGTCCCCGCGCGTCTCGGGCCTCTCGCCCCGCGCCCGCCGGCTGCTTCCCGCGGAGCCCCCGAGCGCCGCGCCAGCTCCCGGCCCCGGTGGCAAAGTCAGCCCGGAGAAATAAGAAAATCGTGGCCCTTGGACATTAGCATTTCCTCCTTGAACAGGCCCAGCGTCCTCGTAGCCCCGATCCTTGCCAGCACCAATCTCTGATGAAAACGCCGGCGTTGAGTGAGTCGTAATCCTTGCCACCCCAGGGCCATTTTATTGTATATATGTATTTTCTATCCATTAAACCCTGCTCTCTCTAAATGAAATAAAATAGAAGCAGAGATAACAAAACTCATTGCTTTCTCATATGTATATAAAAGAAAGAAACATTTCACATTCAGAAAAAAGTTAATAAATGGCCGAGCCCCAACAGATGGGGGTGTGTGCRGAATTTGCATTTTTCAGATTAACATGCACGAGCGAAGATAGAAAACGCACTTGCCCCGGGGAAATAATTTGAGAAATCTTTGCATATTTTATTTAAAAGCATGCCGCGTTAGGCAGGGTAATAATGCAGAGCGATGGTGATTAGGTTAGGCCTGGAGGGATCACAGCCTGGGACCTTCCCTCCTCCGCTCGCTCGCTCTCATCCTCCTCCAGACCCCCCCGGAAGCCTTTGGWTTTACACCCCAAACGCCCTGGCTGAAAAACACCCCCACCGGGGTTAGTCCCGGCTCCAAGCGCTTCCCACGCCTCCGACAGCGGGAGCGGTGCCCGCGGTGGCTGCTTCCAGCCCGCGGCCCCGGCCACCAGCTCGAGCCGGGGCTCTGCACCCAGCCCGGCGCGGCGCGGACGGAGCCGGGCACCCGCGTCCCTCGGGCTGCTCCGGGAGCCCCGGCCGCGCAGTCCGGGAGCGCTGAGCTCCGCGAAGATGGAGCGCAAAGCAAGCCGGGCTGCCGTTAAAACGGTGCGGCGTCGCGCTCCCTTCTGAAGTCAGGCAGTAAATCAAGGATCATCCCTTAAAATGCATCTCAGCCTCCGAACACTTTATGCGGAATATGTTTTAAAAATGCATGGCCGTTGTTGTGGGGATTCGGGCAGCTCTGAAGAAATTGGRTGATCTCTCATAAACTGCTTCCGCTGGAACGCTAATAGCCTGCTTATCACTTTTATGGATCTTTAAATCCGTAGATCTGAAAGCGCCTGACGAAGGTGTCTCGTCTCCGCGCCGCGCGGAGGGGGCCCCTCTCCCTCGGCCCCTCCGCGGGGTCCCGCTCCCCGCTTCTCCCCGGCCCCGGCGGCGTTTCGGGCCCGCCGCGGCCCCCGCGCTCGCGGCCCCCGGCCCCTCGCCGGGGCTCTGCGGGGCGGCTCGCCGCGCGGCTCCTGTTAGCGCCTCCGGCGCGAGGTCAGGTTAAAACCCGCCGTGTTTCAGCCCAAAAGGGYGAAGCCGGAGGTCCCCGCAGCTGTGCCGCTTAGCGGGGCGGTAACTGGGCAGCGGGGAGGGGAGGGAGCTCGAGCAGGAGGCGCAGCTCGGGCGGGGGTCTGCACCCGGCGGGGGGGTGGCTGTGGCGGGGCTCTGCCCCGTGCGGGGGGCTCGGCGGGGCCGCGGTCTGCCCGAGCCGGGGCTCCGCGCCGGGCTCCGCGCCGGGGCTGGATGCGGCAGCCCGGGCGGTGACACAGCTGGAAGCTGAGCAGACCCAAGCAAAGGGAGGATCGCTGCAATCCTGCCCAMGAGGGATAACGGCCCAGAAAACGGGGTTACAACAGTAATTTAGTCTTCAAAAATCTTCATCTTTTCCCAAATAGGCCATTTCACCCCGGCGTTTGAAACTTAAGGTCTCATTTCTCAGGTTTTTCCAGGCGGTGAGGTCTTGCAATCATTTAGGAAATTCCCTTCGGCCGGAGGCGGCGAGGGAAGCAGCTCAGTGCAACGCGACGGGAAAGCTGGAGGTGCCGAGCTGGGTGCTGCTCGGYGGGCGCCCCGGGTCGGGGTTCTGGGTGCTGGCGCCCGCTCGCCGTGGGGCGAGGGAACCTCCCCCCCCGGCACAGCCCCAGCCACGTCCCCCCCTCGCTTTGAAATCCGACCCGGCGCGGCAGGCTGGCCTGGCTCGCTCCCTGTCTGCTCCCATTATTAATAAACTTTGAAGGGCTCCCTTCTGTCCTTAATGAGATTAGTGTTATTTTCATGCATTGCTGCAGGGCAAAGGACTGAAAAAGTGGCTGATCTGTAAACTAAAGGGTGCTAATCTGTAGAGGGTGGGTCCCCGCCCGGTGGCCCGCGGCGCTGGGTGAGGGTAATCAATTAAAAGAGGGGATTAGAGGTGCCGTGGGCGCCCACGGCGCGGGGTCGGTCCCGCCGCGCACGGCAGCCCGCCGGCCCGCGCTCTCGGAAGAAAGCAAAACCGTCATCGGCGGCCTTCACACTTTGGACCCAAAGGAGCRCGGGGAGAAATCCGCGGTTAATACGTTAATGGCCGCAATTTGCTTAGTGCATCTGTCTGGGCTTTGTAAATTAATGCTAATTTAAAGCACAATCTCACTGTCTCTATTATTATTATTATTATTTTAAATAAAATTCTTTATTCAAGGGCTTTGGATTTGCTATAAACGTGTTGGGAGGAAAAATTAAATGACCTGGCCAAATAGAGTATTGCTTCGGTTTCGTGGGGGTCCTTTTCGCTATAAGCCCCGTAGCGCAGGAGGGGGCGGCCTGGCTCGAGTGGCGCGGGTGGAAGTGCCGGTCCCCCGGGCACGGCGGCGCCTAGCAGAGCGTGCTCGCCTCGGGGTGCAAGGCAGCAGCGCACCGGCCGCGGCGCGGGGTGCCGGCGCCCGCTCGCCGCCGGAGCGCCCGAGCCGGGCTGTGCCTGGCTCCCCCGCGTCCCCCCAAGCATCTATTTCCGCCGGTTACGGGGTGCCGAAGGGGCTCGCAGCGCCCCGGCCGCACTCCGGCGGGCAGCGCCGCACCGATCCCCTTGCTCCCAAGCACAACCCGAGCCGGCGGCGAAGGAAGAGCYGCCGCTTTGCCAGGCCAAAGGGAGAACCCCCAAAAGGACAAACTGCACCAGTCTGGCACCGCCGCCTGGCGCCCCGAAAGGCCCCGAATTCGGCAGTTTTGCAGCCACCGTTTGCAGCTGGCGCTTCACTGAATTTYGTGTGCAAGCGGAACGAAGGATTTGTGCGGGGAAAGCAGCGGGGCGCGCCGGCTCCGGCGTCAGCCCGGGTCCGTGCGGTCCCTCCCGGGGACGCCCAGCCGCCGGGCCGGCTGTGCCGCGCGCGCT
>NW_028186364.1:229336-231841 GCF_003343005.1 Rhea americana | reverse complement strand
GGCGTTTCAGGAGCGGAGCGGCGCTCCGGCGGCGCGGGCACGGGGCCTGGCGCGGCCCCTTCCCGGGCTGCTCGCGGCCGTGCCGGAGCCCGGGAGCGCCGCCGCGGCCCCGGGGCTAAAGCCTCCCCTTGGCAGGGGTTTAATCCCCGCGGCCGCCCGGTTTCCCGCGCTCCGTTTCCATGGGCTGCGGATTAGGGACGAGCCCCCGAGCGCTCCTTTGTCCTCCCTTTTGTGGAGCATTTTGCTCGCCTCTGCTTTAAACCTTGTAACCATTTTGCTGCCTTTTAAAAGGAGCCTGAATAGGGGCCGGGACGCGCGGGGGCGGTGGGCAGGGGAAGGAGCCGAGGCTTTGAGGTTAAAGAGGAGCATTCAGGCTGCAGCTGCCCCGGCTCGGCGCGTTCCCGGCGACCCCCGCCGGCACCGCGGCCTCCACCGAGCCTCGCTGGCAGCGCGGCGGCTCCGGCACGATCCACCTGCTTGCTCGGGACAAGCACTTTCATGCCTATTGGGATTAGAGATTTTAAGTGTCGTTCCAAATTGTGCGGATAAACAGTCTTGTGAAAACTTGTTATCGTAGCAAAAAGGCCCCTGCCACCACCCCTAGTCCCTGGCCTTTTGTTCGGGCAATTTTTATTGGCGGATTGGATTTGATGAGGTTTAAGGTTTATTCTGAGGACTCCATTGAAGAGCTGATCTTTTGTCTCACGCCGCGGAGCGTGAAGAATATGAAACGTAGGCGAAAATAAATCTGCTTTTCACGCGCATTAGCCCCCGGGACACGCAGGGACCACCAAACGCCAGCTGAGAGCAGCAGCACCCCAAATCCCTCCGCACCGCGGGCTGGAGCCGGCCCCCGACGCTCCCGCGCCAGCTCCGGTCTCCCGGCTCCGTCCCCCCAGCCGGCCCTCGGCCCGCTCTATGGGGTGGGATGGGACAGGGCCCACACGGCGGGACGCGGTAGCGGCCTTGCTCCCAACACGTTTTCAACTGCAGGAGCAAAGGACAGAGGACGACAGCTTGATACACGCGTAGGAGGTGCCTGCCTGAGTCTGCAGGCAGCCTGCACCGCGCCGGTGGGTGCACGGCACGGCATGGCGCGGCTCGGCACGGCTCGGCACGGCTCGGCAAGCCTGCCCTCCCTGCCGGGCCGGTTGCAGAGCCCCGGGGTTTGGAGGCTCTGTGAACTTTCCCCACCCGCCCCTTCCAAAAAAATCCGACCCTACTGGCAGGTCGGTCCCGTAATCGCTTCATTTATCACCAGTCACTTTGGGAGCGATTAATCAGCAGGGTAATTTCTAAGAAAGTTTGCCCCAGGGGCTGCCTTTAATTTGCAGGAGGCTCCCTGCAGGTTTCACCGTTCCCGCGCGCGACCTGCTTGGACRTGCCGCGTCCCCGGCGCCCGGGAGCGGCCGCGAAGCCCGGGCGCCCGCCGGAGGCAGGAAACGCTGCAAAACGGGCTAGATTGGGCCAGTTCCAAGCAAAAACCGGGGCCCACAAAACCGACCCAAATGTGAAGCAGAGCGGCGCTGGCCTGGAGGGGCTTCCGGACCCGGCTGCCCCGGGACGACGGCCAGGTCCCGCGGCCGGGAGCTGGGAACGCCGCCGATAAGGCAGCGCGTCCTCACTTTCTGCAGCGTGTTTTCTCCAAGCCTCATCCCCCGAACGCCTGACCCTTAATAATGCAGTGGGAGCTAAATAATAAATTAAAGTTAGCGGAGAGAGGCTAAATCGGGGAGGCAGAGAGGATGGGGAAGAGGAGCCCTGCTGCAAGGGGCTGGAGAGGAGGGGGCGGTGCACGAGCCGGAGGCAGGCGCCGGCGCGCCGGCAGCCTTAGCCCGCGGGGCGCCGGCCCGAGCGCGGCTGCCGGGGCGCCGGCGGCAAGGCCCGGGTCCTCGAGCCCGTCCCCGGGAAGCCCCGGCGGGCTGCTGCTGCCGCCGTCAGGGGTGAGGCCGGCCGGGAGGCGCGGAGGGAGCCGGCAGGGGCCCGGTCCCGTTGTGCCGCCGTGGCGCACGGCGCTGCCGCTCCGAGCAGCGAGAGGAGGCAAAGGGCCGCCCGACGGAGGCGGTGGGCCGGYGGCCGGCGCGGCGAGCGATGGAGTCGCCAGCCAGGTTGGCTGGAGAACAAGAACGCTGTCTCATAAAAACATCAAGGYTTTAAAATTTGGGCTTCTTCCGGGGTGCAACAAGGCCGAATCCTTTCTGAAAGTTTTCCTTGGAGAAACACCCTCCGCTCTGGAAAAGCAGGTCCCGGCAGAGCCCCRGCGCTGGTGGCGTGTTTGGCTGAAGCGGGGCGGATGGCGCCCCATTCCCGCCCGGCAGCCCCAGCGCCGGGGCCGCGCGGAGCCCGGCTTTCAGCAGATCTGGGCCCAAACACGCAGCCGTCCGGCCTGGAGGCACCCGCTGCCCACCGACTCCGGGTGCTGTGCTGCTGGAGCGCCGTACATCCTGCTGGAGCACTGCGCATCCCACTGGAGCACTGTGCATCCCACCGGAGCACTGTGCATCC
>NW_028186364.1:226599-229131 GCF_003343005.1 Rhea americana | reverse complement strand
GCTGGAGCACTGCGCATCCCACTGGAGCACTGTGCATCCCACCGGAGCACTGTGCATCCTGCCAGAGCACTGTGCATCCCGCTGGAGCACTGTGCATCCCACCGGAGCACTGTGCATCCCGCTGGAGCACTGCGCATCCTGCCAGAGCACTGTGCATCCCACCGGAGCACCGTGCATCCCACCGGAGCACTGTGCATCCTGCCAGAGCACTGCGCATCCCACTGGAGCACTGTGCATCCCACCGGAGCACTGCGCATCCCACTGGAGCACTGCGCATCCTGCCAGAGCACTGTGCATCCTGCCAGAGCACTGTGCATCCCACTGGAGCACTGCACATCCTGCCAGAGCACTGTGCATCCCACCGGAGCACCGTGCATCCCACTGGAGCACTGTGCATCCCACCGGAGCACTGTGCATCCCACTGGAGCACTGCGCATACTGCCAGAGCATTGCACATCCCACCGGAGCACTGCACATCCCACCGGAGCACTGTGCATCCCACCAGAGCACTGCGCATCCCACCGGAGCACTGTGCATCCCGCCAGAGCACTGCACATCCCACCGGAGCACTGCCCATCCTGCTGGAGCACTGCACATCCCACCGGAGCACTGTGCATCCCGCCAGAGCACTGCACATCCCACCGGGCGCCCGCAGCACCTCTCACTGTTGCTCGGTGTTATTTGCTCCAGGAGGATAGACCGCTGGAGCTCCTTTCCTCCCTCCTTCCCCTTCGTGCTCCTTCCCCCAGACAGGCTGCCACGCACAGTGCTCAGCACCGAGGAGGAGGAGGAGGAGGAGGATTTGGGGATCGGGGAGGAAAGCCCTGGCGGTCTCTGCGCCCGCCTGGCGCCCGCCCTCCTCCCCCAGCCCGGCTCAGCCGCCCGGGGCGAAGCTTGGCTCTCTAAGCCCTTTCTCCCCGCAAAGCCTGCGGCTCTGGCTCGCCTGCTGTCACGGGGATAAACGCCGGCTTGTCGGCCCGGAGCAGCGTCCTCCCCCGCCGCCCCGCGCCGGGTTATCAATCCCAGCGCAGCGTCGGCGGCGCCGGTGCGGGGCCGCTCCGCTGGGAGCCCTCTCCGCACCCTCTGGCCGCAGGGAAGACCAGCGCCGCTTAATTCTGCGCAGTATCAGCACCAAACAGACCCGGCCCGGCGCTGCTGGCTGCGCTTAAGTCGCCTTTGTGTTCCTCGTTTTCATGAATTTTTAAAACGTTCCTGCTCTGCCGCGCGCCAGGGTCCGGGGGCTGATTTTGGTGGGGGCGCGAGCGCCTGCCCCGCGCCTGGCTGGCTGGGGGCACGGGCTCTGCCGCCGCTGCCAGGGCCGCAGCGCCGGGGCGGCTACCAGAGCTGCTCCGCTCAATCCCCGCACAGCCCGGGGCACGGCACGGCGTGGCACGGCATGGCATGGCATGGCACAGCATGGCACGGCATGGTGCAGCACGGCATGGCTCGGCACAGCATGCAATGGCACGGCATGCAATGGCACAGCATGGCACGGCACGGAATGGCATGGTGCAGCACGGCATGGCTCAGCATGGCTCGGCACAACAGAGCATGGCTCAGCATGGCTYGGCACAGCATGCAATGGCACGGCATGGCACGGTGCTCGCTCCCTCTCAGAAGCGGCACCGTCCACCCCCCCTCCCCGGTTGCCCCGGGGCCTTCGACCAGCATCGACCCCCCGTGCAAATACCAACGGCATCACCGCCCACGTGGCGCGGGAGCCTGGTACGGGAGACAGAACGGAGCCCTTGGCAGACCTAAAAACGCGGGGTTTTTGCTCTAGCGCAAGACGCAGCCTCCAGCCGTGCCCGAGGGCTGGACGCTGCTCTCCCTCTCCGGGCAGCAGGGACGTTAAGGCGGGATAGGGGGAAATGGAGGAGCCCGAGACGGCAAACGTGGCTGCAGCCCCTGAGCGCGGCTGAGCCGGGGCTGCTGAGCGCCGGCGTTTCGCGTTGCACCCCAGCGCAGGCAGGGCGGGGAGCTCCCTCCGCCTCCCGGCTCGGCACCGCTCGCCCGGCTGAGGCCTGCCCAGCTCGTGACTCGTGCTCCCGTCGCCGCCAGGCCCCGGCGCAGCCCCCGCCCCGGCTGCGGCGTCGGCCCAACCCGACGCTGCCGGCGGGGACCGGGTAGGACCGGGGGCACACGGCGCTCCCGCCGCCACGCGGGAGAGTCCCAGCTCCCGCCGGCGCTCGCGCGCGGCAGCGGCGAGCCTGCCGGAGCTGAGTTTTCCCCCTTCTCTTTCGAGGAGCCGTGCTGCAAATAGCCTGATTTATAAGATTTCTCTATCATTAAAATGTAAATGAAAACAGACACGAAAACAATCTGAATTTCCAGCCGAGTTGCTCTTGCTTAATATTCTACCCCGAAGGGGGATGTGAGGAAGCAACAACATTTCAAAGGGAATCATTAAAGAAGGCCRTCTCAAACTGTGTTTTCATCTGATACTACAGCGCAGTCGAGCACTCGCGGCCTCACCCATCGCGGGGCTGCTGGAAAAGGCAAGCGGGAAGCAGCTCTGGGAAGAGAGCGGGC
>NW_028186364.1:220752-225865 GCF_003343005.1 Rhea americana | reverse complement strand
CCTGGGAGAGCTCAGTGCGCCGTTTCCAGCCCATCCTGAGCACACGAGACAGGGGCAGCCCCGACGGGCAAAGCTGGGGCAGGACGGAAAACGTTTTTTCCACTGTAAACTGAACGTGTGAGTGCTGCAAGTCTGAGACACGATGAACGGGGGGATCCCACGAGGCCATTTTTAGAGTCACTTTTCAGAGTGGAAACAAGCTGCAAGAGGTTTTAAATATGCCCCAGTCTGGCTTACAGTATGTTGATGGCCCAAGATGATTAACTTTCTTTTGTACTTTCATAGCCTCAGTTATCACATCATTTGATTTTATTTTTAAAGACTTTTTTAAGCCCACAAAACACTGGAAATAGTTAGAACAGATTCAAATTACACGGTAAAATATTTCCCTCCAAACCTTCATAAACACTTGATACATTTTTTTAATGCTTTCAAAGAAGAGCAAGGTTTGCCAAATCTTGCTCTGTGCAGTAAAATCAGTCCAGTGTCAGAGGGATTTAATAAAATAATAACAATAAACTTACAGAGGAGACCTGAAAAACAAAGGGCCCTGTCTGCCGCGTATGGAAATTCGGGATCGCACGCGCCGCGGTGCGTAGCTGGCTTCTCCCCGCGCGCGGAGGCTGCGCGACGCCGGGGGCTGCGGGCCGGGCGGCGCTGGTCACTGCACCAGCGTCGCTCCCCCTTCCCGCGGGGAGAGCGGGGCCGCGGGGGCCGCGGGGGCCGCCGGAGCGGGGAACGTGCTTGGCCGAGCTCCGGCGTCCCGGGGCCGGGCAGCCCGGCGCAGGGCGGGAGCCGCGCTCCCCTCCGAGGCTGCCGGCCGCTCGGCGTCCTTGGGTTTTGCCTCTCTGTTGTTTTTTCCTCCTGCAGTTGGTAGGATTTTTAATTAATTCACAAATCTCATTTGGTTATTGGAGATGGGGGTGGAAAAACTCTGTATGAAGTTGATTTTGCAAATCAAACCTGGCCATCTAAACCAGCTCTCGGGGCATAGGCACAAGGACTCCCAATAACCGCGGAGGAAGCCCGTTGCTTACAGAGCAGATCCACCGCTTTGATGTGCCCCCGCAGTTATTCTTTCATTTCTTGAGCAAATAATCTGGATTTTCACAATATTTACCTTGGAAATAATTATTTGTGTAAAGCATTTGACCAAGATAAACAGAGAACCGCTCYGTCTCTCCAAGGAGAGCGGGCGGGCCGAGCCCTCCTCGCACCGCGGACGCCCGCGCGCCCCGGCAGCCGGCACCGGCTTGGGGGCAGAATCGCCGGCGGCCCCCAAGAGCGGGCGGCAGCGGCTCTGCCGGAGCTTCCCTTCACGAACCGCCAACGCGGCCGGCGTGCGCGTTCGCGGAAGGGGCTGCTGCGCCTCCGAATTCCCACGGAGAAGCAGGAAGGAGGGGGGAGGAAAGGAAAAAAAAAAAAAGAGGGGTGAAGGAAGGTTCAAAGGGCTGCTGCAGCTCCTTTTTTYCATCTCCGTTTAATCTCTGCGAGGCCGGAGGCAAAGTCACCTCCAGGTCAAGGCTCAGGTGTTGGTACCTGCGGCCCCCCCGGCCCCCGCCCCTTTGCAGAGGAGCCAAGGGGTTCACAGGTTCGCGCCGGCTCTGCTGCTTCTCCTCCAGGCTTTTCACCGACAGCGCGACGCGCGCCCGTGGCCGCCGGCCTGCGATACGAAGCGGGCAGCGCGGCGCAGGATCGCTCCCGGGAGCGCCCCGTGCAACGCCCCTTCCCCGGGACCCCCATCGCAGCCCCCTGCGGCAGCCCCGGGCGCTCGCCGGCGGGGATTTATCCGCACTGCGGCAGCAGCCGGCGTCGCCGGCAGCCTGCGGTCCGGCCCCGCGCGCGGCCCCGCGCAGCCCCCGGCAGCCTCCGCCCTGCCCAGCTCGTCTCGAAGGAGATCTGCTGGCAGCCGCGGCTTTGAAATCTCTCGTCATCCTCCTCCGGCAGGCGAGAACCCAAATTAGCGCCTGACTTTGCACAGAAATTCGGGGTGAAACTGGGACTTTAACCAGACGGCGCTGAGAGCCAGGCTTAACGCTGACCACACTCCTCCTCCTCCTGCAGTGCATCAACACGTAAACAGAACATGCATCAGATTAACACTTACGGAAATACAGCAAATAAACCCGGCACGTCCTTTCCCATCCCCACCAAAGACCGTTTCTGGCATTCTGCAGGCAGTCCTCTGAATAAAGTGTCAATTGGAAAAAATACTCTCGTTCCTTGAAGTGATAAACAAATACAAACACAAACAGCACAAGTCTGAGCGCAGCTTCCTGGCCATGCATCATGYTACAGCGTGTTCTGCAGCGGACAGACGTGTACACGTGAAGAAAGAAAATCTAAATCCAATGCAATCTAAAATATCTATATTGGACTTGAATCAGTTGATGCTTAAAGTTACTTTTAAGTGTTCTGAGGTCAGTTTTAAGTGGGTCAMGGGCCGAAATGCTTTGCCAAGCGGCGAGACCTCGGGCGCACGTCGAGGAGGGAGGCAGAGCCGCTCCGCGGGGCCGCCGCCGCCGCCGGGCGCTGGCCCCCGCTCGGGCCTTTGCAGGAGGGTTCCAGCTCCATGCGGCTTCTCCCAGATGTTCTCCCCCTCCTTGGATCAGGTGTCTGGGGGATGGTCACTGGTACTGGCATAATAGAAGAGAGAACTGGGAGAGGAAAGACAATTTTAGAAGTGCCTAATTAAGTTGGTGGCCTCGGCYGTGCCCTGGCCGTGCCCGACCGCTTCCTCGCCCGTGCTCCAACCCAGGGATGCATTTTCCTAGACAACCCTTCAGGAAGCTGCAGTAAAGCGATGGCATGAACTCCTGCTTTTAAATACTCAAAGAAAGGGCCTTAAGCTAGATTTGAAAGATGAGTCTCAGCATCACAGACTCAGCACAGATCTCAGCCTCGGAGCCCCCAGCCCGGGGCCGCCCAAGCCCCGAGACCAGCAGGACGCAGCGTGGGGGCCAAACGGCTGGTACTTGCCCCTCAGCAGCTGGGCGGAGAAGGAAGCGTCGGAGAAGTTGAGATGAAAACTCATTAAAAAGGGTTCTGTGGCAGTGGGAGGACCTTGTGCTGCCGCAGCCCAGGGAGATGCCGGGTGGCATCTCCTGCATGGTGTCTTCATGCTTCATGGAAACCGGGATGGGCAGAGCCTGCAGCTCGCGCCTTTTAAAAGCCTCAGGAGCAAAACCTGGCCCCGGGCCCCACCGCGGAGGGCAAGGGCCAGGAGAAGCTCCTTGCGGCCCGGAAAGGGGAGCGGAGCGGATCCCAGGAGACGAGCGGGGCTCACAGCCCGGGGCRGCCCGGGGCGCCGGGGCACGCCAGGCCCTGCTGGATGTAGCGGATGAGCTCCTTGCGGTTGTCCAGGATGGTGTCGAAGCTCTCCTGCAGCCGGTTCTGCTGGTCCACGACCTTCTGCTGGAGGCCGTGGATCCAGCGCAGCAGCGCCAAGCGCCGGTACATCACCAGCTGGATGTGGTGCTTCTCCTTCTCCCGCTCCTTGAACCTCTCCTTGTCCTGCATGTGCTGGAAGGCCTCCGCCAGCGCTGGGAAGAGGGTGTCTGCGCCGGGGGGGCTCTCTGCCTCGGGCCCCGCCGCGCCAGGCTCCGCCGGGCTCTCCTGGAGCTGGGCAGCGGCGGGGGGCTCCCAGGCGCCCCCGGAGATGYTGTCGGGGCTATCGATGCTGAGGGAGCTGCTGGCGTAGCCGTTGTCCTCGGCGGGGGAGCTCGGGGGCTTCCCGCGGGCCTCGGCCGCGGCCCCCGCCGGCCCACCGCCCTCCGCTCCCTCGGGGGGGCTCCGCAGGTCCGCGCGGAGACGCGCTCCGTCTCCTTCCAGGCTTTGGGCGGCATCCCTAAGCCTGCCCTGGACCAGCTGTCTCTGCACTAATAACAGCAGATTATCGGACGGATTTGTCGTGTTTTCGCTCCGGCTGGAGCTCTCCGCCGCGCGGGTCCCCGGCGCTGCCTGGCTCCAGTTCTCGTTGCGGTCGAACCCCCCCCCAACGAAGTTGAAATTGGTGTCCTGCCTGCGCTGCCCGTCCCCCGGGAAGGCTGCGCCCAGCGTGGCGTCTCGCTGGCCCTCGTGGAAGGGGGCGTTCGAGCCGACGTCGGGCTGGAAAACCGCAAACATCTTGCCGGCCTCCTGTCTGCAAAAGAGACACCAAGACGTGAGGGCCGCCGAGGAGGATCCTCGCCGGTCGGGGCCCGCCGGGGCTGYGCGGAGGCGCGGGCAGGCGCCGGCCCGCATGCCCGGAGCTGGCTGCTGAGCTACGGCAAGATGAAATACTCTGTTACTTCATTTGCCTTTCTGTAATGCTGATGAACCCAAGTCTCGGGCCAGGCCAGACCCCAGCTGCCCGAGGCCGACGGGCTCTTCCCTCTCCCTGGCGTTTCGCTGCTGCTCTCAGCACGCCCCCGGGCCAGAAACCCCAAATGGTCCTGGGGCAAATTCTCATCCGACGCAAAGGCCAGGAGCCCGGCCCCCCGCCTGCCTCCGCTCCTCGTGACAGCAAGGTGTTGCGCCTTCGTTTCGGGGCACGCTGCCGACACGCTCTCCTCCAGCAGCAGCCCTGCTTGTGGGGGAKGCAATTAATTCTGCGCCTGTGCAGGTTTATTTGGAAGAAGCTGCTTCTCCAATAGCATATAAATGCAAAATAAAATTTGCTATGAGTTACGGGCACTGCTTGGTAAATCGGGGACACRAGCGCTGTCTGCTTCGACCTGGGGTGTTCCCAGCGGCCGTGCGCTGGGGGCCCWGGGCTGGGCAGCAGCGTCACACACAGCTTGGTGGATTTTGGCCACAGGACATGTCAGATCCACCAAGACCCACCTGACCTTGTGTGCCCCACCTGAGAGCATGCAGGGATCCCCCTCCCACCAGGGCAGCGGAGGAGAAGAGCCTTCCAGAAGCTGCGYGTTGCAGGATTAAAACCACGTCCCTCTTTGGAGACGGGCTGCCCTGCCTTTCGGGGTGGCTGCAGAGCCCCCAGGCGCCTGCATCCGGGCTGGGACCGGGGCACGGRGCAGCGGTGGGTCCCTCTGCCCGCAGCCACGCTGCTGCCTGGGTTACATGCAGCTCCGCGACTGCAGGAATAAAATGCAAGAGAAGGAAAAAAAAA
>NW_028186364.1:215619-218799 GCF_003343005.1 Rhea americana | reverse complement strand
GGACCCTGCATACCCCACGAGGACCCTGCACCCCACAGCCGGGACGGCCCCACTGCAGCACGCGCGCGGGCGCCCGCGAACCCCTCGGAGCAGGGCCGGGGCAGCGGCTCTGCGGACGCGGCGCCTCCTTCCCAGCCCATCCGTGCCGCGGCCCCGGAGCTCCCCAAGCTCCCGGTCCCTCCGCCCGCTCCGCGCTGCCCCGGGGCCGCGGGCGCAGCGGCGCCCCGCTCTCAACGGGGCCTTTCTTCCCGGGCGCCCGCGAGCCCCGGCAGGAAAAGCCGCAGCAGCATCAAAGGGCTCYGAGGAGCGCGGGGCCGGGCGAGCGGGTCGCACGCGGCGCCGCGAGCGTCGGCGGACAGAGCGGCTCCGTGGCGCAGGGCGAGGGCCGCCGGCGCCCGCCCGTCCCGTTCGCCCTTCCTCCGCGGTGCCGCGAAGCTTCCGAACAGCGCGATAGGTTGCAATAAGCAATAAATAAGTTCTTTTAACTTTCCCTCTGCCTAGCAGGCTGCTAGCCAGCGCCTGCCGGCTCCGTGCTGCTCCTGACCCGAGACGGCCCCGCGGCGCGGGCACCACGCGGGCGGCAGCACTGGGCACGAGATTACGAAGAGAAATAATAATGCTTGTCACGGAAGGAAGCRAGGATCCAGCTTGGACACTGCTGTGAACGGGCAGTGAAGAAAAACAGTCTGGGCAAAGCACCGGCGTGGCTTTGCCCTGCTCGGCTCTGCTCGGCTCTGCTCCGCTTTGCTTTGCTCTGCTCCGCTCTGCTTTTGAGCTCCGTGTGTGCTCGTGCTGGCTCGCATCTAGCTTCCGCTGGGAGCCAGAATTAAATGCAAAGCAAYGCGCTCCTCAGAGAGAGAGCAGAGGCGAAGGCGTCCGCAGGTTGGGACCTTCTGCGCCTGGGGACGCCTCGGAGAGCAACGGTTGCRCCTCAGCACTTTGGGTTTCAGCAGATCCAAGCACGGGAAAAGAGCCGGGCAGGTGCGAGCCCGGCGTTTCGCTCGTCGCTCGCCGGAGCCTCGCCAGCGTCGCGGGTGCTTCCCCCCAAACGCTGCCGCCCCGCGAGCCGGCCGAGCGCGGCTCCGCGGCTCAGTCTCCCGCTGCCCCTTCGGTTCGGCCGTGTGGCCGCAAAGCGCTGCGGCTCACGGTGCAGCCGCGCGCCGGCCCCAGGGACCGTCCGGATCTGACTGAGGCTGGAGCGGATTTGCTGTTTGCAACGAAAACGCCGCCGGCGGCTCCCGCGGCCCCGGGAAACCGCCCCGAAAGAGTTAAAAGCGCAACATTGCCGAAAGAAAAAAAAAAAGAAATTATAGATGGGAAAAAAAAAAAGCGCCCTGAACCACATGCGACCTAACCTCCCCAGCGGCTCATCTGAGTTTAATAACAGAGGGGGGAAATCTCCCAAAAAGCTCTCCGAGAAATTAAAGTAAACAGCGCGCTGCCCCGCAGCCCCGCGCTGCCCCGCGCCTGACTCGGCCCCGCCGGGTCGCCCTCGCGGCCGCACGGAGCTCAGCGATGACGCTTTCATTTCCACAGGTCCCGGTGGCCTCCCGGGCCCGCCAGCTCCCTGCAGCTCCCACGGGAGCAGCACCCTCTTCCCTGCAAGCCCCCGGTGGGGTTTGGGGGGGGAAAGTGCCACAAAGGAGGGGAAAAAGGAGGCGAGGGGAAGGCGAAGCCCTGTCCCCCTACCTGGAGAACAGGTGAGGTTTCGATCAGACTCAAAGGCGGTGACAGACGCGCTATATTTGATGAAAAAATGCCAGGAATGCAGGAATTCGAGGGAGGCCGCGGCCCGCGGGGAAACAGCCCCCGGATGCCTCTGCGAAGGGCTGGGAGCGGGCGGCCCCGTCCCCGTCCCCATCCCCGCGCACGTCCCATGTCCCCGTCCCCGTGCCCGTCCCCATGCCCGTCCCCGTCCCCGTGCCCGTCCCGTCTGCGGGGCGCCGCGCCGGCAGCCACCCCCCTCTCTGCTGCGACCTTCTCCGGGGAGAAGAGCCTCCTTCTTCTTACTCCCAAACGCTCTTTGCTTTCATAACCCACAAAAAAGGGGATTTATCTCCCCTCAAGGAGACACCCGGTGCCAAGCGAGCAGAGCTGGCGTCCTTTAGATGTTTCCTCTGCGGTTTGTCTGCTGCTTAGCTACAAAAGGGCAATATTGATACCGACTCCACCCCTGCCATTAGACCAGGACCCCAAAATCACCATTTCCTCTTGGCCTGTGAATCACTAATAAAATCCAGACAGAAAGGTCTGATTAGGAAATTGTTTGGGAAATTGAAAGGAAGTGGGAGGAACGTGCGCTCGCCCGGGCTCCCCGCTGTGGCCCCGCGCCCCTTCCCGTCCCCCTGCTCCCCGGCCGCCGGGAAAGGCCGGAGCGGGCACGAAAGGAAGCAAATTCGTGCAAAAGCGCCCGGGCTGCTGCTTCGCCTGGGAGAGAAGCGCCAGCGGCAGCTCCGCGGCTGCCTCCCAGCAGCGAGCAGGTTTGTCAGTCTCCATAGATTTGGGGACACAAACCAGTATCTACATTTAAATATATATTTTTTTCTTTCATCACAGTCCCTCAGCTGAGCCAAGGCGGGGGGGGGGCTAAGTGAAATCTCTCCATCATTTGATTTCTGCACTTGAGCGTTTGCAGCGTTGGAGCGTGGAATCCTTGGCGTGGCGCCAGCCGCTCCCCGGCCGCCTCCGGCCCCGCCGGCCCGGCCGCTCGGCTCCCCGCCGCCCGCGGGACCGGGTCCGTTTCGTAGAAGCGGTACCGCCGGGCGCTCCCGGCGCGTACCCAGCCTACGAGCGAAGCGCTCGCCGCAACGCGCTGCCTTGCAGTCCCTAACTGCTGCAAACAGACGGGCTCGACATTTGGATCCCATCATACCGAAAACTTCAGGACTGGAATTGAGATCAGTATTTCAGTCTTGCAAACAAATCTGATACATTCCATAAATGCTTTAATTCATCCCTTTATCACAACACTTGATAAAAGGCTTAGTTTCAGCTGAACTGTTTTGATTAATAACTGCAATAGACTCTAACCAGAAAGATTTGTATTTGTGGCATTCAGCGAGATTAAATGTTTTGTTTGCATGTAATCAGAATTTTCTGATGTGGAAGCTGCTCCACTAGGGAGCTTTGAGCCAGCTCAAGTCAAAAAACGTGTTTTTTTTTTTTTTTTTTTTTTTTTTT
>NW_028186364.1:209515-214103 GCF_003343005.1 Rhea americana | reverse complement strand
CAGTGGGAGCGCTTTCCTGGGCCGGCGCCACGCCACGGCCTTCGCAGGGAAATGTGGCGCGTTTTCCATGTCAGAAACAAGGGCTTTTAGCAATTACAGCGGCATTCCTAGATAAACTCCCGCTTCCTGGCGGGTGCGTTTCCCTGAACTTGTTTGGGTCGCGGAGGAACGGACCCCGGCGAGCGGCCGGCAGAGCCTCGGCTCCTCCGGCGGGAACCGCGCGGCAAATTCTCTCTGCATGGGTGAAATTCCCTCYGCTACCAGAGCTTGTTATCTCCGTACAGGAACCAACGATATCCTTTCATTTAGATGCTAATTCGAACAACATGCGCCCTGCCGGGGGAGGAAGGGCGCTCGCTGCTCCGGAGCCTTTGAAAAACCCCGGCCGGAGCCAAATCGAGAGGGAAAACAGCCGCGGCCCGGCTCGTACCRAGGGAAACCCGTCCCGCCGGGGAGAGCGGCGTCCGCGGGCGCGCGGCGGCCTCGCCCGACGCGGGAGATCGCCCCCGCGGCTCAGCCGAAGCGTTCAGCCTCGTCACTGCAATTTCCATACGGCTGCAGGGTGCGGTGCAACACTTTTAAAATTTGTTCTCTCATAAAGCTTACACCAGGCGTCGGGAGAAGCCGGAGCATGTGTATAAGTGTAAAAGCACTTGGATTTCCATTTCCAAGCGCGGAGGAGACCAGGGGTGGCCGAGGCGGGAGGGGGGCAGCGCGGCCGCGGCTCCCCCGGCCAGCCCGGGACCTTCCCCGGCTGCGATTGCTATTTATTCTGGCCGAGCTGGCGGGGAAATCATTAATTCTGAGGCCCACGCGTGCGAGGAGGGGGAGGAGGCACGCTCCYGCGGCCGGGTATCACTTGGAAGATCGGCTAATTGATCCGGGGAAATTGCTCCCGGCGGAGAGGGAAGCGCGCGTTGGCGCAGCTCGCGCCGCTCCGTCGGTCCCGTTACGGCACCGCGATTTTCCCCCGGCGCTCGGCACGAGGACGGCTCCGCTTGACGGCGGAGCATCGGTTAACGAGGCTGCGACGGGGCTCCCCGGGCCGGGCACAAAGAGCCGCCGCCGCGGCCGGGACCCCCGGCCCGGAGCCCCGGCTGCAGCTGCCGCCGGGGACGTAATCCCGCGGCAGCGGGCCGGGGCCGCCCTCGCCTCCGCCGTCCCGCTATTGACCGACGGAGCGGTTCTTTGGCGATTACGATGTAAATATAGCTTTTCATGGAGTGAAGGCCTTTTGTGGGATCTCCCCACACTTAACCACTTAACCCYGGCGACAAAAAGAGCCGCGAATTGCCTGTTCAGAGGCTGCTCGTGCAGAAAAGCGGCCCCTGAATAGGATTTGGGGATCTCTGTGTATCAATTGCTATGCTTCAGGGGCCGTCAATGGGGCCCCGGCGTTCGAGCATGTGCCGCCGGGGCCGCGCGGATACGGATGGAGTGTCGAAAAAAAGGAAAAAAGCAGAAAAGCAGCTGCTTCTCTTTAATACCACAATGATTTATTCATAGCGCCCGGGGGGGCTGGGGCCGCTCGCCGCCCAGCGCCGAGGAGCTTTTCCTGCACCGAGCGCTGGGGACTTTCCCGCGGCCCAGCATCGGGAGCGGCAGGAGGGTCACGCGCGGCCCCGACGAGGGGGACGAGGGACTGGGGGGGGGGCGAAGGCAAGACAGAGCCGGGAAGAACGGCCTGAAATGAGGAGCGTGGCGCCGGGCAAAGCCGGGGCTCCGTGCGGGCAGCAGAGGCGCGTTCGAAGGACGAGACGCGGAGAGCACGTGGTCAGAGTGCAGGGAGCGGGGACGGACGCCGCGGCACATCAGCAGAGGCAGCGCCGGGGCGCCCGGCTCGCCGCGGGCATCCCCGCCACGGCGCGTGGGAACCGCGGGGCCGTGCCCGGCGTCTGCAGAGCTGTTGGGAAGGGGGTTCCCGGGAACGCCCGTCCTCGCCGGGGCCCTGGACGCATGCGTGGAGCCTGCGTTCTCCCGGGATCCGGCTCTGCTCCCTGCGCTCTCCCAAGGGTGCAAGCACCAAGTGCCCCGTGGTGGTTGCTCGTTGTCTGGCGCTTCCCCCCTAGCTGGAAGAGCATCCCGCATCCCGCATCCTGCATCCCACCCAAGGCCGTGGAGCCAGAGACCCTGGGACTCCAGCAGCCGGAAGGCGAGGGCTGAGCTGMGCTGCGGGCTGGAAAAGCGCCGCCGGCTCGGCCTGCACGGACAAATCGGCCCCTTCCTCTCCTCGTCCAGCCTGGGAAAAGGACGGGCTGCAAGCGGGGTTTCACTGAAGTCTGCAACGGCTTACGCGGAGCAGATAAAGTCAGGCTACAGCCCTATTTTTAGGCCCATGCAGATGGAAAGATAAAAGAAGGGGGGGGAGGAAGGGAATGAATGGAAATGAAAGACAAACAAACACCAAGCAGATGTCGGCGCGGCGCTTTTCCCCTCGCAGGCCGCGGGCATCGCCCAGCCGGCGGCCGCCGCGCAAGCCCTGCGGCCTGCTGCGGGCCCTTCCTTCCCCACGGCCCGGCCGGCGGCGGCACCGGCCCCCCGAAAAGCCCCCGGGGCTCGTTTTGGCGGGGGGAGCCGCACCTTCCGCCGCGCCGTCGCACGTCCAGGTCACCCCTCCGCGGCAGGACGCCYGCRCTCGGCGAGCMCGGAGCRGGAGCGAAGGCTGCCGGAGCAGGARCYGACCCGCCTGYGGTCTCAGACTCGCTCGGGGCTGAACGCGGAGACGCTGCCCTCAACGGAGCGCAGGAGGGAGAAACCGCTGCTGCCGCCCTGTCCCGCTCCTGCGGCCGGGCTCGCATGGTGTGGGGGGGGAAGCCATTTTCCTAATCTGGTATTTAATTATGAAAGGTTGGGGGGTTTCCAAGCCCCCCTTCAGGCTTGACGTAAAATAGGAATGTGGAAATACCCCCTATTAACATCCTGAGCAGCCGGGGATGTGGCGTTAGTGCCTCGGCGATTATTCAYGCCTCCTTCGCAGGAACAAGCCTCCATTAACCGCGGCAGCTGGAAACTGGGCGGTGCARAAAGGCGCCGGCGCACGCTGGCCCCCGCCGCCCTCCAGCCAGGCCCCACGGCCGAGCATGGCCGGGGCTCCTCGTCCCGTCCCGCCCCAGCGTGGCGCGGTGGCCCTGGCATGGGGCTGGCCAGAGCAGGCAGTGCCAAGCCCGGAGGCTGCAGCCCTGGGGTCGGGAGGCAGATGGGTGCAGAGCACCAGGCATGAGCATTGCAGGGGGGCACGCTGCCCGTTGCTGGGGGACACAGGACCCATTGCAAGTGGACAGAGGACCCATTGCAAGGGGACACACTACCCATTGCAGGGGCCTGYGGCAGGATGATGCAGCGAGGACAAGCATGGAGCCCAGGGGAGCAAAGGGGCTGCCCGCAGGAAGCCGGGCACCAGGGAAGAGGCCATTTCCAGAGCCCAGGGCATTTACCTTTCATCTTCGAGGGTCTCCGGCTCTCCTCATAAATCACAGGCCAGCATGGGCCGTGGGGCTGTCCATCTCCGCAGGCTGCTCTCTGGTGCCAGCTGCATGCGAGGACACGGGTGAACGAGGGCACACCTCATCCTCCAAAGGGAACCAGCCTTTCTGATCCTGGTCCTTCATCACCATGTGCACGAGCATCATGAAATATTGAAAATCAATGGGACCCTGTAAGGGAAGCAGCATAGAGCATGTTGCATAAAAACAGCCCTAAGAAGCAGAGAAAAAAAATCAGCTAAAAATAAAATTAATCTCATACAAACCTGTAAGATTTGCTTTTCACCTCTCCCCTTTGCACTGCAATATTTTCTGTTATTTTCTTTAATTACAGCTGGTTTATATCGTTGCTGTTTGGAGAAGCATAGCTAGAGTTAGCCATAAATAGGGCTTCTGGGTGATACAAGAGAAAACAATAAACCCCAAGGACTGAACAACTGTCCGCAAAGAGCACGCGTAATGTTGTTATTAACATTATTAGTAGATATAGAATGAAAGTTTGTTTTCACAGGCCTAAGCGGCCCGGCGCTGCTCGTGGCGGGTCTTCCCCCCGCCGGCCAAGCCGCTTCTGGGGCAGGCGGGACCGAGCGGGGCGGGAGGTCTCGGCTCAACTCGCTCCCCGCTCGCTTGTGGCTCGTCGCTAAAACGCGGGCTCGGGCGGGCGCGAGGGCTGGGCTCTCGCAGGAGCCACGTCCGCGAGGGCCCTGCCGCTCGGGGGGCTTTACCCCGCGTTTCGGGGCCGGGGCGGGAGAGGCTCGGCAGCGCCCCGCCGGCCGCGCGCGCTCCGCTCCTGCGTCCACTCTGACTCGGTTTTTCACGTGTTGGAAATACAGATGATTTTAGCCTGCGTCCATCTGGTTTCCCAAATAACCTGTCTGTTTGATAAATAACGTAAATTAAATTAGACAAGACAAACAAATAGTTTTTTTTCTCTCCCCCTTTCAGTCTCTTGGCAAAATGGGGGGGGGGGGGGAAGGAAGAGAACATAATTCAGCGGCTGCCTCGAGCCCCTGAGGAGCCGTGCGGCCGTGAGAGCTGCGATTATAAACGTGCCTGCAATGCTAACCTCCAGCGCGGACCAAGGACCGGCCCTGCTTCTCGCTTAC
>NW_028186364.1:185802-209097 GCF_003343005.1 Rhea americana | reverse complement strand
GGCGTCAGGACTGGGCCTCGCTTCCCGGGCAAAGCCGGCGGTGGGCACCACGGATCCGGGCTCCGAGCRCCAACCAGCCCTTGGCGAAGCCCCCGACGGCGTGGAAGGGGCTCTCCCGCCTCTGGCAAGGCTGAAATGGCCCCTGCCCCGGGGCGGGGGGTGCTGCGAGCGCGGCTCCTTCCCGCCCCTTCACCCCTCTCCACGGCGGCTGCTCCCTGTCTTCCCTCGCTCAGCCGGGTCGGCCAGCCTGGGATRGCGCTTGGCACTTCCCGCGGCAGAGGGGAGAGTTTTTCTTTTTTTTTTTTTTACTCCCTTTTAGCGCAACTGCATCATCTCAGCGCCGGGAGGAGCGAACGAACCGACAGCGGAAAACGAGAAGCCAGCGCCGAGCTAGCGCGGCGGAGCAGCGGCGCGGAGCCGGGCGAGCGCAGGTCCCCACGGCGGCGGCACGGAGAGGGTCCGCGGCCGGGACCGCGGCTCTCTCGTCCCCGGTGGCACCGGGGAGCCCGGCACGAGGAGCGGCAGCGTCTCGGGGCGCGGTGCAGCCCCTCCCGTAAGAGCTGCCCGCGGCCTCTCGCCCCTGCCGCCCCGACGGCGCTTCCCACGCGGGACGCAGCACGCGGGGCTCGGCACAGGGCTCTGCACGCCCTCAGCTCCGGGGAGGTTTTCTACCTGGGGGACCGGGGGTGTTAAATGTTTACACGGAGCAATAATAGCCAGAAATCTTCTTCCCGCTCCCTGTATTTCAAATTAAAAGC
Source organism: Rhea americana (assembly GCF_003343005.1). Classification (NCBI taxonomy): domain Eukaryota; kingdom Metazoa; phylum Chordata; class Aves; order Rheiformes; family Rheidae; genus Rhea; species Rhea americana. The sequence continues at coordinate 208,339 of NW_028186364.1, read as the reverse complement.
TCTTCAGGCCTGATAGTATTTTTCTACTTAAAATAATTAGCTCCGGAACAAGCAAAACATCCTTTTTTCTTCCTGGGTAGCAGCTCTATTCCGAGGGAAGGCAGAACAAATGCCATYTTTGTGCCCGGCGACACGTCCCGCGCAGAGGTCTCTGAGACCGCTATGGCAAAGACAAACTTCTGGAGGGATTCTTCCTCCACCAGATACCTCTTAAAGCTACTACCTCTGCATGAAAAAGTATATGTCTAATTAAGGAAGTGGCTAATTTGCATCTAATCCTTTACAGTTCTGCAGAGCATGGAAAACTATAACAATTTCCCTTTGAGTCAGAGTAAATTTTAAGCTTTAATCGCACTTCATCCCCCTTTTCCTAGAGGAAGGACAATCTATTACTGCTCTCTAGTGGCAGGAGTTAACTGTGAAATTAAGAAAAGTTGCTGGATGTTGCAGCTTTTGAATTTTTTTTCCTTGTAAATCTGTGCTGAATTAGTATAATTTACAAATCAGTGTAAACACAGACAATTAACTGGATATTCAGTAATCCACTTTCAATTAAGTTGCCCTTAGAGATTGCTGATAAAGGATTTTTCCTCCTTCATTTGCTTCCCTAAAAAATAAAGAAACAAATTTTCAAAGGCCCCAGATCCAGGTATGCTAATTATTAGAATTGTTAGAAGCATTAAAAATAGATTTGAATTGTCAAATCACAGCCCTTCCAATCCCACTCTGTTTCTCATCTTCTGAATAATGATCTGTCCTATACTGAGACTTGCAGTCTTTACCTACTGCACTTCTAAAGGACAGACACATTAAAAAAGTGAAAAGCACAACATGTTTGACAAAAATCTCATGCAACTGTGAGCTTTTTTTTATTGTTAACACTCAGAAAATGTTTTCATGCACTGCATTCCTGAAGATTATAGTTTGCATATAAACTTCAGTAAGCAAAAAAGACTAAGAATCTTTCTGAGGTGCTGTGTCTCAGCACTCTATGAGGCAGGTAATAAATGAAACTAATTTAATGTAGATTAACACCACTGCAATCTCCAAAGTGCGCTCTCAATGAGATGTTAAGGGAGTTAAGAATTGAAAGTTCGAGGGACTTCAGAGTTCACACCACTRGGTACCAATATTTATCTTATCGTTAGTACATTCATAGTTAAGTCCCAGTAGAGAGAGTTCTCAGCAAGTGCAATGCTACTACCATAGCTGTGAGTGAACTGGAGATGTGTTTGTAAATTTAAAACACCCACAGAGGCTTAAGTGCACATTGCCTCTGCTTTTGGAGAGGATGACATTAGCCAAGCTACTGTATATGCACAGCCAGAAGCAGTGTGGCCAAGTTTGCTCTATATGCAAAGTAAAATAAGGATATCCAGCTATTCGAAAAYAAAACAAACAAACAAACTCTAAGGGGCTAGATTGAGATGCCATGTCTAGAGTACCAGTTCAAATTCAATAAAGCCAGCAAGCACACCTCAAGCCAATGACAAAGGAACTAACAAAACTAAAACTACAGAAGCATTAAAAAGAAATATATTCTTACGGCCAAGAATTTTATGCAAATATAATCCAAGTGGAAGACTTGAAGACTTGAGAATTTACACTCCAATAAACATGGGAAGGTAGTTTTTGCTACATTTCAATATTAGTGCAGCTGTTACGGAAGGATTCAGTTGTTGTTACCAAAAAGAAAAGAAAAAATAGATGAACATTTTGAAAAAAAACACATGTACACAACTTGAGTGAAATCCTATACATTAATTCCAACTGCCTCTAAAATTAAAAACAGGTTTTATTGTAAAATTGCACTCCAATTTGTACCATAATTCTTTATAAACATAATATACAGTAAAATATTTTACATGTAGCACACCAGGCGTATGCTTATGATATTACAAAATTTACAGTTCAAGATTCTTCTCCGACAGAGTCAGCAACATAAGTATTTGAAATGAAGTCTTAGCAAGATGTTCAGTCTTACAGAACAGGGCATTGTGTTACCATAATCAAGTCTCTACTTTTTACACATTCAGCATATAATCAGAGATGCTGTATATTCTAGTTACATCCTAAGTTTCTTTCATACAATCTAGAAGARTTGTGAATAATGGGTCCTTATTATCTCCTTTCCTCATTCCAGGGAAGGCCTTTCATTTCTAGCTGTTCAGAAAGGGATTATTTGCCATGGAGGACTGCAGCTTGAATGAAAACAAGGGGACAGGTAATTTAAGAGAGCCTTTAGTTGTTCAAACAAAACAAAAGACTCCAAAATCAAACAAAAAACCTGCACATCTTTTTCTCTCCTGTATCTGCCATTCACATTCTTCCCTCTCCACACACATTCATACACATGCCTATGAATATAAACAGTAATAAAAGCTTGGAAAGAAATCTCGATCATATGGCCTCATAAAAGACTGGTGCTTTTTTCCTTTTTTAAGTATATATTTGAAGTGTAAACTAGAACATCTCAAGACACCAAGCTAGTAAGTGCTTAATGTTAGAGAAAATAAAACACTGAAGGGAAYCATAGTTAAGTCAGTAATGAAAGCATAAACAACATACGTCCTGCTGTATTTAACACTGTTTCCTTCTTATCCAAAATTGCAGGAATACTTCCTTCATCTGTGCTTTAAATTTATTGCAGCATCTTTGCATCATACCTATCACATGAACAGTATTTTCAATAATGAATAGATACTGCTGAAACACTTGAGGTTGTGAGGACTGTATACAGTAGTGTAAATTTCCTTAATGCTTGGGCAGAGATCAAGTTAGCATTTCATTCCAGTCCAGGTATGGATTGTGTGCTCTCTTGTCTGCCACGGAACACTGAGAAAGACTAAGAGGAATAAACAAGACCATTGCCTGGAAATTACTGGAACTTGCTAAATGGCAGCAGAGCAAAGGAAGTATAGCAACTGTTTTCTTTCTGGATGATTGCTGACAGAGATTTGCAAACCAAACTGCAGTTGGCAAAGAGACAAGATATAACTTCTGGCCCTAAACAGAAACATTCAGCTCTCCAAGTACTGGAATATGCTTCGACTTTGAGTTGTTTGTGCTGTGCTGTCAATCCTGGGCCGCTTGGCCAGGGATGTTATTACTGCAGTAGGACCTCTTTTCTTCACCTATAAAGGAGAAGGATACATTAGTAAAAACAAAATTTCCAAACAGTTTAAATTCTGAATTATACGAGTACATCTTTGGTGCGAGAGCACATACTTGTACAACTGGACATCACTGAAAATATTTAAAATACCAATGCTGCAAACTGCTCAGCAATACTTAACATCTGTACTCTTAAATAATCTAGTAAGAGCTGCATAATCAGCCAGCAGTCTATAACACAGAAGAACATTACACAACTGACAATATATTCCCACATAAATCTTTACCTGAAGTTTTGATTTCTCCTTTGCATCTTCRCTCTTGTCTGGAGAAAGTGTGTGAAAGACAAAATTCCTTGAATTTCGAGGAGCATTTGGATTAAGTTCTGACATTGCTGCTAGCTTCTGAAGTACAGCTTTAGGTCTATTCAAGAGAGATCCATTTTTTAGCTGAAGAATAAAGGAATTCTACGTTAAGCCACACACACAACCATGACAGCTCTTTTAGTAGCCTACTCTTCACAGAAAAGACTATTCCCTACTACATTGTTACTGAGTATTTCCTCACCACCATACAAAGCACTGATGGCCAGAATCTAGGATTAGTTGACTTAGATGYATTCTATAGATGCAGTATGGAAATAGCCTTCTTCAAAACCATTACCAACCTGGACATCAGTGGCAGGTCTGAACGCTTCAAATGGGTTCCTGGGCAACAGYTGTGTTTCTTGAGCCACTACTACAGGGCTTGCTAACAGAGACAATGAGGAGAATGTTAGTTTTTGAACTTCATATGAAAGAATATAATTTTCTATCAAAGTAAATTTTATATCAAACTAAAGAACTCAGAATTGACAACAGATAATTAAAGCTGCAGACAAAAGTAATCTGCAGCTTTATACTACTGATAGATACTGGAGACTAGGTAGCAACAACTGAAAGTTAAACTCTCTCTCTCATGTGGTTGCCACTTCAATAAGAAGTGGACTTACCTTTCTTCTGTAGGGACTTAGCAGTTACTTTTTTTGCTAGTTTCATAAATTGGCTATCTTCACCGACTTCCTCCTCCTCTTCCTCCTCCTCTTTGTTTTTTTCCTTCTGTAGCAGAGAAGGTATTTTGTCAAATTGGAAAAGCTTACATTAAGAATGAACATTTCATTCASTAATTCAAGTAGACCAAGCTCTTTTATTACATTTGATTTATATATTCTTTTTTTCCCCATTGAAAAAGTTCCTTGTGATTTGTTAGATACTTTATCATCCTCATTCTATTAATRAACAACAACATCATATTCAGTTGACAAAGCTAACCTAATGCTGAAACTTCTAAAACATGGAGTTATGTTCCCAGTACAAGAAACCTATTCTAGCTTTGATAGTGACTTGTTTCAGAACACAGTTCCTTTGCCTCTCCCTTCTGAATTCTGAGTTAGTTGCTCCCGCTTTAAATATTTGCAGAAGAGAAAAAGAGCAAAACTCATGTTGAGAACATGAACAAGGATATGTTTATGAACAGTATTTTTTTCGGAGTTTAACCTGATCACCTAACAATTTCACATCTGGTTGGTATTGAGAAGGATTAACAAGATACCTTACTGAAAAATAATCAATACCTGCTCGCGAAGCCACCGTTCTCGCTCAAATCGCTCTTTTCTCCACTTTGCCTCTGTCTCATCAAGCTCTTCATTTTCATCATCATCATCTGACTCTCTCTGAAACAAGTCAATCTGTGAMGAATCATCTAGACAAGAAAAGAAAAGAATTATCTTTTCTAAACAATTCTGGAAAATATATCTCAGAAGTGAATTAAACRCAGAATGCTTTCTTTCATTTAGATGGATAACAGCTGGAACCACAACATCTAGCAAAACAGAGATAAAAGATCCAGTGGAAACATACCTACAGGAAGTATTGTACATCATTGGACAATATTAGAACCACTTGGCCAGCTCTGAATACAGAGAAGTACTAAGGCAGGATATTCAAGCATTCTGCAGACAGAATCTGTGTTCCTTACATATAYGTAAACCACATTCTTATTTAAATATACAGGGTAACTTAGTAGCCAAGAGCAAATAAGTATTAAAATTTACATTTGCCCTAGTCCACTGCTTACTCCTCACTACCATTAAAACATGGAATGTTTCTCCTTAATTTACTGGTTTCTTAATTTACTGGTTTCTATGCAGAACCCAAGGACAGTCTCCAGTCTGCACTATTATGAATAAGTAAGTCTTGTGTCAAAGGCAGAGCCAGTGTACCAGGAATTTTCTCTAGTGCATTGTGTCCTCCACCTTGTTTGAAACAAAAAAAAATGACTATTTARATACATAGTATCACTTATTTCCAAAGGAAACATTCAGGACATACTATGCACCTTTTACCCAATGACCTTTTCCAAACTTTCACCCCTATTTACTGACTATGAATCAGAAAGGCACCTATGTTCTTCCATCTGAATCTTCTCATTCTGCCAGGGCCATCACTGTGCAGGTCCCCATCAATGAGATACCTCTCTTGGTATAAGCGTAACTGACGCTTGTCATCATCAAGCATTGCCTTCCTATTAAAACACAGGAAAGAAGTTTGGGTTAGTTCAGATTATACCCGAGAGCCATAACTTCACGCACAAACATATACCCATACTGTCACTGACATGTGTAGTTTCTGGATTTGATTTTCTAATTCCACATCAGTAGGGAGTTCCTCATCAATAATCTCTTCTTCATATTCATCCAGGTCTTCGCCATCATATTCATCCTCACTTCCCACATCACTCCCTGACAGCTCTGCCTCATCTTCCATGAAATCCTGTAGTTTTCTATAAAAGAATGTTAAAAGAGTTCAGTTTAGCAGATTCATAATCATCACACAAATCTTCCAAAAGCAAGGTCTATATTTTGAGATAAAATTAGCACCTATCATAGAAGAGAAACTGATTCACCTGTAACATTTGAAAGGACTAGAGTTCTTGCACACTTACCTACACAGCCTGCCAATGTGCAACACCCCAGATTATTGTCATCTACTAGATTTCTTGCTAATTGTCTACCAAATGTAATCACAATAAGTGTCAACTAGATGTTTCACTTACTAGAATAAATACCTTAAGATACAAGGAATGAGAGCAACACTCTCCTAATCGCTTTTCTGGTGAAAAAAGCATTGCATTGCTTTTATCCTAGCCTTTTGCTTTCTATTTTAAGTGTTACTCGCTCCTCTACAGCCCACTATCAACATGGTTAAACTCATGCAACCCAACAGCACCAAAGCATAAAACCAAACACCAGAGCCAAAACCAGAGCCACATAAACAGTAGCTTGATAAGAAATAGCTGTGCTCAAGCCATTAATACTGAGGTAGGAGAAGGAATTATAGATAAAATTTCTACTGCTATTAATATTCTATTCTTTCTGGCAGTTAAGATAAAATAAATCTATTTACAGTTTTTTCTTCAAGCCCTGTCTATGTCTCAACAGCTCCTCTTCATCACTAATTTCTGCTTCTTCAGCATCATCATCTTCACTTTTTTCATCCTGTCCAAAAAAACAAAACAAAACAAAACAAAACAAACAAACAACAGAAATGTAGGAATTTCTGCAAGTGGATTGTTTTGTAATATCAGCCTCTCCTGTCCTTCAATCAATAAATACAGACTAAAACACTACAGACTGCAAAGGACTTGCTAAGCTAAGTTGTTTTATCCAGTATATTGGAATATTAAGCAGTCATTTTTAGTGATCCAAACTAGTCTTAAAAATACCTCAGTAACTTGTTCAGGAAGACATGATACTTTGCACTGATGGATATATTTAAAAATGATGAAAAGATAAATGCATTTCTTATAGTCAGAACGYTGCAGCAATCACTTTGTTCCATCAGCTCATACCTCTTCACTATCAAAGGCATTGTCATCTGTTATAAGTTGAAAATCACCAAGTTCTTCTTGCTCTTCCTCATCTTCTTCTTCCCTATGGGAAAAATTAATGAAAGAAATACATGCTTTCATTTGACCAACAACAATGGCTTTGCAATAATTCAAAGAAAGACTGCAACTGTCATGTTAGCTGGTCTCAGGCAACTATCTAAGAAAGAGTCTGAAGAGCTACGGCCTCCCAACAGCACGTAGCTTTAGATACTTAAAACCCCCATTAGCATTAATGTTTCAAGTCCTCAGGTCTTTAATTGCAGAAATCATGGGGCAAATATTAATTTCCAAATTTACTCTGATTCCTTCAATAATCTCCGATTCCTTCAATATTCTCGTTTGTTAAGCCTCACTATCCTTTTGTCAAGCACTAATATGCCTTTCCAGTTTAAACAGTGGAGAAAATTTCATGGTTCTTGCAGTCTGGCAACAGCCCAGAACCCTAAAGTCCTAATTCCTAACAGTCTTTCTTTCGGGACTATTAATCCCTAACAGTCTTTTCTTCAGAACTAGTGAAAAGTGTATTAAAGAACTTCCAATATCACTGAAAGACAAAGATGTATCTCCCTTTACAGTAGCTGTCACATTCTATATTTCCTTATGTTTCTGTCAGTATATGCTGCTGATTTAAGGAATGGCTACTGAGCAATTTGCAAYATTCCTCCCCTTCACCACCACACTTTCTCTTGTGACATTTTGAATTGATGTTGAAAGAGGAAAACATATCAAGAGTGAAATGTGACAACTGCCACTATAAACTCTCATAAATCTATGAAGAATAACGCTAACCTGTCTGTTGGGAAGGAGCCTGAACAAAGCGCTAGAGCTTCTGCCATTGGATCTTCTATGTCACTGTCTTTTTCAGCCTTAGAAGATGCTGAAGATGCCCATGTTGGAGAACCTGCTGCAAAAAAGGAGTAAGATAACTTACTAGACAGAGATGTTTGAGCTCCTAGAACATCAGAAAGCATCTTAGAAATGACACGTTATCATGCACCTATGAAGGTGACAAATTGTTAAAGCTCTCAGAATGCTCAGAAGTTCCAAATTCTGTATTAGTGACCAGAACTAAAGTGTATGTTAGTGTAAAACTTATAGATCAGGTCACCAGCAAAGCTAGGAACAGAATTTTAGAACATACTCTGAGATACAAATTTTCCTGAACAAAGATTGAGCAATTCTTCCATGTTCTGCTTTGTGCTGCTGTTGGTATTTGGCACGTCTTCAGTTTGACTGCTAAACTGTCCAGAGCACAAGTCCAGTAATTCATCCATGTTGGCATCCATTGCATTTTCATCCATACTAGCCAGAGTCAACCGATGCTTTGAGGACTGATATTTATTCCTATGCTGTCCGACATTCAAAAATCTGAAAAAAAGTCTTTGATTAGAAAAATCTTATAATTTTCATTTTTGACCAGTAGAAGAGCTTTTCTCCAGAAAATTTCCTATGATTATTGTACAAGTAACATTATAGGGTTCCACATTTGAATTTGATTTCCGATCTACTTTTGTCTTTTTGAATAACTGCTATTGGTCTGCTTCCTTAATTAATATATCTTGAAAGCATACGCCAGATACATTCAAATCACAACATCTTTCACAAYTGCTGATTTACTTGATAATGTAAATACAAATAAGAACATTTGAAAAATATTTATGTACACACACTAAACGTGACATTTTTGCTCTTTTATATTAAAATGAGAAATAAAACTGATTAGTAAAAGAAGGTTCTCATCGACACAGTGTACTATATAAAAGTTATCAAAGTACAGAAGAACATAAGCTATTTACTCTATAACCTCTCTATATAACCTAGAAGAATCCTMCTAAATCCCAAGTGCTGATCTATATGTCCTATTTTGGTTAAAGGGCATAAAATGTCATCCTTTATACCTGTAACTTACCCATCTGCATCAAGCAGCTGGCTCTGAGTGTCATCTTCCAGCGAAAATTGAAACTGTGACTCTCCAGGCCCTGGAAATAAACTCTTAGGCTCAGGAGAGGCATTATACAGGTCCTGGGAATCTTCTATGGGAAGAGAGGGCTCAGACATCTTTCCTGAGCTCTATACAATGGAATGTAAAAATGTACAAGTTATTTGCTTTGCAACCCTAGAAATCAAAAGCAAGAACTGGATAAAACATTTAAGCTATTTTAAAGGATAAACAACRTGCAGGCTTAAAAGAAATTAAAGTATACCCACATTGTTCTGATATATCATTAAGAGTTCACTGATATGAGAAGTTGTGTAGCCCATGTGAGTATACTTAAGAAAATATACAACAAATATACTTTAGATACCAGAAGTGGGTTATAACATCTTTTCTTTGAGGCTTTAGAATGTAAGCTTTTATAATGTCTTTTAATTCATTCCATTATGGAGACATTTTAAACTTTAGGGAGAGCTTGCTTTTCTGAAATCTTAGTCACATAAAGCATGTTAGCTAGATGCCTTCTTCTGCTATTATTATTTTTTATATATATGACAATCAGAATTAAATGTATTTATTCATTATCCGTTGTGTTAGTATATGACATGAATAGGACTGAGAATCTTACCTTGGAAGCAGAACTGATAAAGCTTGTTTTGAAAAAACCTGGGGAGGGTGACCTGAAACCTCCTGCTGCAGATAAAAAGTTCCCTCCACGTGACATCTGCTTGTTGCAGGGCTGATATGATGGAATCATGGAGCCAATTAGCTCAAAGCTGCTGTTATGGCTATTATCTTTTGCCGGTGTTGGCAGAGAAAATGAATCATCATCTTCTAAAAAGAAAGCAAATATTTTAATATAATGCTTAACTCCTGTATTAATAAAGTTTTCCCTGTTTATAAGCAAACCATAAATGAATTAAATTCTTCCTTTAGTRTATGCAGGGGGCATGAAAAATAGCTATTTGCTGTTTCTTCATGACATCTTACTATATCCTGAAAGACAACTATATTCATCCCGGTCTCCTTTCCAGACAAAATAAATTCATTTCTTTCAAATTCACATTCTGTTCATCTATTGTGCAATATGTCTACATCTTATTAAAATGCAATGCCAAAACTGAAGGCAACATTTCTGAGACCTCTCTAGCACCTGTATCAGAGTTTTCTAGTTTGAAGTTCTTATTATTTCATTCCCAAATATCTGCCTTTTTGTAAAAGTGTCATATGCTTTTACTCAATTTCATGTGTGGCCAGTAAAAACTTCTGATGCTATTCTGCAACACCAACATCTTGCCAGAAATACATTACTTTGTACTTATATGCTGGACTTCTCCACAGATGAGCCACATCACACTTTTCTACTGCATTTCACCTTGTTGATTTCTGATTGTTCTTACATTTTTACCAATATTACTTTTAGTTTTATACTCCCTTGCTTCTTTCAAGCCCTTTCAGTCCTTCATCAAAAAATTTATAATCATACTCTCCAACTGTACAGATGATGAAATAATAGAAATATTGAATACCAATAGCAATTAGAACATTCTACATGTGCCCTTTAAAAAAAAACAAAAAAAAAAGTAGCTATAATAGTAGATACACTTTACCTAACTTGGAAGCTCCTTTGTCTGCAGATTCTTCTATTTCAAGTTTCTCATCAGGAAGAGAATATCTGCAATTTATTAAATAAAACGTATTTGCTAATATATACCAGACGAAGTTCTATTGTTTAATTAAGCCTATCAGCAWAAAACACAGTAATACACAAAAAATGCACATGGCAGACTTCAATTAAGAAACAGAAAATTTAGCTGATAACAATTGCAGTTGTTTGGTTTTCTAGCAATATATATACGTATGAATGCATGTATAACTTTTGGAACTAGACAGAAAAAATGCTTATAAAAGGCACTTTAAAAGGACATCACATATGCTTATACTAAAGCATGGAATACTAACATATATATTAATCAGATTTAAAATTGCTTGGGCACCATTTCTAAAGGTTGATTCATTTACCCCATTTTGGAGGAGCTGTCTTTAAACAGCATCAATGTAGACTCTGTTGAAGGTGGTTTGGGAACAGGATCACAGTGCACAGTTTTATCCACCTTTTCTCCATCAATTGATTCCTTATCAGTTTCTTTATCACCATCTTCAATGTGTTTCTCTTCTAAATCTTCATCATCTTCCTCTGCCTCCTGAAGGAGAAATTCCACAGTCTTAAAAAAGGAAAAAGAAAAATCAGGTATGTAGTGTTTACTGCTTTGATCYGCCTACTTTCATGGATACTTTCAGAAGAAAAATTTTAACACATGGAAGATGAAACAGACTGGCATTGCCAGTTCTTACATATGCCTGGATATCCCACTCTGAGCAAATTAGCACAGAGGTGCTAATTGGAATAGCCACGCCATTCAGATCCATTTTAAAAAGGAAAAGCTATGGCTAATCCTACCCCAGACCAGGTAGGTGATTTCAGTCAGGGATGCATACGTACCACGAAAATTGTCCTCTGTGCACAATGAGCCAAGGATATATAAAAAGAGCAAGTAGCACTAGAATCTTTCATACGCTTATTTTTAGGTTTAATACTGTTAAGTCAAAGAAAGAAAATACTAATAAGTTCAGTTTTAGGTAAGTAAAATCTTGGAAATTCTAATTGTAACAATTTTTCATAYTCTTCAGAACTATTTGGCAATTACCCCAATAAATATACAACTTCTAATTATGAAAGATGACCAGAACCAAGGAGTTGAATAGGTTATATAAAAATGCTGCATATAAACCTCATGATTGCCTTCTTCCTCTTCCTCAGACTCATCTGTCATCTCTTCCTCCTCCTCCTCCTCCTCTTCTTCCTCCAACATGTCTTCATTATCTAGTTTAAACAGGGCTTGCCGCTTTTGGCGTTCCTCAGTTCTGCGGAGTTTCATGGCCTCCTGGAGTTTAGCCTTCAATGCTTGTAGCTTTTCACCTACACAGAAATGAACAAGTTTACGTATTAGATGTACTACAGTGAATCCTTAAGCTTTATTGCTTCAAACATCCAATTAATATATCTCTGTGCACAAAAAGAGGAATTAAAAAACTACTTATTTAGATTTTTTTTTATGAATTGATCTGGCAGCTTGAAGAACTAGAGCACCTAGCTTCAACRAGTTCCATTTAGAGAGGCAACAGAATCTCATGAATTATCAAGATTTCTCATTATCCATAGATGCCACTGGCACAGCCTTCGAATAGTAGGGTCCGTCTTTCTACTGTGTCTTTTGGGAACAGCTTCCAATTGCCAAGGGCAGATGTGCTATAGCACATGAGATAATTAAGAGCAGCTAAAAATAATACATGCCTACAGTACCAGTCAAATAATCTGTTTCTTTTAATGTGACAGTCACATTCACATGTATTCTACTTGCAAATATATATATACTTCTATTAAGAATTGCAGTATAGAAATAATTAGGGATGGAAGAACTACTAAATGAGAATAGCACACAAGGAATATGAGAGTTACATTTAGAGGGCTGATGGAAGAGAACAGTGTTTGCGAATGCTTATACAAAATATTGAGACAGATGGAAAAGAATCCAGAGAACTAGTTGCAAATATATGACGTAGGGCAACCTGTTCTTCAATAGCCAGTACAATTTAAGAGGTCTCTCTCTCCACTTTTTTTTTAAACAGGCAATACACATTAGAAAAAAAAAACATCCAAAAGAAACATATACATACTAATTCTAGAAATAAGAGTTCTTTAATCTGTGTTTCAYGGGGCAGATTGGGGAAAGGAGGAGATGAGGGGGAAAAGAAAGCTAGGGGGGAACAAAGTGTTCTCCAGTTCAACCATCATCACTTCTCTTCCCAAACCTACCTGGCTTTGTGTGGATTGTTTCATCTAGGTTTTCCGTAACTAATATTGCTGACACCACATCTGCTTTCAGTTCCTCYTTTCCTTCAGATGTAGYCTCTTTACGAATRATGTTCATGTTTATRGTCCGTTCAACTTTAGATTTTGAAGTTTGAAGAGTGTGCTTCAAGAAACGTGCTTTCAAGGCTTCTAATTCTTTAAATGCACATTAATTAAATTTCAAAATGCAAATTAAATGAATTTGATAACATTTACAAGAGCAAAAAACCTAACAGCTTGTGTACTGAAGTTGTAACAAGCGTAGGGTAAGAATATATTAAAGGAAGTTAATTAAAAATTCTAAACATTTAATATTTTAGCGTTTCTAAAAGAAATGCTATTTGATTTATAATACAGTAAGCTACTGAACAATATTTTGCTGTAACTTGCACTTAAATGGTATTAACTAACTTTAAATCATCTTACTGTTAACTGTGATTTATCCATAGTATCTCATTTCATTTACAGTCTACCCTTTCAGTCACCAGGCATCTCTAAGATTCTGTCAACACATATATTTAAAACTAGACTTCTTAGAAAAAGAAAAAAATCCCTATTTCTTGGCAGAGGTCAGTTTTCTGCATATTATGAAGGAAGTAGCATCTAGCCCAGATATCCTCATATATCTTCTAATACATGTAGATTTAATGGAATTATAGAATTGCTTAACCTTTGGCAATCTTGCTCTGAAAAAAGGTTCAATGATTTAATATTGAAGAATAACTCAGATGTGCAAATTGCAGTACCTAAAAGACATTCAGAACATTTTTTCTACAGAAGTAAGCTATTTGAGTGCTATCCAACTATGGCTTTTAACAAAATCAGTGGTCAATACTTTGGAACATGKGCTGGTTTTGTTTCTGGATAACTACTGCATGCCCTGTTTTAGATCAGTTGGAAAAGTACTGCTCCTGCTTTAAGTACTAATATAATTTACTAGAGCGGAATGGAAATAAATTACTGATCATTAATTAGTTACAACTGAGCATTCCTTTGAGCTTGCAAATAGTAAGCAGTCCAGACTTCTCTTTTAAGCATCATATGAAAGAAAATGCACACTAACACAAAGCAAAGAATCTGTACTAGTAAGAGAACATGCTTGACTTGCTCTATCACCATTGCCTAAACCTTCCTCAGGGGTTTTCCAGTTAAATTCAGTTTGATTCCRCTCACTTGGGCAGATCAGAGAAGGTTACAGTAACAGTAATAATGATACCTTTACTTGAATCAGATTCATCAAGGTTTATAAAGGATTCATTGTCAGTGCAGATCCTTGGCTTGATGGACAGGTCTATCCCCAGTTCCCGAAGTTTATCCAACTTGGATTTCCTTACTTTTTCAGGCTGAGCCACCAGTCTAGGTGCCACTTGTTGACTGTGTTCTTCACATGCTGCTTCTGGTCCTGTTTTGACTCTTTGCTCAAGGGCATTTTCTCCAGCTGCAAGAGGAATTTCATTCTCCCTTTGTTCACTACAGTCAGTGCTTAGAAAGTTAGAATGTTGTTGTTCTTCTGAATTATTAGCAGCTGTTACAGTCCTAATTGTGTAAATATCAGCATCATCCTGTCTGGGCTTTTCAGCACAGTCTTCTGTTAAGTTCTCTCCTTCATCAGCAAGAAGGTTGTTCACAGTAGCATTAACAGCTCTGCTAAGGCTTGTTTCTGGTTCACTAGCTGCTGACTGATCACCTTCTATCCGCCCATCCTTGCAATCCATGCTTAAATTCTTTGTACCTGCAGTTTCTTCATCTAGAGAGACCTGATACTTCATGGACCTAACAAAAGTAGAAAGAAATATACCATCCATTAACATGGCTATTGTGAAAGGAGAGAAGAGGTCTACTTAAAACTCAGAAGGAAAGAAACCATTTTCTAATGATTAAAGGAAATAAGTATGGAAAACTATTTTGAGGAAATACAGAAGCTAATGTGGTTTGAGTTTATATCATTTAGTTACCTTATCACAACACAGTATAAACAAATAGAGAGATTTTGTGACCGTAGTAGTATTTTAGTATTCTACTATACACTATTCAAAACCAGAACTTGTCCAAGTAAAGAGTTAGGGTTCAGTCTAAAGTACTTCAGAGTAACTTTGCACGAGTATGTTACTTTATATGGACTATTAGGTCCTAATTACTTCAATGGTATGACTATGTAAAGATTGCCTTAACAACGACACACTCCTAATTACCAGGTGTTTATGGAATTAAAGGTACCTAACAAATAGCAATAGTTTCTTAATAAAACTTCGCAGTCGAAGCAATAGCCACACTTAAACTAGAAACAATATTGTTTCTAATTGTATACAGAACAGATGTGTACGTGATACTACTCCAATAGCATGCCTCATGCAAAGTCTGGTTATCCTCAAAATTTATGGAAAAAATATCATGAGGAAGGCTTAAGTCCTTACTTCAGGAATAACATGGCACTTCCTTGGCACACTGGTCGAGGTCTACGCTTGAAGAATTCATGAATGCTTTTAGTCTCAGGCACATGATATGGGAGAGACAGAGATGACTCTACCAGAGAAAAGAGGTGAAAGAAAATTTTAAAAAAAGTAATCAAAGGCATTATAGTATACATTGATTCGGTATCTCAAAAGTTCAAAGGAGCTTGAGACAAGTACTTTGCAGCAAAGATATCTGACTAGGCACAAACACCACATCTGCTTTTAGTTCCTCTTTTCCTTCAGATGTAGTCTCCTTATGAAAAATGTTCATGTTTATGGTCTGTTCAACTTTAGATTTTGAAGTTTGAAGAGTGTGCTTCAAGAAATATGCTTTCAAGGCTTCTAATAGCATCGTTTAAATTTGAATATAGCAAAAACAGGTATTTGGGAAGAGTTCCAACAGCTTACAGTCTTGAAGAACAAGTTTGCAACATGCCCAGAATTCATTAGGAAAAGAACTATGTTGTTAGTATCAGAATGGCAGGACCAGTTTCAATTTTATTACATGCCTATCTAACTTTCTAAATATTAACTAACTTTACATAACTAGTTAAAGACAAATTTATAGGCACAAGTGAGATACCACGTTTGCAGCAGGATTTTTTCCTTAATTACAAAGCTACCTTTAAACAGGTTCTTGATTAAAAATGGTCTTGCAGTCTTTAACTCTGAATAATTCATGCCAAGTGAAAGCAGGATCTTGCTTCTCAGATACGTTCTTTCAATTTCTCCCCTAAATATCTTAATAGTATATATCTTTACTTACAAAAAATTTAAGTTTTACCTCGAATGAGTCGTTGGGTTTCACTGTGCAGTTGCTTAATGGCTTCTTTACTTAACCTTGCTGCTTTCCGCTCCTTAAGGGGRAAAAAAAAAAAGAAAAGAAAGGCCTCTAAAGTCACAAAGCAAAATATGGGTTTACATCTATACTTTCTAAATAGGGTTCACCCCCTCTCCTTTCAAATAGCAAGAAGTTAGACTAAAGCAGCCAGTTGAACAGGAAAACGAGAACACCAAACCAGCAGAAAATAGGATAGTTCTAAAGGATATCACACAAAAAAACATTCAAGGAGAGTCATTTTAACATGACAGCTTTAAAAAGAGGAATGCTTTACCTTTCTTTTTGGTTCTGTAAATATGGGTTCCTCATTCTCATCATCAAACACATGTTTGTAGCCTTCATTCTCAGAAAATAGGTCTTTGTTCTACAGTGCGTAAGAGCAGACTCATTTATTTCAATAGATACATAAGCACGACCAAGGGCAAACATGTCAACAGTCAAAATAATCGCACAGAATTTTCATTGGTCACCATAAACATTAAAACACAAATGCTGCACAATTTTTCTGGTAGATTTCCAAAACTTTTACTGCAGTGTTRTCTTTCTAAGAAAACATCTGTCCTTCCTTAAGAACAAAGAATAGAACACTACTTTCTCCTCTTTCTTATTTGTTATAGCAAAAGAGCAGCACACTGTCCAAAACAAACAAACAAAGTTTTATATACACTCAGGTAAAACACTTCCCACCAATAACCTTACATTTCTATCTATTGTTACCTTTTTTTTTTTAATTTTGTCTTTCACTGCTGCTCGTATAGCTTCTAGTGACTCCTCATCTTCTGGGAGGGAATCATTTTCCTCYTCCTCTTCTAAACCATTATCGAAAAGTTCTTTGTCATCAAGAAGACATCCGCTGTCATTAAAAGGATACCTCTCACCACCATCTACCTGCTTGTTATAAGAATAAAGCATTTGCATAGTTCATATCAGAAGTYCCTCTTCAGTCTTAAAAATTTAAGACTACTTGCAAAAGGTCTTGATGATAACAAGTTAAAAAAGGTTTATGCCACCCGTACTTCAGCACCCTTATGCCCTGAAAGCCAGTCATACTCACTTCATAGCACCGCAAGTTGATGAACTAATTCATAGAGCAGTTTCCTATCTCTATAATATATAAAGACTTTGAAGAACTACTAAAGACCAAAACCGCTCAGACATAATAAATTAATACTTCAAATATTTTATAAATAGAAACAATGAACATAATTATTATCCTCAAAATTGTTTTTTGGCAGTGTTTCTATGGCCACTCAATTTGAACTGACGCTATTAGCTGGTATGCTCTGCTTCCATCTTGTGATGCTATAGCCTTATAATTGCACTGGGGAAAAGAGAAACCTGGATGTCATTTAACTATTGCTGATGAGCAGAATAAGAGGGAAAAAATGAAGCATAACACATCACTTTTGAGATCACAGAACTACCAAACGAACATAGACCTCTATCAACTTTCTTCTCTTTAACCCCTTCTGTCACAAGACACCCATTATCATTATCCCTGCCTGACTTCCCATGCACTGATGTTAAATCATCAAGTGTTAGGATCTGTACTTTCTCTGTAAATAAAACTGTTATCTTTTTATAGCAGAACTATAGCTCTGTGGATACCACATCTGCTGTTGTAATGTAGACACAAGTGATGCTGAAGTATTGAAACACAATAACCAAGTGCAAAAATATAATTTAACTTAGTTGGGGAAACATTTGGAATTTTCTGTCAAAAATATATACCTCTGCTCTAGGCTTCTTTTCTTTTTTYAACTGTTTA
Organism: Rhea americana; assembly: GCF_003343005.1. Lineage (NCBI taxonomy): Eukaryota > Metazoa > Chordata > Aves > Rheiformes > Rheidae > Rhea > Rhea americana. The sequence goes on along the minus strand of NW_028186364.1, from coordinate 190,387 downwards.
ATAGAGTCAGTTCTTCTTTCTTTCTCCTTTCTCCTCCTTGATTTTCCTACAGATTTTTTTGCTGTCTCTTCTTCAAAATCACGTTTACGCTTTTTGTATTTTTTCCCAGATTTTAGGGGTCTCTCCTCTCCAAACTCATTCTCAGATAAGCCAGACTTTTTGCTCATTTCAAAGTTTTCAATTTGCTGTCGGTCACCAGTGTCACTGTCATCACTGTCCAGCAGACTTTGGCAAACCCGATGAGATTTTTTGCTCTTCTGGGTGATAACGTTCTCCTTTTCCTCTCCATTTTCCATGACTCCACCTGGAGTATCATTCTTTTTAGAAGAGCCACTGTCGTCTTCTTYATCTTCACTTTCACTGTCCTGAAGTAACCTTTTGCTTTTTGCTTTTYTACTTACAAAAATCTCTTCCTCTGAATCTGACAAAATATATATAAAAAGGAATGCATGTTATAGAGATGTGAACTTAATTAATAAGCAATCGCTTAAATACAACTCTACATGTAAACCTYTTAAATTTCATAGATTTCAACAACTATAGCAAAACAACTTGAACTCAGGTTTTCAAAATCCACTTTTTTCCTATCATGCAATATATAATTGACCTAAATTTATGCGAAAGTCTTAAGATTTTAGACTTAAAAAAAMCCCTACAAATTATTCACAAATAATTAGTAACGTTCCCCCAAACAATAATAAAACACAGTAACTAAATAAGTGCATATCATATTGCCATTGATAGATCAAGCAAATCATAAAAAAGAAAGAAAATAAGCAATTAAGACATTCACATCTCATTTGTCTTTTTGAACCTCAAGAATTGTTTTTATGATGTTTATAGGTATCTCTCTGCCCACATTCTAAGCAACCAAGAGGGCAGTCTGAATTCATATAGGTTAACAAAAACATGTGACTTTTAGAAGGCCAAAGATCACACAATCTCAACTTTCCAATAAGTTACTTGTAAAATGAAAAACGTGCTATTGAAGATAATCACCTCTAGGCACAATATTACAGACCTCTATCATCAAGAGATGCTACTCCCTTGTTGGAGTGACCTGGAGAGCCTGTTTCACAGCTGCCCTGTCCGCTGTCAGAATCACTGTCAGGGGTTTTCTGCAAGTTTGATTTCAAATCTTCTAAGTGAAGCTACAAAGTAAAGTAAAATTTTCTTTATTACAATAAATGTTGTTTATGCAGTAATGACTCATGGAGCTTAACTTCATTCCAAGACCTTGGCTGACACTTCACATAGGAATATATGCACACACAGTATTCATTGTAAGAACTAGCTCATATTTACAGGAGGGRAAACTACGCAACATCAACCTTTATTGGTTTTTAAATATGTTTAATGTTTAACTTGCACAGGAAAAAACAAAAATCAGCATACAGCAAGATCTCCACTGATTATTACAATGAGAAAATTAATGAGAAACTTTGCAATTTCATCTCCTAAAGCAGCGTTGTACACGGTGCAGGTGGCAGCAGGGACACTTGTGCCTGCTCTCTAGACAGCAGCCCCGGGCAAGGGCCCAGGGGCTGCCAGCRCGGACACAAAGGAAGGCTGCCAGTCCCGCACACACATGCCCTGGGACACCTCGTTCGGGGCTGGCCCCCTCCGAGCCGGGCCGGGCCGCCCGCGGCCTCCGGGGCCGGCCCTAACCGCCGCCACCCCTCATGGCCACCGCTGCAGACGCCTAGGCCGGAGCCTCCCTCCCAGCATGCCCAGCGCCCGGGAGGGCTACCGGCCTTCCCGACATGCCCCGCGCCCGCCGGGCACGATCCCGCCCAGCATGCACCGCGCGCGGCAAAGGCGGAAGAAGAGGGCGCCACAAGGCACGCTGGGAAGCGTAGTCTGTCCGAGGCGCGGAGTCCTGAGAAGGCGCGGAGCTGCCGGCGCGCTCCGGTATCGAGGAGACGCTACGGCCTCACTCACTAGCCATCCCCGCCGGTTTCCCCGCCGCGGCTAGAGGAGCCCTGAGCCTGCGGAAAGGTAGCGGACCGCCGATGGCCAGCTGCGCAGAGCGGCAAGACTCACCTCAGCAGAAGCCGCCGCCATGGCTCGGCCCGCGCGACGATGACGCCACCGCCGCCGGCAGCCGCGTCCCGGCTCCACACAAAACCTCCCGCCGCACAGCCGGGTAGGAAACCCTTCGAGTCTTCGCGCGCTGCCTAAGACCCGCCCCGCCTCTGGCATCAGCCAGTCGACGCTCAGAGCTGCCCCACAGCCCCGCCCCCTCTGTTCTTTATTGGGTGATTCCCCGGCTAGTCCCACCCTCTTCCCGCCTCGCCCAATTGTGGCTCTCTCTTCAGGGCTTTGCACGCCCTATAAGCCCGCCATTGGGTGGCGCCCTCCCCTGCTGTCAGAGCAGGGGGGTGACTTGTCTGCCGCGGTGTGTCTAGAGGGGGGTGCTGCCGGCCGCTCTGGCCGACGAGGCCGTGCTGGGTGCCCTCATGGCGCTGGTGGAGGGCAGCCCGAGCTGCCGGGCCTCGCCGTGGGCCCGGACCGGGGGGCGTTACTGGGCCTCAGAGAGTGGGTGGGCGCCTCGGGGCGGCTGCGAGCCTGCTGCGGGGACTGCCGCGAGCCGGCGCYTCTCGGGCCGGTGTGGACCTGCCCCCGTGCCTCTTGCGGGCATTTGCTAATGGGAGTGTAAAAGCCTTTCTGCTGCCAGCCTGGTGAGTACGGATAACCACTCACACCCGAGTGTGTGAATGTCTTGTGAAGCTGCACAACAGTAACTTGATATCTGTCCTTGAAGGCAAGCTAAGGACAAAAAAGAAAAAAAGTATATGTTCTGAAATAATTTGGTATCAATCACAGTTCTGTGGGGAATACTGAACAGATGGACTGATCTACTATGATAGTTCACATATGCATAACAAATTTGAAATAGACCTACATATACGTACATATGCTGAATAATAGCATGGAAGTGTTGCCAGCCCTCATGGAGTTTTTGTTACAAGTCTTGTAGTACTAGTGTTTCCCTTAAATATTCAACTAGTGCCAGGCAATTATGAGACTCTCAGATTTCATTTTATTTTAAAATATTTTTGTTGCTTCCACTTGTGGAGAAGATCTTGAAAATACAAACCCTGTAGGCTTAAAAATGCAAATAAAATGGACTTGACATTTATTATTTATGGAATGTTTTGACTTCTGACCCTGTGAGTCAGTTGAGAGTTGTTGGCTCRACAGAACTCAATAGCAAGAGAAAAGTGGGATGTGCAAGGAAGCCATTCACTAAAACAGCAAAGGTTTTTAAAAAGCAAAGCATCAGCAACCCCTTTATTTAGATTCTGGCTCCCCAAAATGGGCTGAAAAACCAGAGACAAACTGGGTTAAATTGCAGGTAACAAAACCAAAAATACTAGGTTATGCTGCATGCCTTGGTGGTGCTCACGGAGCATCTCAGTAAGCAGAGCACTGGCAGGCCCCTTGATTTTAGTGYCCCCCCACTGTCCACTGCACCTAAACATCTGAAATTCTGCATCAGCCAGCCCTTTTCTTTCTCAAGGTGCACCCGCACCCTCAGCCTTATCTCTCTTCTGTGGCTATGCAAGACAAAGGGTGTAGCAGTTACTTCTGCAGTAAAGGGTGCTATTTCAATGGCCTCTCCTTGGCTGTTAATTAAAAATAATAAAATAAAGCCTGTTGAATTTATTATCTGGGAGCCCACTCCTTTTCCAGTGCTTGTTGAAGCCAGCCCATGGGATCTTCTCTGGTGGGAGGAGGAAAAGAGATTGACCAAAAAAGGCACAAAAAGGGGTATATAGTGTTAGTTGTAAAATGCACACCAAGAGTTTAATAACCAAACCAGTCAATTCCCTACTGCAGTGACTTTTCAGACAGCTTCTGAGTGACATCTCATAATTATTATTGATTTCTGTGTCAACTGTTAGCTSCTGGGTAGACATCAATCATTAGCCCTGGTAAGCAAGCCTGTTACACTTATCAGTGCGTTTTTCACTCWCAAAATTTGCTAGTGGAGGTGCTGGCCCTGGTTACAGCACAGAGATATAAACAGTGTTCAAATTTGCAGCTGTTCACGGTGACTTTTACATATGTTGTTATTTTTCAGGTGTTCTAAATACAACTAATGCTGTGTAGCTGGTGTAGGAAGTTATACTGGGTGTGATTAAGTTGGGCAAGTTCCCCAATGCTGGGTCGCAGCAGAGCACCGGAGGAAGCAGCAGCGGCTGTTACCGCCGGCCGGGGGGCTTAGGCAGCATGTTGTGTAACGCGGCGTCACTATTTCCGAGCTTTAGGTTTTTGGAGAGCTAATTATTAAACTTGTGAAATTCTGCAGGGCSCAAGTGAATACACCCTTTCCCCTTGCAGTTCAGTACAGCCCGTGGAGGAATTTTACTGCGCAGAAATGCCTGAAAGAAGTAGGGGTTTGTGCGGGAGGAGAGCCGAGTTCCACCTCCGAGGGCGGAGCGCTGGGGAAAACCGCTCGCTTCTCGTGACAAAAATACCCTAAAACACACGGTGGGGGGAGACGGGGGAGGTCTGGGGCGGTGCTGTCATGGCGGGGGCGGCGCCGTCAGAGCGGCGCCGTCATGGCGGGGGCGGTGCC
>NW_028186364.1:167356-184696 GCF_003343005.1 Rhea americana | reverse complement strand
CCGCGCCGCCGCTGCCCGCCGGCCTCCGCCCGGCCCGGCCCGGCGCTCCGGGCTCCTGCTTTCGCGAGGAACTTGGCCGCGCCGCCGAACTTGGCGGGCGGGTGTGCGTGAGCCCCGCGGAGCGCAGCGGGTTGCCAGCGGCAGAAGTTGTGTGTGCGGGCTGCGGGGCGCCCTGCCCTCGTGGGAGCGCACGGGATAGTGCCCCGAGTGCGGCCCCTGGGCTCTAGGCGTGGAAGCGGCTTGGAGTTGGAACAGCAACAGCATGGAGGCAGGAAAACACGTGTGGGTTTTTAACTGTACACACTAACTGCTCGCAGCATGCCAGTGCTGTGAACTGTGCAGCTGTCAAGTTYTAACTTTTTGACATTAGGCTACTGTTAAGAGTTTAAGTTGATATTTTCTGAAAAGATTRTTTTTTTTATTTTTTTAATCAGTCTATGGTTAAATGATAGCATTATTTCCCGTGTGGCGTTTACCTGTGTCTGCAAGATGTATTTCTTGACCAAAGTGGCCTTGTGTGTCTTACCGGCTATGTTTGTGATCAAACCATTGATATAGTCGAAGTACTGTTCATTTTGGTGCAGTAGGAAATGGTTATTAACATGAAGATGCAATTCCAAATGAATTCCAGAAGCATATTTTAAGATAGCTAGTGGGGGGATTGCTTTAACTCTCCAATGTACTGATACATGCTGCAGTAGATACTCTCTGACTTTAGCTTTAGAAGTAGATCCTCTTTTAGTTTTGTAAAACTACTTCCTGTCTGAAGCAACTTGGTTGAGGGTTAATTGTGCATGATCAACACACGATAGAAGAAATCAAGAGTAACAGCACATTTAACCCTGCCTGGGCTGTTTAGGCTAGAGTGGTAAAATCAGTGTGACTTGTAAGGAAGCCTGGCTTTTCAAATAAGAAGATGACTTCTAGCTTATTCTGTTTGAAGCTGTTTCTTAAAAGATTTCAGGGAAGATGATGTAACTTTCGTCTCCTTTTGACAAAACTGGCCTAGGTCAGTATTGCCATGTCAGTTTACAAAATTTATCAATACTGAAGAAGCAAAATGGGTAAACAGTTATCATTTAATCTCTTGCAGGAGGTCAGCACTCGCACTACTTCAGACTAATTAGTACAGGATTAATGGATCATCTCCCTAGTATCCAAATAAGCACAGCAAACTTTGATTGCCCTTGATGATTCATGCTTGTGTGGATAGCTGTAGTTTTTAAAAGTACTAACTGTACTCCACAACCGGTTTAACTACAGCATTACGAACTTCTTGTTGATGGGTTACAATTATTCATATGAGTGCAAAGTCAGTGGTGTCTGTCATGTTAGATATCTGGCACAAGAGCCACGGTGCTATATGACTTCAGAGAACTGATCTGTCAAATGGGCTGCATCTGCTTACATGCCCTTAAAACACTTCGGGGTTTCTATCCTCAAATCTTTAATTTTAATTGGTAATGCTAGTAGCCACTGGATGCCCTGAAGAACCAATGCATAAAAAGCTCCCTGGATTTATAGTCTCGGGTTTAGTTTAGGATTGTCTTAAGTTTATTGCTGCATATTGAATTTTATCCAAAAATGAGCTTATTTCTCCTTCATCCTGTCTCCTCTCTTCTCCTCTGATACWAACTATGAGCCCTTGATTTAAATGGATACTGCCAGGTTGACACAGCCTTGTGATACTAAGTTTGTCCTAAGTTATGTTATTACTTTATTATTGCATTCTTATATTTTAATACTTTTTTCCTCCTCCTCTTTGCTACTCCAACAAGTGTCACTGGCAACAAGAAACTGTCTATAGAATGGAGAGAAGAARCTTCTGTTACACCAAGTACTGGCAGATATAGAAAAAACATGAAAGTATATTAATTCAAATTGATCTGTGTGCAGTGTCAGCTGAGGCTGTGATAGATTTGGGTTGTTTTTTTTTAAGGTCTGTTTAATCTTGTTAACATGGTATCTCAGATCTTACACTTTGAGGAAATTAACTAAAGATTAGAGTGACTAGCTTGTGTTTGAGTACTTTCTTAAGCCTCTAATTTCTTCTTTAGAACTCTTTTTTCTGAAGCTATTATTTTTGTCCAAATATGTTACCTTCTTCACATCTATTAAGAGATCRTACTTGTCTTTATGCTTGTTTCCTTACTATTCTTTTTAGAAAARAGCCTAAACTTTTTTCGCATTCCTCTTTTTTTTTTGTTAGAATTTAAAATTTGCCGAAATTGTGTTCCAGTTGAAAAGTATTTCACTGTTAACAGCAGTGATATGTTCATGATGTAAAGGAAATGACAAAATTGCTTTTGTCTATATGGAAATGTGTTTTTAATTTAGTTTAGAATAAGTATATCCTTTCCTCCACTTCCAGATCRTATCAGCTTTCAGGTAAAATTGGGGGTTTATTTCCCGAGTATGCCAAGGGTGACTATCATTAACTTCCAAACTTTAAGTCTATAGTGAAAAAGTGTATCACTCATCACTATGAATGATAGTAGGAATCTATATATAAATATTTATATTTATGCTGCCATATTATATATATAAGAAAAAAATGTAAATGGCTGTATTCCATCTCATGATTCTGTCAAGTTCATAAACGACAGACGTGAGTAAACATCACTGAAATTTTGAGAATRAAATTTAACGCTAATGGGGAATACATTGTTGTTTTGTACCTGGAAAATTAGAGCTGTTGAAAGGCCATGAGCCCCTTGGAACACTTTGATTTGCAACCTCAGAAAGCTACATAAGATTTTTCTGCCCTGTCAGAAAGCCTTTTCAACTAAAGAACACCTGAAAGGATACTGCAGTGAATGGTAAATTATATCTCATACATATTTATTTGACTTTTACAGGGCCTCCAGCAAGCCTTTTCCAGCCACCCCGTCGCCCTGGCCTAGGAACTGTTGGRAAACCCATCCGCCTGCTAGCCAATCATTTTCAGGTTCAGATTCCTAAGATTGATGTTTATCACTATGATGTAGATATCAAACCAGAAAAACGCCCCCGAAGAGTGAACAGGTATGAATCGTTTAATAAAAAAATGTTTAGATTCCTCAGTTTAAGGCAACTGTACATCCTAGAATTTTTTTCTGCTGCTAAAGGACAATTTGTATATGTTCTGCTCTTAGGAGCTGCCTAATCTTTCCTTGAGATGTAATATTATCCTTCTCCTTATTTTTATTCAGATTTTTGGAATTGGACTGCTATACAGAAGGCACTAAAAATGTATTATAAGGAAGAATCTTGCCTTAAACTAAAGCTATTTTTATTCTCTAGTCTACAAGCGAATATCCCCAATAATTGTTCCACAATCTATTTATACAAAGATTTCTGTTAGCAACTGAGAGGAAGGAATTCAGCATGGAGACTGACACCAACGTTTTTAGGTGTCCATAAATGGGTATTTTTTCAGTAGAGTCATTTTAATCTATAGAACACCTCAGCTAACCTGAAGATAGATGCTTGTATTTGCTCTTATATTTGTACAGCTCTCCAGATTCTGCTGTCTGCATTGCCTGTATCTCTGCTGACAGTAATGGGAGCTTAGACACCTGCATGTGTGTTGAAACTTAGGTGTCTTAGTCTGGAGGTCTTTATTCTACTCTAGGGTCTGCTAAAAAGTTGGGTATAGTCTAGTTCATTGTTGTTTCTGATACCCAGCTCCTTTAAGAAAACACAAGTGCATAATTTTAAATTGTGTAATGTCATTGCTGAATTTTCCTGTGCTCCAACCTAACTCAATAAATCCCTCTGTAGAGAAGTGGTGGATACTATGGTGAGACACTTCAAAATGCAGATATTTGGTGATCGGCAGCCTGGATACGATGGGAAAAGGAACATGTATACYGCACACCCGTTACCTATTGGCCGGGATAGAGTAAGTGTTGTTATGAGGAGTTCTAAGTTTTTATGGAAAAAAAATGTTGCAGTTTAGCTTGAAAAGTGTTCTTTTATTGACATAAACCAAAGTTACTGCTAAATGTATTAGTATAGGTTTGGATATTACAGGTGGTGTCAGTCAGGGTTCCCTAAGAAATTAGATACTCTACTGAGGTTTGTCATCTTCAGTTTTCTAATTCTCTAGCTCTTTTGTCAGTGAGCTTGTCCGTGATAGTGTGAACTATTGCATTATGGTTTTTCATCTGCAAGGAGGTTTTACACCCTGATGCAACTTGCTTTTTTCTCTGTTACAACATTTGTTCTATCGCTAATGATAAAGTAGTTATAGCTGACAAATACGGTGTTCTGGTTTGGCTGTGCTGTTGAGATATATCCTCTTATTCCACAAGAACTTACGGCACAAGTGCTGTTAACAGCTAAATCAGGTGTATTAGCCCTTAATGTTCTGGGCCATACTCTCTGGCATGTTCTACCCATGTTCTGACAGACTGAAATATCTATTGAAAGGTCCTGATACAAAATGTAAATAACTTCCATTTACTCTTCTCTCCAGGGATCTGGTTATTGCTGGTACAATGCCTGGAGGAGTACATAGGATGAGTTCACATTTACCCTTTGGGTTAATGGTGTGTGAGAATAATTTCAAGTACTGTGTTAAAAACTGAAATTTGCGTTTCCCAATGATTTTTCCTTTTGACTGAAAAGAGTTTCTTGCCCTCCTGTTAAGGACACAGAACATCATCTTGCTATTAACTGGCTGACGTACAAAAATGACTCACAGTTCTCCAGAGCTTTGATGTTACCATACTAATTACTGCTAAAAATTTACACGTAAAGGTACTTCAGTGCAGTTTCCTCAAATAAATAAATTACAAGTTTTCAAAATCCTAAGAAAACTAACTGATTGCAATATTTTAAGAGAATTATGCAAAGTAATCATCATGAATGTACATTCAGAGGATATCCAAGAAAAAAACAATGTTGCTTAGTTTTGTGGTAGTCTTCAGTCTATCACAGAGGTTTGTTCTTTATTTTATTCTGCCTGTGTAAGGTGGATATGGAGGTGACACTTCCAGGAGAGGGGAAGGACCAGACATTTAAAGTATCCATTCAGTGGGTGTCAGTAGTCAGCCTTCAGTTGTTGCTGGAAGCTCTGGCAGGGCATTTGAATGAAGTTCCTGAAGATTCTGTACAGGCACTTGATGTAATCACACGGCATCTTCCCTCCATGAGGTGGGTTATTTTGGTATCTTCTTTTTTGGTTTAGTCTTCTGTCTGACTTACATTTTCATTAGTTATTACTTGCTGCTATTCTGCTGCTTCTGCTGTAGAAGGAATGAGTGATGCTGTTGTGTAATTCAATGCCTGCCTTACAAATTTGCAGCAGAGTAAGGAAATCTGATCTCAACTCAGGACTTGTRTGTGCTGGTCATGTTTCTAACAGTAATTTACTGTGGCTTTTCCAACTGCTCTGTCTGCAAAGTTTTTTTGTATGACACTCCATAAGTTAGTTCTAACAGTTCTAACGTACTGGAGAAATGTGGTATTTTAAACACTATAGGAATTAGTGTAAAAGCGTTTATTAGACAGGAATGATCAGAGGTTTTTGTTGTCGTTTGTTTAGGTACACTCCTGTGGGTCGCTCCTTCTTCTCCCCCCCTGAAGGTTATTATCACCCTCTGGGTGGTGGCAGGGAGGTCTGGTTTGGTTTCCACCAGTCTGTCAGGCCTGCTATGTGGAACATGATGCTCAACATTGACGGTACGTAGAAACTTCTGTACCAGTTACGTAACAGTTCTTGCTGCTTCTAAATTAATGTCCTTTTTTTTTTTCTTCTTTTTTTTTTCTTTTTAATCTTAGTGTCAGCAACTGCTTTCTATCGTGCCCAGCCTATCATTGAGTTCATGTGTGAGGTCTTGGACATTCAGAACATCAATGAACAAACAAAACCTCTAACAGATTCCCAGCGTGTCAAGTTTACCAAAGAAATCAGAGGTAAAGGCCTGTTTTATAGCCCTGCAACAAAATACTGGAAACTTGATAATATTATACTGTAATAAAAATTCACAGGCATTCTGGAAGCTAGCCTGTTCCTTTTTGTTTTCATCTTTCTCAAGGGTGACTCTTACGTCTGATTTTATTTCGGTGACTTTTGTCTTGGATTTTCAGGTCTAAAAGTAGAGGTTACCCACTGTGGCCAGATGAAGAGAAAATACCGAGTTTGCAATGTTACTCGGCGACCAGCTAGTCATCAGACGTATGTTACAGCCTTTTTTTTAAACGATTTTCAAGATTGTGAGATTAGAGGGTTTTTTTTGTATATTATTTGTGCAAGAACGGTGGATTTTAGAGGCAAAGCAGCCTTGCAGGTTCAAGAGAATGCTTCATTTTAGTGAAGTAGAGGAATAGAGTGTGTTTAGACCACTGCTTTATTTCTTTCAGCACAAGAAAATTAAAACTGTCCTGGTGTTTAAATATAGTTATTACAGGCTATAATTTTTGAGTTGTCTATAATAAATTCAGTATATTTTCTATAAAATCTTTTCATAAAGAAAAGATCCAATAACGAAGAAAAACAAATGTTTTAAGTGTTACTACTATGGAATAGATTTTTTTTTTTTTTTTAAGGTAAAAAGTGTGAAAAGCTTAACCAGAGCAAATATCCTTTATAGGTTTCCTCTGCAGCTGGAAAATGGGCAGGCTATGGAGTGTACAGTAGCTCAGTATTTTAAGCAGAAGTACAGTCTGCAGCTAAAATATCCGCACCTTCCCTGTCTTCAAGTAGGACAGGAACAGAAACACACATACTTACCACTTGAAGTAAGAATCTAACTTTGCTACTSTTGGGTTGTGATATGTGTATTATTAAAGGGTATCATGCCAGCTCTAACTCTGTTGCTCTGTAGGTATGTAACATTGTGGCGGGCCAGAGATGTATCAAGAAGCTAACAGACAATCAGACATCAACTATGATTAAAGCAACTGCAAGGTCTGCACCAGACCGACAGGAAGAAATCAGTAGACTAGTAAGTTATGGTTTGGATATATGGAAAATAGTGGGGTTTTTTGTTTGTTTGTTTGTTTTTTGTTTTTTTTTTTTTTGTAAAAACACGGCTGAAGAGGTTTCAACTAAGTTCTGTGTTTCTCCCCATCTAAACAGTCTGCATTTGTCTGTTTATATGTCTCWTTCAGAAGCATTGTAGCATATGTGATGATAATCCAAAAAACCAAGAATTGCAGAAGTTAAAAAATCTGACTTTGTTAAAATAGGAAGTCTATTTGTTACGTAAACAGTAGAGCCACATGAAACATTATTTTAGTTGCATAAGTACTTTCTTGTCACCAGGTAAAAAGTAATAGTATGGTTGGTGGACCTGATCCATATCTGAAGGAGTTTGGTATTGTTGTCCATAATGAAATGACAGAGTTAACGGGCAGAGTTTTACCAGCACCAATGCTGCAATATGGAGGCAGGGTGAGTACTTGATCTCTTGTAAAGATATGATTTAAATCAGTTAAGTGCTCCATAAATCTTCTTAATAAGGCTTGCATGCGTCTGAGTGCTGTTCTGCTGTAGTCAACATGAAGCAGCRCTTTATTTTTAATTTGCCTTTGATTTTTGCCTAGAACAAGACTGTGGCTACACCAAACCAAGGTGTGTGGGACATGAGAGGGAAACAGTTCTATGCTGGCATTGAGATTAAAGTTTGGGCTGTTGCCTGCTTTGCTCCTCAAAAACAATGCAGGGAAGACTTATTAAAGTAAGTATTTTCCCATTTATTCAAGATGACTATTTCAGGGTTTATTTTCCCCCATATTTCTGAAAGATGTTGTGCTGTATATTGATATCAATTTTAATGCATCCAGCAGTAAAAAGAAGAAACAATAATTCTGCAATGTTGTAAATATTTACAGCTTGGGAGGAGACTGACAGAATTCATAACCTAATAGACAAGTTAGGAAAAGGAATAATTTCCTTACCCCTGAGGTGGTTTCCTGCTCTGGAGATTATATTCTGCTTGAATTTTGCTGTTCTTGCAAATAACTGGCAGTAGTCTTTCATTTGAAATCCTGAACTATTTGTCTGTCATGTTAACCTTAACTGCCTCCCAGACCATATAAATTGTTTTCCATGTCCTTCAAATTGCTTTACAGAATCCCAAAGAACAAAGGCAAATTGAACCACTGAAATAGTTCAGCAAAAATTATGGTTGTAATATTGTTCAGATATGTTTGATGGATAAGTAGTAACTTATCAGAGCATCAATATTAGATTGGGAACCTACATCAGAATTTTCAACTTAAATGTGTGGAAAGTGAAATACCAGCARAAAGACCAGATCCAGTCTCACTTGCCAAATCCACTTATATTTCATTCACAGGAGTTTTACTGACCAGCTGCGTAAGATTTCCAAGGATGCAGGGATGCCAATCCAGGGGCAGCCCTGTTTCTGCAAATACGCCCAGGGAGCAGACAGTGTGGAGCCCATGTTTAAACACTTGAAACTGACTTACGTTGGTCTGCAGCTGATTGTGGTGATTTTGCCTGGAAAGACACCTGTGTATGGTATGGAATGGTGATTGTAAAGTGTTAGGTCATTGTACAGCAAGTGGACATCTCATTATGCACTTCATGAGAAAGAACAGGCACTATCTTCGTTTAARAGGGGGGATTAGGAGACTGGCTGTATACAAGTACACCGAAAAAGTACAAAGAATGGGCTTTTTGTCACTGCAACCTTAAGCACACTAGTACACCATTTAGAAAAAATAAGAAACAGCAGAAGGAACCACTGATTGTTCAGGTAATTGAACCACTCTCTTATTCTTCTGTTACAGCTGAAGTAAAACGGGTTGGTGACACTCTTCTAGGAATGGCCACTCAGTGTGTTCAGGTAAAGAATGTGGTGAAAACCTCACCACAAACACTGTCCAACCTTTGTCTGAAGATAAATGCAAAGCTTGGCGGAATCAACAATGTACTTGTACCTCATCAAAGGTGAGATTAAATCCCTCCTTGAAGGCAGGCAAAATGATGTTATTTTGTTTTATTAGCTAAAATTATACCCTTCAAAATAAGCGTGTTACCAACAGTACATAGCCCCAGTCTAAAGCAGAYAGATAAAAATGCTTCCTTATTCATAATCTGCCTAGTAAGCCATATACTGAAGAACATTTGTAGTGTTAAAGGTGTCCAGCACTATGTGTGAAAACAATCTGACAAAGGCTTATTTTCCGTGTGTCTTTTTAATTATCCTCTCCATACTTGTGAGTTCAGTCTGTCTACCATCTCCTTAAACATACTGCTTTTTTTCCCTCTAGTTGAAAGAACAGATACATGCTTGTAACTTTGTTTACCTCTGGTCCTTTCCTTTCTGCTTTTTATATTCTCTCTGGACTTCTAAGAGCTTGAGGCAGAGACYTTGCTCCTTAAAGATTCTGGTGCAATTTCGGTTTTGTAGAACGGTTTGGATATACCTTCCTTTGCTGTAATTTTCTTCCTTCTTCATCTCTTCTCCCCCCTCTCCTTTCTTTATTTATTATTACTTCTTAATAAACTTTAATCACATTAAACAGGCCCTCRGTGTTCCAGCAGCCAGTGATCTTTTTGGGAGCAGATGTCACTCACCCTCCTGCTGGGGATGGAAAGAAGCCATCTATTGCTGCTGTAGTAGGCAGCATGGATGGCCATCCTAGCCGTTATTGTGCTACAGTGCGTGTGCAAACCTCCCGTCAGGAGACCTCCCAGGAATTGCTATACAGTCAGGAGGTGATACAGGACCTGACTAACATGGTGCGAGAACTATTGATCCAGTTCTACAAATCCACTCGTTTCAAGCCTACAAGGATCATTTACTACAGAGGGGGAGTATCAGAAGGGCAAATGAAACAGGTATTGTCTAATGATTTCTCTTTGCTTGTGAGTGGAGGTCAGCCCTTCAGAATCTATATGTGGATTATGTTTATTTAATGAGACAACTTGCAGTTTCATAGTGCTTTCCAGGGGAAAAACACAGGGTACAGGTACAGTGTTTCTAATTGTGTTCTTTATGAAGTGGCGTTTGTTCATGAAAAGAATGAGAACAGTATTATATATGCCAAATTCAACACCTAATACTTAAATCTTCTATTTCTAGGTAGCTTGGCCAGAACTTATAGCAATCCGGAAGGCCTGTATTAGTTTGGAAGAAGATTATAGACCAGGAATAACTTATATCGTTGTACAGAAAAGGCATCACACCAGACTGTTTTGCGCTGACAAAACTGAAAGGGCAAGTAGTGTTGGGCATATATAAACAAGAAGATAATGGCAATGGGAAAGTAGATGGCTTGGTTAGAATCCGTCTCACACACTGGAACAGAATTAATCTGTACAAATAGTAGCAAWCTTGTGCAGGGACAGGCTTTTTCTACAAGACCAAAATGGGGTTGACCAACTTCTCCTTTTTTTTTTTTTTTTTCCTCCCTTGCTCTAAATCAAGCAGTCAGATGGGGTGTCCTGTTCTAGCCCCTCTTGGGGTGAGCGTACAATATATTCCTCTCTTCCTCTGGGTGTGTAGGTTGGGTTTTTATAGCCCGGGATTCCTGACACACTCCAGTTATTCAGTTTGTTGCCTCTCTTGTCTCTAGATGCAACTGTGAGATTTGCCTGTGTCACAAATCCACAAGACAGCTAAGGAAACTTTCTTAAAAAGTTGTTGATCTCAGGTTTGCCTGAAAATATGGATCTCTGAGGAGTGAGTGCAAACAAGGGTGTGAAATGAATTCGTTTTAGAGCACTTGCACTTTCTGTTCCTGAATTACTAGCATAGGCTTTATTCCACTCTGCAATATTAATGGTGCTAACAAGAATTTTATCTCCCCTCTGATTATGCAGTAGCTGGATTTGGCGAAGTTTCTAAAAATGAACCCTGAGAACATTTTCATTCTTCCTGTATAAAGGACCTTAATATTTTTCCACTTTTTGAGCAGTAAATCCTCCAATAGCTTAAAATAGAAGCCTACTTTAGGAGATATTTTGGGGTCACTTCCAAAGAAAAGTGTGGACTAATTATAAACTTATCTCAAATAGGTGGGTAAAAGTGGCAATGTACCAGCAGGCACTACTGTGGACAGCACAATAACACATCCTTCTGAATTTGACTTTTACCTCTGTAGTCACGCAGGAATTCAGGTAATGTTTCAGCTCTGCTGTACTGAGGCTTGAGAGTGAATCCTTACAGTTGTCCTGATGAGTAATRCTGCTTCTATTTATAGTTTAGCAGACTAAAAATTGCATCAGTTTTGTTTGGCGCTGTACTCTTTAAATCTTCAATCAGTGTATTGACCTTTAAATACTATGTCTCTGTTTTTGTTGATRTGATCCAGCTGAATGCTCATCTATTCTCCACAGGGAACCAGCCGTCCCTCCCACTATCAGGTCTTGTGGGATGACAACTGTTTTACTGCAGATGAACTACAGCTGTTGACGTATCAGCTGTGTCACACRTATGTCCGGTGTACACGATCAGTCTCTATTCCAGCTCCTGCATACTATGCTAGGCTGGTAGCATTTAGGGCCAGATACCATCTTGTGGACAAGGATCATGACAGGTGAGGAGCTGTAACCTGTTATGTCTTGGTAGCTAGATAACAGGCTTTAGTTAAATGCTGCTTGGCTCAATTGTTCACGGTTCTCTGTTTATGTCTTCCTTTTTGCAGTGCTGAGGGCAGCCATGTGTCAGGACAGAGCAATGGCCGTGATCCTCAGGCTCTGGCTAAGGCAGTACAGATCCACCATGATACTCAACATACAATGTATTTTGCTTGAGAGCATCTGGGAAGATGAGGCAAAACCAACCACCCATGCAGTCCTGAAATGTTTTGAATGCCTACTGCTATAGTCAGGGCCCAATTTATTTCAGACTGCCCACTACCAGCAGCTCTGAACAGTCGCACTGAATCTGTGCTTCACAGCAATGTCTGATGCACCAACACAATTGAGCCATTTGTTTCATTATTTTGTGTAACAAATTCATAGACTGTCTTTTCTGATGCATTGGACTGAATTTTTACCTCAAAGAGCAAAAGGCCGATCATCCTGAAATTTTTAAAGGACTTGGCACGAAAGGTTTCTATTGAATATTTTGCTAGCTATGGTTTTTAAGTTATCTTCTCATCCCATTAGTTTATCATGATGACTGATTCCCTGTCTTCATGCACTGCTTAGTGAGTATGCGTATTATAGCAAAATGTTTTACTCCAGTTTAATGTAATTGTTCTATTGTGTGGGGCCATAGATTTTTTTAATGGAGATTTTAGACTTCACTACTGTAAATGCCTTTTAACAAACATAACTTTCGCAGGTATTGCAGTTTTTTTGTCAGTTTTACTAATTATCTTTTTAATCTCTGCAGACTTTGGCTGCAAAGCAATTGCACTATACTGCGAGTTCAACTAGGTGGTTCTTGTTCTGTGAATGTGTAACATAACCAGATAGTGATGCCTGTCAGTACATTTTAATTATAATGGTTACAAATAATACTGCCATGGTATCGTAACAAGTAATGAACCATCATTTACCCCTCTAAAAATGATTAAAAAACAACAAAAAAAAAACCCCAAATTAGCTTTTAGATATTTTGCAAACTTTTACAAAAAGTGCCCACTTTATGCTGCTGTGTGGTTTGATAAATCGAAGTGATTTTAAAACTTTTTTCTCATAGAAGGTTTAACTTTGGCAATAAAATATTTGTTTTTTAACCCCCCCCCTTCCCCAAACAGTGTAATTTTCTAGCTGAGGATTGTGCATGAGTTTAACCAACATTCTCGTGTCGTTTTCTGAACACACAGTTTGGCAGTTTCTGAAACTAATTAGAAAAGACGCACTTCCATGCTTTTTTTAAGGATTATTTTTAACTGTTTTATATTCACTGTTGGTGTCCTGTCTACAACTTTTTTTATAAGCTTGGAAACTGGGTGTTATATGTAGGAAAGGCTTGCCAATCTGTACAGTCTAAATGTATTGTGTGACAGGCAACCTAAAGACTTGTACCAGCATTTTAAATTTTTTCCCCTGGGAATCTAGGTTGCACACACAACTGCATTCAAACAGCATGTTTAACCAGTGTAAGTCTAATACACTGATTCTGTCCCAGCCTAGAAATTAGTAGTATTTTTTTTTTCCTCAATCTGCTTGGCTTTTTTCAACTGCAATGTGTAATAAAGAAGAGGGTCTTGGTTTCACTGAATACTTTTGGAATCCACAAACATAGTACATTACAACTAGATTCCTTTTAGTGTTAACATGAGTTAGCACAGATTAAAAACTTATTCCTAAACTTAGTCTAGCTAACACCATTACTTAGTCTAGCTAACACCATTACTTTGATAACAAAATTTTGAAAAGTCCAATGATTGCACTGTGGTCTCTGATACTAGTGTGGGGTTTGCTGCTAAGTTGTCTGCTGTTCCAAAGCTTAGGAACCAGCCCCCTCAAAATTTCAGCAATATGAAATGCTGTTTCCTTCAGTCTTTAAGCTTGTAAATAAGTTAAAGTTTACATTTCTAAATGCTGTTTTTCAGTGGTACCAGAGTACACTGAACTTAGTCTTCAGACAGTTTTATAACCTGCTTTCAAGTAGTATGTCTCATTAAATTAAGTTAGAACTTTTTTTTTCTTTTCTGCTGAAAATGGGACTGAAGCAAGCTTTGCTCCTGGCACGTATTGTGAACAGATTTAGATTGAAAAAAAATTCTTTTTAGTTTTTTAAAAATTTTTTTAAAGAATACCTCACTTGTGTAATAAAATCAGGACATGTGGGTGGGAGACTGACCGCTGCTTCAGCTAGATGGCTGCTTTTCTCAGTACTCATTCAGGGAGAATACACACACAAAAAAAAACCCTTTTTAGAATGAACTCTGACTGACCCAACATATATGGAGAATTTTGGCACCTTTAAGAGAAATTGAGCACCCTTTTTAGATTATAGGATCAAAGATCGTTGTTTGGGTTTGTGCACTAGGCAAGAATGTAACTGGTTTAATCAAGGGTGCATAAGAAATACTTAATTTTATCACCAGTTAGTTGTCCAGTGCCAAGCACTCCTAGTTCAGATTGAGTGAAGTGAGAGCCTCTCCTTTGTTTGCCTGTGATTGGACTAAGTAGTTAACCTCAGACTATACAGATTGTTAGACCTCAGCTAGCCCCGGGAAGCATGGTGAGAAATTTAACTCAATCTTGTGTTAGAACATCATTGTAATGAAATAGTGGTAAGGGTGCAGTGCTGTCACTTTGAGAGGAGAAGAGCATTTAAGTTTAGGACTGTTGCTTGGTCAGAACTAAGATCAAAGTTTCAGCAATGCTGTTGTATGCTGGTCTGAAAGCTGAGTCTAGAGGTTGAGCTTGACGATCTGAATTAACCCCTTGGGACTGACTGAATCGTTATGCATGTGTCAATCAATGGGAAGATGTGCATTCTGTAGATGTAGTTCTTAGGGTGTTTTGGTTTTTTTATAAATAAAGCCTGTTGGCCACTGTTTAGCTATGTGGTGTGAAAGATTTTAAATGTAGCAAAGTTTAAAGAGTTGGGGAGGGTGTGGTTGACATTTCAAAAACAACAAAAAATGGCAGAAACCCCATTTTCAAACCAGTTCTGCTTGCTTTGCAAACAGCTGAATTCTGAACAAGCTCTAGAAATCACTAGTTAGCCTGTCTCAAGTGTTTGGACAGCCTGGCTTATTTATTCTTACTGTAAGTACCACAATTTAGTGTAATGCCTATAGCAGCATCCAAAGGGCATAAAAGGTTGTGATATACAGGCAGACATGCTTCATGCAGAACCTTATCTTGTTCCAGACACAAGTGTCAGAGCTTATTTACCTATATCAAAAGCTTTGCTCTTCAAATGGATAAAGGCAGCTTTTGTTCAGATACAATGTTTAACAAAATCCCCCCCCCCCCCAAACTACTTTTGTGGATGTGCTGTAGGATTTTTCTTGCTCAATAGCAAGGGAGTAACTCTGCTTTCATTTTAAGAAAGCAGAGTTTGGCGGGCATTGTATCAATACTGTTTCAACTACAAGGTTTTTTCCTTGTGAATTTGAGGAAAGATCTTGTATATCACTTACAGATTTTCTTATACCTTGCTATTGACGTTTTCATATTTCTATGTCTAGAGGCTGAAACTTCAATGTAAAATGTTTGCATTTGTTCATTTTGACTTATGATGTAATTTTTGTTTCTATATTGTTAGACTTGTAATGTTTAAAATTGTATTTTATTAAATTTGGACTGGATGTATGTCTATAGCAATACGAGGTACTCTTTCTAAACTGTTATGGGTTAGCAGCCCCATGTTGCGATAAGATGCTGGTCGTGTACAATTTGCAATGTATTTTTTTTAGCCTGCAGGGATATTTTGTGTTCATGTGTCCAAAAATAAAAAAAATGGCATTCTTGTGCCAAATGTTGTTTTTCCTTGTTGATGTCTAATAAATGCAATGTACAGAGTGAGCAACTGATACTGTTGCCTGTAAAAAAAAAAAATGTCTTAAATTAACTTTTAATTAAAACTTGTACACAATATGTAACCTGTGGAACTCATTGCCACAAGATATTTATGATATTTATTTCTCCTGTGGTAGGAGTTAGAAAGCAATAGAAATACACCTGAATAGCATCTTTAGTGATACTCAAAGAAAGACTTTAAACTATCTCTTTTTCTGAGCCTGTACTAACCGCATTGTCGTGAGAAAATATAGTGTCAATAGATTGTATCTACCTGGAGTAGTGATTTTATGTTAGTCAGAAATTAATAAATGAATGAGCTATTTGTTTATTCATCCTCTGAATTTCAGGTGAGGATTTTGTTTTCTCCTTGTATTCCTACTAAGCTTTCGGACAAGGAGAAAACATGCAAGCTATAAATGAGCTCAAGATATATGATAGCTTAAAATAACCTGCATCTTTATGGGTTTTAATATTTTTGGCAGTAGAAGTCCTATGGGCTTGGGAATTTAGATTATTCAGCTTCAGGCAAGCTTAAGTAGTTCTGAAGCAAAAGGTACTTTGATGCCAATGCTTTTCCAACATGATCACTTAGATCAGTCTGAAGAACCCTGGGGCTACTGATGTTTTGGAGCTAAAAAARAACTTTAAAGTGCCTTAACTTGGAAGGAAACACTTCAGGGAATTGTCCAACAGGACTAGAGAATGGATAATTAAAAGGCTGAGGGGCAGTTGGTAGGAGAGGCTGCATGCTCAGCAGGGTAAAGGGCTCCTGAAAGGCAGCTCCTATGTTTGGAGAGGCATAGCTGAAAATAGTAATATGGGAGAAAAGGGAAAAAGAAAAGRGATGAGGAACTTGTCCCGGGGTTTGTCAGGTGTTTAAAGAAACTTGACTGATAACTGACTTAACTGGTCATCAAGAGATCTTAAGTAATTGTGTTTTGAGGTATAGTGTATCTGGATGTACTTCTGCTTCAGGACACCAATTCTGCTTTCATATTCTATAAATCTCATGGTGTGAGCTGTGTACGAGCTCTGTGTTGTGTTCTGCTCCACCACAGGMTCTCTGGATTCTGCTATTTTGTAAGAATAAGTTTCAAATACATGGTTAAAAATGGGTTGCTTCTGGCCCAGGCTTTTCCATCTCCCATTTTTGCTTGGTTTCGCGTGCAGCGGTACCACGAGAGGGGGCTCCAAACACGGCGCTCACTGGGCTGACCCAGCTGTGGGACAGCTGGGCACCCAGCCCCAGTCATTGGCCAGCAAGGCTCAGGACGGAGAACCCTTAAAAGTAAAGCAAGTAAAAACTGAACGCGCTCTCTGCTCTTTTCTCCCTAATCTGGGAAGAAAAAAAAAAAAGTATCAAAAAATCAAAAAGGCTCAGCTGTAAAAGGCATCATAAACCCACATGGAAACTATGACCATCTCTACTCCTGTGAGCTGACTGCACCGTGGGATGTCGGTTATTACAGCACTTATTTGTTTAACAAGTGGCTCTGTCGCTGAAGATCGGCCGAGGAAAGCCCTCGGAGGCGAGGAGAGCCCTCGGAGGCGTGCTGCCCCCAGCCCCGGGGCGCTACGGGGCTCCTCCGCGCGCCAGCCGACGTGAGCTTTCGCTGACGCCCACCTGCCCCGTCTTCCGCCTGGCGTGCTGCACTCCGCGAGAGCTCGATTCCCAACGCGCAAGGCGTTTTCAGGGCGGCCGGAGAGAGGAGAAAGGAAGGGGGAAGCCTCGGGCCTTTCTCCTTCGCGGTGATCAGCTCTAATTTGTGTCGTCTCTGATGAGCGGGAATGAGCTTAAAAGCCTTGTTCTACCATACAGTCCTTTGTCCCCATCCCTGCCTACCAATGCCATGAGATACTGAAGAATAATTTAGGAAACGAACAATGATTTAGGAAACGCATTCTAACTGTTGGCTTTGAATTGTTTCTTTAAAGCTGCTGCG
>NW_028186364.1:138892-166045 GCF_003343005.1 Rhea americana | reverse complement strand
GGGGGCCACGCCTTGGGGGTACGGTAGGCTGGGGGCACCAAGCGGGGGTCCAGCGGAGAAGGTTGCCGGGGGGGCACCTGCCGAGCCCTCGGCTTGGGAACCGCCGCTCCTTTTCCCAGGAGGAACAGCACCCTCGCCCCCCCTCCTCCGCTTCCCGGGGGACAGGGGTGACACAGGGACACCGTGGCCGGGGGGGCTGCGGAGGCCCCTGCTGGGGGCTCGCCCCATGCATCGCCTGCCCGGTGAAACGCGGGAGCCGCTGGCGACGCTCTTAGCCTCGGCCGCGGGYGGGCACGCGGGGTTTGGGGGAGCCGGTCCTCAAAACTCGGCCCGTGCGGTGGCTGGGTTGGCGGGCACGTGCCGGCCCGAGGTTTGCAAACTTCTCGTGCAGTTTGCAGAAGAATTTTGCCGTCTGAAAGGGGGCCGGGAGCTGGGGAGAGGGCACGAGCGCCGCGGCGGCGCGGCTTTGATGTAAAACAGCTGCACGTTTAAAACCAAACTTTGGTCCTTCCTCAGGGTAATTAATCTGAAGCGTAACGGAGATGTCTCCGTGTCTGCGCGAACCGCTGGCAGCTAGAAGGTGACGTTTGATGCTGATTTATTGGCCCTTCAGCAAGCGGTGATTTAGAGATTAGTGCGGGAACGGGAGCCGGGGCTTTGCCAGCGGCTTGCTGCGCCTCCGCGGCTGCTTTGTGCTGCCGAATCCGCCTGGGAAAGGCAGATAATGCCGCTTACGCCCCTCGTACGGTGGATTTGTGAGGTCGGGTAATTCCACGAAGGTGCTTTAAAAGTATTTYGGGTGGTGCCGCCGTCTGGGTTAGGCCGGGAGGGCGTCTGGCRGGGTGCGGAGCGCGCCGGGGACGAGCTGCTCTTTTCCCCGTCGGCGCCTTTCTCGGAGCGGCGTTCCCGAGCCCGGTCCTGGCGCGGAGACGGTGCCTCCCYGCGGGACGGGACCGCCCGGGTCCCCGTGCGCGGGCGGAAAACCCAGAACCGCCGGCCCCGCTCAGAAGGAGCGGCAGCGGCCAGCCCGTCCGGTCTGCGCGAACCGGGAGCGCGGCCGCTGGTGCGGAGGCGTCGCGTCCCTCGCTGCTTCCTCCGCTCGCCGCAGGGTCCCCTGCTCTGCTCCCGGCCGGGGCCGGGCCCCCGCTGCCGGCCCCGGTCCGCCCCGAGTGCTGATGCCGGGGAGCCGGCACCGCGCAGGCTGCGGGCGCCTGGCGGGGCGGCCGAGGGGCTTCGGGGGCTGCAGGCAGTTRCCGGGGGAGGGACGTGTACATGCGGTGGTTTTAAAAGCTAAACCTGGTTTCTCCCCGACCTGTAGGKTTTTTTTTTATCCCTTGCAAACTTCCTAAGTGCTGTTAAGATTAACCGTTGTCTTCCGGTGCGAAACCCTGCAGAAGGCCCAAAGCCGTTCTTTCTGCAGGATCTCTTCGTCCTCAGGAAACGTGAAATCGCGTGYGTGTGTTCCTAGGACAGGGTTATTTCGAGAAACAAAGCCGGGAGAAGCACCTTGCCTCCAGACAGAGCGCGTACGATTTATCTCTAAACGCTTTCTGTTGTCTGTATCTAAACCCAGGAAAGAACAAAACGGAGACAAACGATTAAAATGGCAGATGCTGAGAGAAATCAGGGAGCCAAACCAGACGGAGAAGCGCAGCTTTTTCTGCCGCGGGTCGTGCGATCCCGCTCGGGGGCGGGCGCCCCGTCCGGGGAGCGCGGCGAAGCCCGGCGCGGGCCGGGCTCTGCTTGCGCCCGCGCTCCCGGCGCTCGCTCGTCCTCGGAGGCCCAGGCGCGCGTTCGCCGAAACCCTCCCGGGAGCGGCCTTGCCGAGGGGCTCCGCGCGGAGCCGGACCGCTTTCAGAAGGAGACRCTGCGCGAAAGCAGCCTGGAGCCCGTCCCGGCGCGTTTCCTGGCCGCGGTCCCCAAGCGACGGGCCAGAAGCGGCACCGGGTGGCCGGGCCGTTCGGCGCCTCCCTCGGAGCGCTGGCTTTGGTGCGCGGGGACGGCTGTAACGCTGCAAATGGACGTTTTCGGTCGGAGCCCGCTGCCTGCCGCGTGGCYGCGTTCCCGTTATACTCCCCTCCGTGAGGAACCCAAAACCTGGTTGCGCCGACGGTAACTTGCACGGCGGAGAATCGGCAGCGAGCGAGCGTCTGCGCCGGGAGAGGATAGATAAAGTGTTTCCTCGCCGGCGTGCTTTGCGGGACGGCGTCTCGCGCRGCTTACGCGGAGCCGCTCGTTCCGGGGCTGCCCCTTGCTTTGCCCCCGCGCCGCGGGAAGCTCTCGCCTGCCTCCGGCTTGCTCTGCGGGGCCGCGCCGGGGTGGGGGACGGTGGGGTGTTAAACCGCGGCGCGTCCCCCCTGCGCTTTTCTCCAAGCCTCGATTCCCATCTTTATTTCCGAGGGGCCRCGAGAAAACTTCCTTTTGTCTCCGCCTGCCGCCGGCGGTTCTGCTCGCGGGCCGGGGGGCTGCAGCGACGCGGTGGTTTCTGCCCCCGCCGGCGGCTCTGCCCGGGCAGCTGTTGGCCAGCGGGTCGCGTTCGCCGGCTGTCGCGATAAATAACAGCCGCCCCGCGGGTTCCCGGGCTGATCCCCCCGCCGAGGGGACTGCCACCGTCCCGCCGCGCCTCCGGCTCCCTGGTTCCTCGCTGGCGGATTTCGGGGTTTCGTGGCGGCGGCACGTTTCGGCATTTCGAGCTGCCGCTTTGTGCTGGGGAGAGACGCGGCGGCGGCSGCCGGGGCGCCCTCATTTGCATGACAAAGTGGGAGTCTGTGCAGCTTTGCCATGGAGAGTCGAGGTATGCGGAGAAAAACCCCTCCGTCTCGGTCCTTCTCACCGAGGCTGCCCCTTGCAACGGGAAGCTCGTGCGCGGCGCCGCCGGGCCGTGGCGCGGGGATGGCGGGGCAGGGCAGAGCCGGGCCCTTCCCAGCGCCTCTCCCCCTTAGCCCGGCGGAGCGCAGTTTGGGGAAGAAGCTGCCGTTTCGGGGGGTTTTGGAGAGGGAGCTGCGGCGAGGCAGGGACGCGGCGCGGGAAAGGCTTGGCTGCAGCCGTCCGGCGCGCGGCGCCGGCGGGTTTTGGGCACGGCGCCGCCGCGGCGAGGAGGTGCCGAATGCGACGACTCCCTTGGGCTGTCGCGCCCCGGCCCCCGGCGGCCTCGGCTGCCCTGACGCCGCTTTGTGCAAGCGGCAGCGCGGGGAGACGGAGCCCCGCTGCGTTTGCAGGGCTGCGCGGCTCGCTTCTAGCTCTGGTGCCCTAAGCAACGCAGGCGTTGGCCGGCTGCTTAGCCCGTGATTCACGACCGCGGTTGTGAGGGTTTACGTTCGCAACGTGCCTGGAGATCCCAGATGAGCGGCTTGGCGAGGCGCAGCGGTACTTGCAGCACTAGTTGTTAYTTCCCGCGCCGTGCCGGCTTGCAGCGGGCGGTTTGGCAGAGGCGGGGGAGGATGCTGAGCGTCTCAGGGCCAGCCCCGGCCATGCGTCCTCGTGGGCTGAGCGGATCCAAAGACTCGGAACGGGGAAGGAGCGCCGGCGTGGCCGCTGGAGCTCGCTGCTGCCCTGCCGGCGGGCTTTGCAAGGAGACTGAGCAGCTTCTCSGCGAAAACACAGAGCGGGGACGTGGAGGCTCCAGCAGCGCTGGCGAATACCGATTTGATTGCTAAGCGTGTTTTAAAAATGCATCAGCTTGCAGCCAGGGAGCTTGCGATTGCCAAGAAATGTTAGTCRTGTGGAGACATGAATTATACTGAGTGTCGCTCGGTGTAAAATCAGTTTAAGACGATGGGACTCGCCGCGGCCCCGTGATTGCAGGGCGGACGCTGTAGCCGGGCCAGCRCGTGGCCCGCGGCCGTGCCCGGCGAGCCGCCGGGGAAGGAGCCGTTCGCGGCTCTCGGCCGCGCCGCYGTCACGCGAAAAGCAGCATTTTCACGTCACGGGCATCACTCGGTTGCAAGCTCACGGTGAAGTTAACTGGGACTGTTGGGCCTCCGCCGCTAGCTGGGGCGGTCAGAGCGAACCTGCGGATGCCGACGCGCTTCGGCCGCTCCGGTGCCGTAGGGGAGCCGGGACGGCCGGACCTCGCGCCGGCTCTGCTGTTTTGCAAAGATCGGCTGCGGCGCAACGCTGCGCAGCGAACCTGCGATGTAGGTTGCAGTTTTTTTCTAGTGCTAACATTTCTCAACTTGGCATAGAAATTTGGGTTTAAAAAGCAACCGAACTGGAGCAAGGGGTGCTAAGAGCACCGTGTGTTCAGGATCCTAAATCGGAGTCAGGAGGCTGGTCGGGGGGTTGCCTTCGACAGTTGGCCATCCAGATGGAGTGCTCTGAATATCTTACTGCTGTGTTCCCTGCACCCAGCCCAGCTGGCCAGAGACCTCGCTAGATCTTGAGACGCAAATAGAAGATGCACACGAACTGGAAGAGGGGTTTTGGGGACGATTAGCAAAGTGGGGAAGGAGCAAGRTGGGGAGATGGTGCATAGAAGAGCAGAAGTCTCAGTCGGTTTTCTGACAATATTTTAAGGTATCCTTGAGTGAAAGGGTGTTGCCAGTTTAGAAATGTACTTCAGTCATGTGGTCTGGCATTGCTACCCCTCACTTTATTATCTTTATTTTTTTGTAGCTACCTCTCAATCCCKTGGAGCTTTTCCTCACCCTGTTTTTAATTTTCTCCCTATTTTTAGCGGCAATGTCCGTGGAGTTAGCCTTTCCCACTGATGTGATACTTTTTTCTAAAAAGCARTTCAGAACGGAGTTTTGGGGAGGGGGATAAAGGCAAAAGGAAAGTTAATGTTCTGCACTGCGGGTTAGTTACCCCGCGACCTGGGCRACTCTTGGGCAACTCGAAACGTAATCGTTAATAACCAATGTGAAAACAGAATGATCTATTACCCTGCAAAACCTGGCAGTTAAATAATCACGCAGCACACATGCAATAAAATATTTCCTGTTTCTTTTTGTGGTATCCTCCTTCAGCAGCGAGCCTGAATTCGCTGGAGGGCGCGGGGCAAAACACGTGTGTTTTCTCGTCCCCGTGGCTTCGGCGAGACGGCGGAAACGCGGCTCCGGCGGGAGCGGGGCTGCTCGGGCTCGGCGCCCGCCGTGCCCTCGGCGCCTCGCCCGCTCCGTGCCCGGGTGCCGTGGGAAGCCGGCTCGCTGCGGGGCCGTCCCGCTCCCGCTCCCGTTCCCGCTCCCGGCAGGCGCGGCGGCCCCTTTGTGCTGGCTCCCGCTTGTAAATCAGCCGGGCGCGGGGCTCGCCGCGCTGCTCGCCCGCGGACAAAGRCCCGGCGCGCTCGCCGCCCCGCGCTCAGCTTGGGGAAGGAGAGCGCCTAAAAAACCCGTCCCAGCCCCCTCCGAGGCTGGAGGGCGGCGTGGTCGGCCGAAAAGGGTCGGCGGAGGSGGCGGGATGGGGCTGCGGCTTGCAAACGCCCTGCGCTGCCGAGAGCGAGGCGCGACGCAGCGATGCTTCTCGCTGCGCCGGTGCCGTGGGGCCGGGCTCGGCGCTCGCCCTCGGAGGGGGAAGGCCCCCCTGCGTGGTCTCCCTGCGTCCCTGTGCCTTGCTGCCTAATTATTTCGGTCCRAGTCGTTTCCCGGGCGTGCTGTGAGCGGTTACTCGGACCAGGAGGTGGTGCGTGCTCGCGGGGGCTCCCGTGTTTTCCTGCCCATCCTCATCCCGGGGCCACGCAGACTCCGTCCTCAGCCCTTGAGCGTGCGCGCTGGGTACGAGCTGTGCTCCCCGAAAGCGGCACGGAGGTGATTCGCTGCCTGGTGGGCAGCCTGAAGCCCGTGCGGCTGGCGAGGGCACGGCCGAAGCGGAGCGCTCGGCACTGCCGTTCGGCAGCGACGCTTGCAGGGAAGCGCCTGCCGTCTCCAGCCGTGCGATCGCAGCTTCGCCCCTCAAGCTGGTAATGGAAGCGCTGGGGGCTCTGCGTTGGCTACTGGAGCTTCTCCCGAGCCCCCTRACCGCCCCGTTTTCTCGCCCCGCAGCTGCAGGCGCATACCTGCCACCCTTGCAGCAGGTATTTCAAGCGCCGCGTCGGCCCGGGATAGGAACTGTCGGGAAGCCCATCAAGCTCTTAGCCAACTACTTTGAAGTGGACATTCCCAAGATCGATGTGTATCACTATGAAGTGGATATCAAACCCGACAAATGTCCGCGCAGAGTCAACAGGTAAGGCAAGTATTAGAGGTTTTGGCACGCCGTCCCTGCTTGCAGCTCCCTTGCGGAGGTGCAGTAAGTGCCTTTCTCCCTCTTCACTGGTGGGCAGCGTTCGGATGAGACTGTCTTGGGTTGTCCTTGCCCCCTCCGCTCTGGGGCTGTAAAGCAGTGCGCAGAGGTTCGCTGCTGCCCGGCATCTGTCTGCAAAACAGCGCCAGGTACAGCCAGCGCGCGCCCGGCCCCGCGTGCTCGCGCCGCCCAGCTTGGCGGGTGCGTGAACCTTAGAAGCTGCGTTTGTGCAGCAGCCCTGGTTCCCGTCCCCGATAGCTGGGGAGATCCTGAACCTTCTTCAAAGCAGCTGTGCTACTTTGGCAACAGTCCCACRTTTAAAAATAGCAAGTCCCAGACCTCCGACCAGCGCAGGTTTTTCTATTTTTTGTTTTTCTTCGCGATGCCCTGCTCGCTCGCCATCCCCCGCTGCCCCCACGGCCTGGGATGCTCCGAGCCTCGAGGGCCGGCGCGCAGATGCTGTTGGCGATGCTCTCGGCAGCCGGTGTCGGCGGGGAGGCCAGCGGCTCCCTCTCGCCCTGCCGGCACACTGCTCAGCTCTGCAGCCTGCTCCGGAGCACGCGTTCCTGTGCGCGGCGTGAGCTCGTCCTGCTGCGCGGCAAGGCACAGGGCTGCCGCRAGCCCAGCGGCACCCCGGCGTCGGGGAGCTGAGGAGCAGGCAGGGATCGGTAAAGAAGCGGGGCAAACAGACTTTGCTTTTCTCTCCTCGGTCACCTCTTTCCTTGTCCCCCCTCGTCTGCATAGGGAAGTCGTGGAATACATGGTGCAACACTTCAAACCTCAGATCTTCGGCGACCGAAAGCCAGTCTACGATGGGAAGAAGAACATTTACACTGTCACGGCCTTGCCCATTGGAAACGAGCGGGTGAGAGCGGGGTGGGCGAGCCTGTGGCAGCCTGCACGGGAAGAGCAAGCCGAGAGCGACCTGCCTCCCCTTGGACTGCGGGTTCCAGTCCTGCAGAGCTGCCGCCACGGTTTCCCTTTCCCTTCCGCACCCAGGTCGACTTTGAGGTGACGATCCCCGGGGAGGGCAAGGACAGGATATTTAAGGTCTCTATCAAGTGGATGGCGATCGTGAGCTGGCGCATGCTCCATGAGGCCTTGGTGAGCGGGCAGATCCCCGTCCCCTTGGAGTCTGTCCAGGCGCTGGATGTTGCCATGAGGCACCTGGCCTCCATGAGGTATCTGCACGAAGGGGCAGCGCGGCGGACGGGCGCTGGAGGAGGGCAGGGGCAGTGAGAGCGCGCAGCGTGCCGGAGAGCGGACAGGCCGAGAGCGGCAGCCCGCGGTCCTGGGACCGGCCGCCGTGCCTGGGGCTGCTCTTTACGGTCTTCTGTGTTGGCCAGCTGTGCTCTAGCACCTYGGTACCCTGCCTGGCCCGAGGAGCCGGTGCGATCGGTGCAGACGCTCCCGCGGCACAGCTGAACGGGGAGCGACGGCTTGCAGGGGCTGCGGCGCTCTGCGCCTGCCTCCCGGCCGACGCGCCTCTGCTCTGATGTGCGGTTTGCTCTGGCTTGCAGGTACACTCCCGTGGGTCGCTCCTTCTTCTCRCCCCCGGAAGGTTATTACCACCCGCTGGGAGGCGGCAGGGAGGTCTGGTTTGGTTTCCACCAGTCAGTCAGGCCTGCCATGTGGAAGATGATGCTCAACATTGACGGTGACTTGTTTTCCGTGCTAGCGGGAATGCCCTGCTCCCGGCGTTGTCGGCACCGCTGCGGGGCCCTGTGTGCAGGGCCGGGCCGATAGCACCCAATGCTGGCTGCAGCGACGGGGGGCTGGGCCCTAGGGAAGGATTCTCGGGCGCTGTAGATACCGCTGCCAAATTAAGGGATGTTTTCCTGTTGGCTTCAGCAAAGGCGGGGCAGGGCCGTGCAGGCGCTGCTCGGGGCGGCGGGCTGCGGCGGGCTCCTGCTCCGCGCGTCCGCGGAGGTTTGCCAAGCCGCCCGCGTCCTGGCAAGGTGCGCGTCTTGGGCTGGTGCAGGTTGGATGAGCGGCAGCCGCGGGGCTGGGGGAGGTTGGATGCGGCCAGGTCTCCCGCCCGTTCGAGGAGAGCARGGTCGCATCTCGGTGTCTGTCCTGCAGTGTCGGCCACGGCCTTCTACAAAGCGCAGCCCGTCATCGAGTTCATGTGCGAGGTGCTGGATATCCGGAACATAGACGAGCAGCCCAAGCCGCTGACGGACTCGCAGCGAGTGCGCTTCACCAAGGAGATCAAAGGTAGAGCCGGCCCTGGCGGCTCCGCGGGCAGAGGCCCCTCCAGGCGCGGCCTCGCTCCTCGCCGGCCCGGCCGCCCTTCCCGGGGCGTTTGCAAAGGCGCCCGCTCCACGCGTGGGTTTGCGGTGCGGCGGGGAAGCCGGGCGAAAAGGCGGCTCTCGGGGCAGCTCCCGCTCTCACCCGCGGTCCTGCTGTTTCTCTCTTGCATTAGGTCTGAAAGTAGAGGTTACCCACTGCGGGCAGATGAAGAGGAAATACCGCGTGTGTAACGTTACCAGGCGACCGGCCAGCCACCAGACGTAAGGCGGGTGGGAAGATGCCCTTGGAGAAATCTGCGCCGTTCTCCTTTTTAGCAGCCGGCTGTCGGCGTTGGCGAGAGCCGCGAGGGAGACGCGAGCTGGTGGCAGCGAAAGGCGCGGTGGTGCTCGGCGCCTTGTGCCGTGCGCCGTGCCCGCTGCGAGCGGGAGGGAAGGGGAGGGCGTGCTGTCTGCAGCGCCGGAGTTAACGTGCCAGGAATTGTCCTAGTTTTTACCTCCGAGCTGGGTTTTCTTCTTGCTTAAAATAGACACTGCCAAAACAGAAGCTTTGTCAAGGGATAAAGTGATCCCCTTGCCCTTAAATTACTTGCGTGTGCCTGTGAGCGGGCCAGGCCTGGCAGCCCCTGCGCCGGGGAGCAGGAGGTGCCCGGGGTGGCGCATCGCTGCCCCGGCTGCTCCTTCCTGCRCGAGCATTTCCAGGGGCTGCTCCGGGGCCTTGGGGATTGCACCCAGGGAGGCTGGGAAGCAAAACAGGGTTTGAGCCAAGTGCCAGGCGTGGAGGAGTGGGGCAACCCATGCCGGGCACATGGGACTTGTGCGGGTGGCTGCTGGGCAAGGTGAGCCTCGCAGCGCGGGTCTGCTGAGCTGTAGCTGAAAGAAGGCAATGGATGTTTTTCAGGCTGCCCACCCCTGGGGCTCAGAAATGTTTTAATCTTTTTTCAGAAGCTTTACTAACAGTTTGAAGCGGTGGGATGGGGGGGAGGAGAAGGGGATTTTTGGCTTTTGTTGTGCAAGCCCGCATGCTGGCAGGTGATTTCTGCTCCCAGTTCTGCCCCCACACCAGCCCGCTCCCCAGGCAGCTRCGCAAAGAGCCGGTGCTTGGAAGAGCCCAGGGACCTTTGGCTCCGTAGGGTGTGGGGCAGCGTGTCATGGCAGCCCCTAGCCAGCTTGGGTAGGGAAATAGGRGCCGTGACTCTAGGGTGGCACGTTGGAGCTGGAAGGATGTGGTCACGGGGCGGTGCAGGACACCCTGGGCTCCGATGTCCTCCGCACGTTTCCCACTCGTTTCCCCCGTGGACCCTGGGAGCTGCCCTGGGTCGGGGCTCCCGATGCTGCTCTTCTAAACGTTCAGTAGCTGCTGCCCTAAGTCAGGAGGAGGCCGGATAATCTTGCCTTGAGCCTCAGCTCAGCCCCYGAAGAGAGCACCAAGCACGGAAGCCCTGAGCTGTGTTCACGTACCTGACAGCAGCATGTGTGGCACGTCCTGTAAAAAACAGTTGCCCTGATTAACTGGATTAGTGAGGGAGAGCTTTATTTAGGRACCTCAGGCCCACACAGGGATCAGAGTATTTCTGTTTTGATTTCTGAAAATACCACTGTTGTGCTTGTATTTTCTCCCTGGGTAGCTTAGAGTGGGAGCCTGCCAGTTCCCTCTGTTCCCAGCCAGAGCAAGTAGTGCTTTAGCTGTGAAGTGCCTGTGTGAGTGGGTGCATCCTTCGTGTCCTACCTCCGCCAGGTTTCCCCTGCAGCTGGAGAGTGGTCAGACGGTGGAGTGTACAGTGGCTCAGTATTTTAAGCAGAAATACAACCTGCAGCTGAAATACCCTCACCTACCCTGTCTCCAGGTTGGCCAAGAGCAGAAGCACACGTACCTGCCCTTGGAGGTGAGTGCCAGCTCTGCACTGCGGGGACCCCAGCTCCATGAAGCAGATGTGAAAGTTAAACCTGGGATCCGTGGCTCCGAGCGCTGAGCTGAGCAGCCCGTCTCCATTAGCTAGCGCGGCTGCAGGCTCGTCGCCTCTGCTTCGGTGCTAGCTGCAGGGGCCGCGATCCTCGTGCCCAGCGTGCTCCTGACGCGCTGCTGCTTGCTTTCTCCTGCTGCGCAGGTGTGTAACATCGTGGCAGGCCAGCGGTGCATCAAGAAGCTCACAGACAATCAGACGTCAACCATGATAAAAGCGACGGCCAGGTCTGCCCCAGACAGGCAGGAGGAGATCAGTCGCCTGGTASGTGGCCGAGTCCTTGTGGCAGGAGGGACGGCGTGGGGCTGATGCGGGTCCGGCGAGGGCTCTGGCAGCCTGGCGGCGGGCTGTGGGCTGGCGTCCGTGGTGGCCAGTGCCTCAGCCAGCACCCAGCAGGAGCAGGTTAATGGTTTGGTTGCTATCCAGGGCAAAGCCTCTGGGCTTTGGAAGCTGGAGATATATGATATTCCTCCTGGGACTCTTGATAACAATCTCTTGCTGGTTTGAACCTTTCCAGTGAAGCCTTAAATCTTAGGAGCAGGCTCTGCTCTTGGTTGCGTTGGTCACTTCAAAGATCAGCTCTCTCATGGATCAATTTAGAGGACAGATTTTGGCCCGTTGTTAAATTGCTGGACCTTCCCTTGCAAAGGGCACTTAAGTGCTCCACGGATCTGAACTTCATGCATCCGTGCTTTTCGGGCAGCAGGAAAACCGCATGGGGTGAAGCAGTTGATCTCATTCCCTCCCACTGGCCTTTCCCTCTCCAGATGAAGAATGCCAGCTACAACCTGGATCCGTACATTCAGGAGTTTGGCATCAAGGTGAAAGACGACATGACGGAGGTGACGGGGAGGGTCCTGCCAGCACCCATCCTGCAGTATGGAGGCAGGGTAAGCAGGACTATGCAGCTTGGATGTTTGCTTTTGGCAAAACATACTTTTGTGCTGGAAAAAAATGGTTTTGGCTAAAACCTGTGCTACCTTCAGGTTTGTAGGTTAGAGCTAGAATTTTTTTTCAGAGAGGCTTGGGTGCTTTTGCAGTTTGACTCTTCTGAAAGTTGTAGCTGGAAGTCTTCCGACRATGAGTAAAGCAGGCTCAAGGGCATTCAGGGTAAGGCTGTGGTTCTCCCATGGCCTTCCTCCTGCATGCCCTTGCCATGCTCACCCTTGCTGAGTGCCACGATAGGCCCTTGAAGTGCTGGGAACGGGTTTTGGCGAGAGCGGATGCCGAGGGARAGTAGTGTAGCGGTGGGATGGGGAGTAGAGACGCTGTGCACAGTCGTCCCCGAGGGGTTAGCGACGTGGGGCYGGAGCCGGTCCCATCGCCTTCCCAGTGGGATGCGGCCGCTCGGCGGCAGCGCTCTGACCATCTGTTTGCCTTGCAGAACCGGGCCATTGCAACTCCCAACCAAGGCGTGTGGGACATGCGAGGGAAGCAGTTCTACAACGGCATTGAGATCAAAGTCTGGGCGATTGCTTGCTTTGCCCCGCAGAAGCAGTGTCGAGAAGAGGTGCTGAAGTAAGGAAAGGGGCAGCCCGCGCGGGAGGGCCGAGCGCCCGGGGAGGCGCGTCCGCGCTGGCGCACCTGCGGCCGCCTGGCTCTTCGCAGCCTGAGGCTGTGCTTTCCCTATCGCTGGTGCTAGAGCTATTGCTCAGCAGTACAAACGTGATCCGGGTCTGGACTGAGCACTCAGTCACCTTTCTGTTTATTCAGAGTGCTTGACTGTTTATTCTGGCTGCAGACAGGGCCTGCCAGGTGGAGTTAGCACATCATGAACTGACAGCAAGCCTCTCCCAGATCCACCCTTTGCATCAGGTAGCTTCTAATCTGAACTTCCTGAAGCAGAAGTTGGATCGAGTTGTGAAACTTTAAGAAAAAGTTTCCTCGATACCCGCAGAGCTCAAAATTAAATTTTATTTGACATGCTTTCTGCCCCACTTCAGATTTACCTTGGAACAGTTTCCTTTGGGCTCTCGCATTGCTGGGTCTGTTGATCCTTGGAGTGCCCTTTGCTGTCTGTCCACTCTCAGYGTTAATTGGTATTTGTCTGTGGGATAAGATGTCTGACTTCTTCTGGTGGGAGAAGTGGGCTTCAGCTGCCTAAATGAGAACACGGCTGCTGGTTTTAAGGACATTYAGCCTCTTCTGAATTGGTGTAACTTATGTCAGAAGCATACTAACTCTCCACAGATTTTTTTTACAGAGTAATCTTAGGCTTTCAGAGAAGCTTTGGTAGCTTAGAGATCCTTTGCCTCGGTAGACAAGTGGCACTGAGTGAGGATAGTTTATTTGATTTAGGAAAGCAGTCACCTTGGGTTTGGCTTCTGCTGGGGACTCAGGTTCTCATGACCTTCTCCTGCAGTTAGAGGGTATCTAGAGGCCATCCGTGCCTTCTGTGGCCATATTTTGTGCTGTTATTTGACGGGATGTTTTGGAGCACCTCTCAGAGACATTAAATCTGCAGTAACTGGATGCAGGTGAAAGTGAAACCCCACTCTGGGGTGAGGAGGTGCTGCTGGGCAGACGGGGAGCCTCCAGACCCTCATGGTTGTTCCTGCATCAAGCTTATCTTTTGGCAAACCAAAAATCTGGAGTGTTGTCTGACCTTGCGCACAGGCAGAGCAGCTCTGTCTGGTTTGGTACGCGAAGATTTGCATCAGCTTTGCAAATCACCTGGAAATCAGCTGTCCCRGACAGCAGCTCTGCTCCCCCTTCTCCTGTTTTCAAAGTGAGAAAAGCTTSCAATTCATTCAGTCTTCCAGAAAAACATCTTACTCTTGGTAAGAGRCCTTAAGTGGGCACGGCCAGGCTGGGGCCATTCAGCTGTAGCACGTGTTGATCGTTCTGTGCTGCGTTCTCTCTGCCACGTGGTGCAAGACGGGCAGTGATTTCCCTTTCCCGTCTGTCTCGGGGATTGCTGGATGCTGGAAAACTGCAGCYGTGGTAACGTGCCGGGCCCTCGTCCACTCTGTGCCGTAGCTGACAGGCCCTCGGCCTTGCTTGGYGGCCGGGGGCTGTGGCGCAGAAGGGCTGACCTCTCTCTCTTTCCGGGCGCAGGAACTTTACAGACCAGCTGCGCAAGATCTCCAAGGAYGCAGGGATGCCGATCCAAGGCCAGCCCTGCTTCTGTAAATACGCCCAAGGTGCAGACAGCGTGGAGCCCATGTTTCGGCACCTCAAGAACACCTATTCGGGGCTTCAGCTCATTATTGTCATCCTGCCGGGCAAAACGCCGGTGTACGGTGC
This sequence comes from Rhea americana, assembly GCF_003343005.1. Lineage (NCBI taxonomy): Eukaryota > Metazoa > Chordata > Aves > Rheiformes > Rheidae > Rhea > Rhea americana. The sequence continues at coordinate 152,367 of NW_028186364.1, read as the reverse complement.
GTCTGGGGCAAGGGCGAGCGGGAAGAGGAGACGGGTTTTGCCGCGGCTCCGCAGGGCTGGGTGCCTCCTCTCCCTGCTCCTGAGGGCCGATGCTGAAAGCTGTGCTTTGCCGACCGCCCCGCTGTTCACGTGCTCCCTCTGCCCACAGCCGAGGTGAAGCGCGTTGGGGACACCCTCTTGGGAATGGCCACGCAGTGCGTCCAGGTCAAGAACGTGGTGAAAACCTCCCCACAGACCCTTTCCAACCTCTGCCTCAAGATCAACGTCAAGCTCGGTGGGATCAACAACATCCTTGTGCCTCACCAGCGGTTCGTACAGCTGCTGCGTCTTGCAGCTCAAGGGCTTGTTTCAGACGTCCCCCGTGGCCTCCTTTCCCTCGGGCCTGAGTTTCAGCCAGCGCTCGTGGCGCCGGTGAAAAGGGCCCGTGGGCTGCTACGTGGAGCAGCTCTCTGAAACGTGGGTTCCCAGTCCGTCTTGCCTTGCAGCGAGCTCTTGCTGCAGCCRTGCCTGGAGGTTGGGAGATGTCCCTGCATGATCTCCTCCTCTCCACGGGCCGYGCATCACCCCGGGATGGCCCCCGAAGGCTGACTGCTGCTCTCTCCTCTTTCCCACCAGTTCTGCCGTCTTTCAGCAGCCGGTGATCTTTCTCGGGGCTGATGTCACTCACCCGCCAGCAGGAGATGGGAAGAAGCCCTCCATAACAGCCGTAAGTTCCTCTGCCGGGGCTGGACTCGGCGCCTGCTGTCCCCGCAGGGACACCGGAGCCTCGTGCCCCGTGAAGGGGCTGCGTCACCTTGGCGTGCTGATGAGGCAGCGCTCGTGAAGGTGGCCCTGAGGCTTGTAGGTGCTTCGATCCGGCCGCTGGGGAAGCGGGAAACGCGTGGAGGTGCCGCTTAAACGCTGCAGCGGGGAGCTGTGCCGCGGTGGGGGACGGTGCCAGGAGGGTTGGGCGGTGAGCACGGCGGTCCGGGAGTCCCGCGGCTCCCCGAGGATCCCCGCAGAGGAGCCCCGGGCGCGGGGACGCGCCGGGAGAGCTGGCAGCTGCCAGCAGATGGGGCTCGCGACGTGCCGGACCCCGCGCGCACGCCGCGGCGAGCCCGGCACGGCCGCCGGGCACACGGCGTCCGCGCGGAGCCGTCCCCACCGCAGCGCAGCCCGCGGCGGCGGCGCTTCCCAGGCAGGGAGCAGCGGGGGTTTTCGGTGAATTGGGGAATTGGGGTGACCCGGACGACTCCTGAGCCTTTCGGAGAGAAGGGTTTGCCTTCGGCACTGAACGCCCGTGGAACGATCYGCCGCGCGCGTGCGGACGCGGCCGGGCGGCTGCTCGCCGCCCGTCTGAGACCGTTGGGYGTTGCTGCCATCCGTCGCGGCGAAGGAGAGTGTCGGGTTCTCGTAGCGCCTGCTTTAATTAAGCATGTCAGCATTTTCCTATTAAGTTCTTAGCTTTCCAAGAGTCATAGCTCAGGTTTTCCTTGGCATGCAAATGCGTCTTTGGAGGAGTGTTTTTTTCTTAATTAAAAGGGGTTGGGATATGCTTTTGGCTGTTTGCTCCTAGGTGCGGATGGGACAGAACAGTCTGTTTCCTGGCGGCGGCACTTCCCCTCTGAAAACATTTTCAAAGTGCTTTTTTGTACAGGACCACAGTGGCTTTTCCCCCACCCCTAATTTTTATAAAAAGCTRGTTTGAAACTGCAGCTGGGAAAGAAGGAAAAGCCTTCAAATGGGCTTGATCCTCTCCGTAGCCTTAGTAAGACAAGCGGATGGTGTCTGCTGCCAAATCTGATGCCAGAGGAAACGTTTTTGCTGAGCTCATCAGCTCTGGCGCTGCAGCCCGAGGTCTAGAGCTGCGTTCACTAACCAGAATTGAAACTGGCCTTGAGCGGGGGCGGTGGGGTCTGACACCACCGGGAGCACGGGGCTCCGTGGTACTTCCCCTGCCCTGGCCAACGGGATGCAGACTGCTGGGCGAAATCCCCGCTGCCCTCGTGGTGCTTCGCCTCCCTGCGCTGGCCCAGAGCCACGTCGATGCCCGTGACCCGGGCTGTGCCCACAGCCGTGCGTCACGGCCGAGCCTGGCCACCCTCTGCCTCTGTCCCTGACGTCTTTGAGGTCTCCCTTCTAGGCAGCCCTGGCCGCGGTGGGAACTCCCTGCCTGACGGCTGACTCAGCCCTGTGACTTCGTCGGTGCTGCAGGGGCAGCCCTCGAGCTCTGGGCCGAGCCGGTGTTGCGTGGTCAGGGTGAAGGACCTGCTGATAGCAGAACTCCCTGGTGTTAGCTTAGCAAGGATCTAAACAGTTTTTATAGCAGTTGCACTGCAATTGCAGGCGAGATTTCAAGCCGGGGAGTATCCGTTGGCATGATGAAACTGCAGGCAAGGTTCAGGATAACATAGTCCTTTACTGAGGTCAGAAGCCCTCAAGAGCGGGACAGGGAGAAGAGCATCGGGAAGTGGAAAGGGCAGCCCTGCTCTCCTCAGCGTTTGGCAGGAGGAGCGAAGCAGGCGCAGAGCAGTCAATTCCCCCGTTCACACGCGGCGGCTGCGTGACTCGGCAGTGCCAACCCGCTGTCTCGCTGGAAATTCCAGCAAGGACCATGCAGAGCATGAAACCGAGATGTGGTCACCACCATGCACGTCCSTTTTGGTCTTTGCTCTCTCGTCTCGCTGTCTGGGAGCTTGGGGGCGGCTCAGACTCGCTGTCAGCTGTGGGTATTCAAAGCCTGGGAATGTCCCACGWCCTCCCTGTTGTAACGTGTGGGCCTGGCCTGCCTCTGTCCCCACAGGTCGTAGGCAGTATGGATGCCCACCCCAGCCGGTACTGTGCCACGGTGCGTGTGCAGCGTCCTCGCCAGGAAATCATCGAGGACTTGTCCTATATGGTGAGGGAGCTCCTCATCCAGTTCTACAAATCCACCCGCTTCAAACCCACCAGGATCATCTTCTACCGCGACGGCGTTCCCGAGGGGCAGCTCCCGCAGGTGAGGAACCCCCGAGCACTGTGCTCAGCTGGCAGAGCAGGCACACACCACTCTGCTGCGGAGAAACCTGCCCGCGGCCAGCAGCAAAGGGCTTCAGGACTCTGCCTCGCTGGCGTTTGTGCTGCTTGAGGTTGTTGGGTTTGCTGAAAGGCTTTGTGCACACTGGAGGTGTTGGGCTAATTCTGCTGGTGGGAGCTGGGCCAAAGGTTTGCGAGGTGGTGGTGCTGGGCGTCCAGGAACCCATTCAGGACGTGTGAGGCAGCCTGTGGCCACCAGGCAGCTTGGGACAACGGATGCTTTGCTCTCCTCTTCCTTCGCTTGTGTTTGGGGATATCCTGTGCTGGGGCAGCTTTTCCAGGAGAGTTCACAGCGGGGAGAATTAGGTCTCTTAGTGCCCTGTGGGCGCATGAGAGCAGCTGGGTGTGGGAGCCAGCCCATGCATTGCCTCACCGCCTGCCGKTGTGTCCCTAGATCCTTCACTATGAGCTTCTGGCAATCCGAGACGCCTGCATCAAACTGGAAAAGGATTACCAGCCTGGCATCACTTACATCGTCGTCCAGAAAAGGCATCACACCCGCCTCTTCTGCGCGGACAAGAACGAGCGGGTGAGCGCAGCGGAGCGCCGGGGGCCGGCGGTGTCTGATTCATCGCCGRCCGTCACCCAGAGCCAGCCCTGAGCTGTGCAGGGTGGAAGGCGCCCTGCTGGCAGGCAGAGCACTCTTCCCTGCCTGAAACACGCTGCTAAGCTGACTCTCACATTCATGCTGATTAGGCTGCTTCAAGAAATCCAGGCAGCTGTTTGCTGTTATTATGAGTTACTGGGTGCAGATGATCCTGATGACTCTCTTGAAATAGTCTCTGTCAGCTTGAAAACATCTGTTGTTTTGGTGATAGCTGTAACCACTGATGCTGGGGCAGGAAGAATAACCCCTTGCTTACTTGCAGCTTGTTCACATGTGCTGTGCAAGCAGAAGTGCAAAGAAACGAGACTTGCAGTGGGCTCTTCTGCCTTGCAGGTGTATGTGCTGTTGAGGGCATGAATMAAGCAATCATGAGTTTGGGAGGAGAATGTTACTTGTGCAACAAAAGCACCAGCTAACTCATTGATTGCTATAACTTTTCTTAGATTTGAGCTAAATATAGAGTTTCGATCAAATTAAACAGACTCTGGCTCTACCTGAGCGTGAGGACTTAATTTTGAGACTGAGAACAGTTTTTGATCTTGGCATAACAGCTCTGGTATCTCATGGCTGAGGCTCTAGAGTAAACTCTTCGCAGAGATCCCTGGAGCTTTTGCCCACTTAATCATCGTTTCTGCAGTAAGATGGGCCAGTGCCCAGCCTTCGCCCTGCCTGCTTCCCACTAGCTGTAGTTTGCTCTATTTTGATGTTATGCCTGGGGCTGATGCTTGCAGGAAGTGCCAGCAAGCCTGTTYGGGCAGAGAGCAGAGCAGGGAGAGGTGCTCCTGCTCCTCACTTAACAGCCACCTGGGGAACTGCTCTGCACGGTGCTCCCAAACTGGAAATAACCCAGCACTGTATTGTTTTGATCTCTCTATTCCCTGCAGATTGGGAAGAGTGGGAACATCCCAGCAGGAACAACAGTGGATACAAATATCACCCACCCCTTTGAGTTTGACTTCTACCTGTGCAGTCATGCAGGCATTCAGGTACCGTGCTCCAAGCTGGCTGTTGTGATGCTGCTGTTTTTCTTCTGTTGTGGCTGCAAACCATGTTCTTGCATGTGTGACTGGGCCCCTCCTGCYGCCTCCCTCGGGGAAGGTGAAGGCTAGCCCTGGAGACATGAGCAGCTCCATCCGAGCGGCCGTTGCGGTGTCTGGAGGAGCAGGTGCCAGGACGGCACAGCCGCTGCGTTATGTGGCACGTACTTGCTTTCTCTCTTGGAGCCAAGGATCTCTCTTCTTGGAGAATTTCCTCCTTTGGAGAGGCCAAATCAGCAGCTTGTCAGCTGGCGTCTCGTGCCGGGCTCRCGGTGCTCCTGGTCGTCAGACGGGACCCGTTGTTTGGCTGCAGGCGGAGAGCTGGGGCCAGCCAGCTGTAGCAGGCAGTTTGCTTTGCAGCTGCTTTTCTTCAAGCAGCCAAGATTAGTCAGAAGCTACACTGAAAAAAATTGCACTTGCTTGATTTTCAGCTGCTTCCACAAAGGAGGCTTTTTGGCTTCCTCTCCCCCAAAGACAGCGCAGAGCTGGCCAGGTTCAGGGGAGCTGCAGGGGAGCCCGGGTCGGCGCAGACGGACGCAGTGCGCTGCGAGGGTCGGCAGCCCGCCGCTGCCTGGGGGCAGCTGCTTTCGCGTTCGYTTGCACCTCGGTGCAAAGTGCTGCTTCGTGCCTTGCGGCGCCCGTGTGCGTGTGGCGTACTCGGCTTAGGGCAGCGCAGGATGGAGCTTGGAAATGGAAGGCAGATGATGGACGGGGTACCCGACCTGACCGCAGGGAGGGAGCGATGTCTCCCACGGGCCCCCTCTCTCGCGGCCGCCTCGTGTTTGGGTGTGGGCAGCACCTCCCACGCCGCCCCCTCTCYTCCCCAGGGTACGAGCCGGCCGTCCCATTACTACGTCCTCTGGGATGACAACCGGTTCACCGCGGATGAGCTGCAGATCCTCACCTACCAGCTGTGCCATACGTACGTGCGCTGCACCCGCTCCGTCTCCATCCCAGCCCCGGCCTACTACGCCCGGCTGGTGGCGTTCAGAGCCCGCTACCACCTCGTGGACAAGGAGCACGACAGGTGAGTGGCGGTGCGCATGTCCCCGGAGCAGGGACCACGGGGGTGGCCTGCCGGCAAGCAGCGCCCTGCCTCCGTGTCCGAACGCGGCTGGACGGGAGCAGCTCAGCAGCGGAGCCCTTCCTGGGCAGACTCATGTGCAGCTGTGCCCTCTTAGGGCTCAGCCTGGYGGGAGAGGGGATAAAGAGGGGCCGTGCCCCGTCCTGGGCTGGCCCAGGCCCTGCGGCAACTGCTGCGGGGTGTTTYGGGTGTTACCAGCCTCCTCAGGATGCTGGGATCTCGGGGGCGCTGGGCACGGTCCCCAGCGCAGCGAGCGTCCCCCTGCATGGCCGGTGCCTGCCATCACACAATGATTTTTTTTCTTGCACTTTCAGCGGCGAGGGCAGCCATATATCTGGACAGAGCAACGGCAGAGACCCCCAGGCCTTGGCGAAGGCTGTGCAGGTTCATCAGGACACTTTACGTACCATGTACTTTGCTTGAAAGCCTAACTTTTGTTACCTCACTCAAGAAAGCTTTCAGATTTGTAGGAGCCATACAAAAAAGGAAGCATTGGGACACCTTGTTTTTTTTCCAATGAGAAATCACTGCAGGGCAGGCAGCGTCGATTTGAGGCAGGAGACCAGCACCATGGGACAGAAAGATCCAACACCTTTGTAGGATTGGAAGAGACTGATTTTTTTTTTTCTTTTTTTTTTTTTAATTTTTCTGGCTTTGCAAAATTTTGACCTGACCAAACACATGAAGGCATTCAAGGAAGGGATAAACTTCCAGGAGGCAGAAGCAGGTTTTCATTTTTAAGATGCAATACTATAGACTCCTGACTGTGAAATGGCGGATTTGGTCCTCCGTTGCCCACCAGGCGCTGGTAGGTATTTTTTGTGGGGTCGGGGGGAGGGGATTTTTAGAGCCTTAAAACAGAAGACTAGATTTATAAAACTAATATTTTAGAATATGAGATGCTTTAATGGGTTAAGGGGAAAAACAACTAGTTTATAGGAGAACTCTAACACTAACAGTCCCCCCAAAATAATTTCCCCCCATATAATGTAAGGCACCCTAGCACTTAGCTCAGAACTGAAAACTGTCTTCCTTGTGTTAAAAGCTAGTTAGCTGCTGCCATTCAAAGCAACAGTCACAGACTTTTCCATGGGTGAGTGCCTTACTATGATGCTGCAAAATTTCAATGTTTTTAATCTTGTAAGGAAAATAGTAATCTTGTCTTGATGGTGGTCCATATTTCCATCAGAAGGAGTTAATTTTTATGGTCCTAAGTTGCAGTTTGTGTTAGTTCACAACCTCATGGTGGTTAAACTCCATTGAAAGATGTGCACTTTCATGTAGGACAAGTTTAAAGGCTGCTGACCCATTTTTGTTTCCAATGTACTACTTGTTATTTAAAACTGTTTCTGACAAATGGGGGCATCTTCATCCCATGAGGACAGAAATTGCTATCGATTTTTTTTTCTGACTTTCTATGATGGAAACCGGGATTTTTTTACTAAACATTATTTTTATATGATACTGAGTCTGTTGCCAAAATACACAAGTCATTAACATTCTCAGAGTTTACATCACTGCACTTCCTGAGGCTGTGCGCTCACGCCAGAGATCTCTAATGTTTCCTGTCCGAAGTGTGCGTTACAGACTGCAGTCCGTGCAGCTCTGGGGTATTCCTCAATGCTCTCGTCTCCCATGCATCATGCGCGTTCCTCACGTGTCTGCATGGGCCGACCATTTTCTGAGATACCACGTACCCCAACTTCAGCATGTCCAAACTGTTGTAGATTCTGCTGCTAGGTTTTGCTGCTCTTTTGTGTCATGGTATCACTGATTTCATGCACAGGGTTTTTATTCTGAAAGCACACCAGATTGTTCCTTAGTCAGAATTATAAAATACTTGTTATTGTCATGGGGGAAACTCCTCCTGGTTTGTGTTCATGATGGRGAAAAAGCCTTTTTTCACGACAGTAAAACAGTGACTGCTTTTCAGACTCATTTTGCTCTACAGAATGACCATTCTGCACAGCAGGGCAGTAGTAGCAACTCCTTACCAATAGCATGTGGGCATATTATCTGATTTTTTTGATATGAATATGTGCACAAAGCTTCCTTCAAGAGAAAGTTGTGTACACTGCTCCTGAGCTCTTACGGGGAAGAGCTTTGTTATCAATTTACTGCCAAAAGTGAACACATTTTCAAGGCCTATTACAAGCACTGCCCTTTGTCAGTACACATCGATAGAAGCACAGCTTTTTATTTTGTACTTACTGACGTTTAAACTTGCCTTGCTAGTAGTTCATAAACACAGCATTAGTTATGTTGACCCATTGCTCTGTCCTAATACCAAGAATCCACTGTACTTGTTTTCTTTTCCGGCAACGTATTTGTGAAAAAAYGAAGTCATCAATATGCTATGCAAACTAAGTGCTGAGCCCACTGATGTCACGTTTTGTAAAGATCCTACATTTAGCACAGTTGTATTTTTTCTCAAGACTACAGTATTTGGTTCACATTCTCCTTTGCACCTTGTGTCAAACTCCACTGCTGTATATCTACAAGGTGAGAGGAAGGAGACCGAGAACCATTCATGGTCAGTAGGGTAGCGAGCTCTTAGGGAGGCTTTTGAGAGCAGGGAATGCATAAACGCTAAGTGTCAACATGCGAAGCCTACATTCCTATACACAAGTGCCTGCATAGTGACACAAATTCAGCACCTCTCCCATTTCATCCTCAGAACTCTGGCTTGTGTTCATTGAAAGCAAAATGATCTCAGAGGGGCTGTACCCACCCTATTTTGTATTAGGAGGCCCCTCATTAAGAGTAAAACTGGGGGTTACGGTCGAAGTTCTCTCTGCAAATCAGTTTGTTCACCAGCATTATGACTGAAAGCACCTTGCTGCTGTTCTGCAGCTAAGGGCAAAGGTATTTTGGTTCTACTTTTTATTTTAATGTTTTAGTTGGGTCTAGAATTCTGAAATGTCTTTTAGTAGCTCTGGCATAGCACATGCCATTTTTAACCATTTGAAAAGAGATAGTGTGGGCATTTACAGAAACAGCTTGTTGCTCTGTAATAATTTTTTTTTTTTTAACCTTGAGACTTGAAATGTAAAATGGACCTTTAAGATTTGCACTCATTTGTAAGGTGGCTGTTCATAGAAAATTATGAATGAAGACTTGCTGATGTAGCACCTACTTTTAACAGCAATTTTAACTACACAAAAGCTTCATGGCTTCTGAAACTCTCAGCTGTTGACTTGCAGATCGTGTTCTGCCCTTATTTCACCCTCTGCGTTGGGTTTTTATGGTTTTAAATAAATAAATAAATAAGCCAAACTCRGCTGCTGTGCCCTTTAAAACCATATTTCCATTTTGAAGAAGCTTAGAAGGGATTTGAGTTACCCGCATGTTTTGTATAATGGACTATGCACTGTACCTTACACACGGCTCCAGCATTCAATATTTCTACCCTTTTCTTGTCCAAGATGCAAATGAGTAATTGCATGTTGAGGTGCTGTGCGTTTTGCTACCCATAGCAAATAGGTGTTAACCAGTATACATATCACAATTTGTAGTTACCACAAAACCCACACGGTCATCCTGAATGGCTCCCGAGTCTCTACCTTCTAAATGCGCACGTGTYCCTTGTGCAACTGGAAAAATTGCCAAGTGCATGCAGATTTGTGGGAAGAGGAATAACTTTCATTTATCCGTCAGTTGTTGAATGCTGTTTGTTTCCCTTATCTCATATCTGAACATAGCGGGGTGCACGAGGGCAGAATAGCCCTCAGGAAAGCTTAGCGGGGGCAGTCGGGGGGTTCTGGTATTTGCAAGTGTATTACCTGATGTCTAGTATTGAAAAGCCCAAGCATTCAGCGTTGCCTCACGGAAGGTTTTCTTCTTGGAAAATTATTGTGAAATAAAAGAATGTGATTCTTTCAGGAAGGGAAGCCAGACAGCAGGACAGCAATAAACAAGTGAAATTCATATCTTGCCTGAGTGATTTGCACTTCAATAGTTGTGAAAGAAAACTGATGGGGCTTCCAGTGCTTTTGTGTTCAATTTCTAGCCCCTTTCGTACCTCCTTTATACAAGCAAGTGTTGAACTGTACATAGAGTGTTTACAAGACACTCTGGGTTGTTATTTTTCTCTTGTGTTTTTCTTTTTCTTTTTCTTTTTTTTTTTTTGCTTTAGCTTGAACTCTGTATGGTCCATTTGTTGAATAGACGTGAACAGTTGATGTACAGTACTTACTAAACAAGCAGCAGCACAAAACTTATTTTATTAAGAAAATAAGGCTTATATTTTAAAGGTTGAATATCAACTTTTTTTTTTTTGTATGCGTGGAATTAAGACTGGTAAAGAGTAATGAAATCCTTGGATTAGGCCAAAAGAAAATAAATGTAAGATCATAACCACCTCTTTATTAAAAAAAATGGTATGATTAAAGACCTCCAGAACATTGTATTTATATTTGATTTGATTGCCTTTGTGATTTTATTTCTTTGCCTTCATCTTGATTTTTGCTTGCAACTTTGACTTTGCAGTCCAAAGTGTCTGTTACCCTGTAACTGTTGGCAGAAGACCTAATAAAAGCAATGTGAATATATTGGGGTGACACTCCTGAGTCAGATTCCATGGGGAACAAAAAAGCATACATTCCCAGTTCTGGCAGTTTACTCAAGAGCTTTCAGAACAAATAGTGAAATGCTGACTATAGCTGAATTGCATCAAATACTGTGGAGGATCCAAAGCTCTTCCATTTCCAGCCTATTTCAATTTAATGAGAGAAACACTTCACTGAACAAGTATGCACTTAAAATGTTATGGAACATGATAGCCAGTTCCATTTTTTATTAAAATAACATTTCTCTGTGAACTGACTTCAGTTGAACTCCTGGTAATTAGATGTCAGAAGTGCACGTTGAAGTATGCTGCCTCTCCAGCTACTTGGCTTCAGGGCTTTAGTCTCATGGACTTCAGTGGTTTTGAGACAGGTAACGTAAAGGCAAAAATGTTCTCTGGATCTGGCATGACTCAAATTCAAAATACAATTTAAAATTGTTCTTTACATTTTACATGTATCTTTTTTCCCTGTGGAGATGGTTTCCTGGTATCTGTAAACTTGTGTGCATTTAGATATGCCTGCACATCTGACTTGTCTGCAGAATTTAATAGCTGGGTCTTTAGAGAGCCCCATTTCTACCCATATAAGATGATTTCAGCCTTTTCTGCTTGGAAAGTTTATGGATAGATATATCTATGGATAGATATTGCTAATGCCCATACAGGTCTGCTATAAACCTGCTGGCTGCATGGCTTGTTATTTGTAAGCCTGTGGGTTACAAAAGGCCATTGGCTCCAAGGTACCTTAAGGACAGATTTCAGATTCCTTTTGGGTTGAACTTAATCTTCTGGGTTTCTGTACTGCTTAAAATTTTGCATTTCCCAGCTTTGGAATTCCTTGCAAACTTCCTAGTCCTTTCCTGCCCCATATGAATAGCTTATGGTTGTATCTTAGGGTCTAAAAATGGAGATTGCTTGCCACCMTCTCTGAATTCCTTGGATTTGCTTGTGGTTTACTTTGCAAACATGTATTGACATATCTTTAAAAGCTGAATTATTTAGCAGTAAAGCTGTAACTGTGGGTTTTTAAATAACACTAAGCAGTTTTAAGGAAGCACTTGCTAATGGCATGCACATACTTGCTAGCTAATTTACTTCAACTGTAGCATGAAGAATGTATTATACTGAACTGAGCACCTGTRAAGATTTTGCACGACTTCTCCTGCTGTTTTTAATGTATATTTTTAATGAGTCCTACTCATTAAAAATAACATAGTCCTCATAACAGGACTATTCTGTTGTAACTTCRAGGAGACTGTTTCTGTGAGAGAAGTATAACAGAAAATTGTGTCTTGTGCAGATGACTCTGAAGCCTTGGAAAATAGATCAGACTACTTGGTTTCAAATGTTAGATTGATATCTGAGCCGCTGGTCTTGGTTTTGATTACAGTGTCCTAAACTGCAGAAACAAGTGTTTGCATACCTCTAAAGTATGTGCATTTTGCAGAGATGTCTCCTTCAGCCAGGTCTACTTGATCTGGTGATCACATTTCCCCTTATCTTTCAGGATTTCAGTTAGGCAATATTCTAATAGTTTAATTTCCACGTTTTAGAATTCTTACCACGTAACATCTCTGATAAATTAGTTTTGAAAGTGCAAACTTCAGATATATCTGGCAGTCTCCAGGAAGGTCGTTCTTTGTAATGTATGGAAAATCTGGATTATGGATCTCAAAGTGCTATTCTGATGGTCTGGAATTCCAGTTCTGCCACTACCTTCCCTGCTATTTATCTGGGGAAATACCCCTTTCAAAGGCAGAAAATGTGACTTCATTTCTCCAKAAGAGTTGCAAATTTAAACTTACTTGGACAAGTCTCAGTATACTTTTTCCTTACCAGAAAAAAACACATTTTTGGGAGGAAGAAGAAAGAGTTAAGGGTGCCACTCCAACTATCTGATCAAGCATGAAGACTGGTACATTTAAATTGCTTAGATACACACGCATTTGCTCTGTTTCACTTCTTGGTGATGGAGTTTATGTACCAGATCTATAAACAGTGTTAAAAAAGTGAGAAAAGGCCAGATGTATGCTCCAAATTGAGGTACAGATCTAGTGAATGATAGTCTTTATTCTCGTAAACCTTAGATCCTTASAATCTCGTAATTCCTCTGCAACTGGGAAAAACAAAACATAAGTCTGATGTCAATCCTTTGGTTATTATGGGAAAATGCATCTTTCAGGTTGCTTCAGACAGTTCAGGGATTTCCGTAGCCCCAGGATGTTCAACATACYGCTGTAAAATCTCAGCACATATCCTTGAGAAGTCTATTTCAAAGCCTTGTCCTGGAAAGGCTGGATACGCACACATGCACCCTTTTGCCTCCGCTCAGCTGCAGCAGCGTTTAATATATTTGCATTTAGGCCTTGTCTGCAGCTGGAACTTTGTGACACCCCTCCAGGTCATCCTGCCATCCAYGGCTCCCGCGTGCACACAGCTTGTTCCCAGTGCTTGTTCCTTGCGCCACTGCTGTTCACAGGGTCCCTTCCAGTGCGTTTTGCACTGAAGTCAGGCACGCTACATGTACTACCAGATTTTTTTAGCACAGAGACAACGATCAGTGTGTTCCGTCTGCTGCCAGATGTACGGAACGTGCTAACAACCTTTATAGCTCCAAGTCAGCATTTTGCTGCATCTTATAAACAGGGAAATACTTACAGTACGTTGAATTCTTAACCATAACCAAGGCTAGGGATTGGGTATTTCTCATATGTTTGGTGCAGATTGGGAAAAAAAAAAAAAAGTAATTCATTTGGAGCTGGAATAAACGTCCTAAAGTCACCGTAACGAGAGAACTGCCACACTGGGTGTTTTGGATCTTACAATAAAGGGGAAAAGAGTGAATTCAGAGTCTCCAGCTGTGGGTAACTGAACTCCGCCCTGCGTGGGGCAAACCGAGGCGCTGCTTTCCGCCTGTGACTCACGAGGGCACCTACGCGCCCGCTTCCGAGGGCGGTTTCCCGGCGCAGGGCGGGGGCGCCGCCGCCGTGACGCGGACCCGGCCGTTACCCGGCCGCTGCCGCGCGCCCTTCCGCCACCGCCCCGTTGCCGAGCAACCGCCCCGCCCCCTCCCCCGCACCCTCGCGCGGCGCCTTCCGGCTATTTCCGGCCCCGCCCCGGAAGGGC
>NW_028186364.1:133637-138614 GCF_003343005.1 Rhea americana | reverse complement strand
CGGCCCGTCCGCCGCGGGCCCGGCGCAGCGGCGGAGCCAGCAGCCCGCAGCGGCTGCGCCCAGCTCCATGAATGGAAATCGGCAGCGCAGGTGGGCGGCGGCGGCGGGCTCCGCGCTCCGGGCCGCGTCGCCTGCGGGCGGCGAGGAGCGGGGGGAAGGGAGGCGCGCGCGGAGCCCGATCGCGGCGGCTCGGCCTCGGCGTCCGTCGGGGCGAGCGGCCGAGCGGCGGCGATGCCTGAGGCTGAGCGCCCTGAGCTTTGCCCTGCGCCGCAGCTGGTCGCGAACATTAAGTTTCTCCTCTGTATTTCATCACCGGGGTTTCCTGGGCAGCGAGTGCGGGCCGGCTTGCATAATCTTGTCACCGTGATGGTGTCTCTGGGATGTTACCTTGAAAACTGAAGCAGTTTYAGCATCTTTCCCCAGACAGTTATGAGGCGCTGAACGGTTGTGTAGCTGTTGGACCCTAAGTTTTGAAGACTAGCTGTGCATGCTCTTGGGAGTATTGCTACGCATCAGCCGACACAAGATCTTTAAAATTTTGAATTCAGTTGTTTAATCCTGTGATATCATACGGGAAGGGCATGCTTAGTGTTTATAAACTGTGTGCTTAGAAAAAGGCACTCTGAGTTCTGGAGAAGGGGCTTTTATTTCAGTTTATCAAAAKAAATTACCTCCAGGTCTGGTAGAGAAGCTTAAAGCAGAGTTYTTATTCGGGCTGTGTTTAATCAGCCATCTGTGAGATAGCTGGATAGCAAAGTGAGTGTCACAGAGTTCTCAGAGTTCTGTGCCTGTCGCCTTCAGGAGGTACTACCAGTAGAGAAAATATGAAAATGAGGCTGAAAGTGGCARTGTAAATGCATTTTCATCTCTTGATCATCTCTCTCTCCTTTGTAATTTATRTGGAGACTTAAATTAATGATGGATTTGACTGGAAAAACTTGCCACCTAAGCTATGTACTTGTTTAATGAAGTACGTGATAGAATTCAAACCATTTTAGGAAGACACTGAATTTTAGCAATCTGGTGGAATTCAGATAGTATGCTAATAATTTGAAGGTGTTAAATAAACTTTAATGAYATCCTGGTATAATTCTGGTCCCTGAGTGAGATATAGGATGGTAAGAGTGGCAAACAAACCTTTGTTTAATTTTTYTTCAGTATGCGTTATACCGGCTTACCTTTGTTAAGTTATAGTATGCTAAATGTTAGCAGTGTGTGCCATTAGACAGTTCTCCTAATGGTCTGAGCCTGCTGAAGCCTTATATTCAGTGTGATGGATGTTTCTTTCAGTGTCTGGTATGCAATAAGAAAACTGTTAGGTGCTCTGCTAATGTTCCATGTTTTAGGGAACCTTTGAGCCATTAGATGTAGTRTAGGAGGACATAAAGAATCCTTGGCAAAGCAAACAGAGATTAAAAGAACTCTGTCATGTAAGGGAGAAGGACATTGAGAGATGAGTGTGCCTTCCTGGGCATGAAGGGAAGATATGGAGTAGAATAAGCAGATCCTSTGACGGGAAGGCAAGAACAAAGACAGGGTTGTGGGTATTCCCGCAGTGAGTAAAGGGTGGAAGGGGAGAATCCAGAGTGTTTTTAGGTAAAGCAGTGCTGTAGGGAGCTTTCTGTTTATGAACTAAGCTTAGCCTATGAAATCTAGAAAGTATGCCTCCCTTAGTCTGAATAATTTCAACAGTTTAAATATAAGAAGAGTGTGAAGCCARCTGTTTGTGAATTCAAGTTATGGTGAAACCAGGTCAAGTGAGGAATGGCAATAAAAAATATCCGGACTAGGAAAAGGTGAAACAAAGTAAGAGCAGTTCTCAGTGCTCTAATAGTTTAATTGGGAGTTCTGCATCACACCTGTATCCAGAAGAGTGTAGATTAAACTTCCAACAAGGCAGGTACGTTAAAACACAGTTACCATGGATTTGATGATGCTTTCTATAGTATAATTGAGTCAGATCAGAATGCTATTGTATCTCCTCATGTACATTGTGTGAAATGTTCYGTTCACTGCTTTTACTCTTAAAGATATGAAATTGTTTTTTGAATCTGGTATGGTGTGTTTTTAATGAAGCATTATGAACATCTTTTCTGAAGTGGCTAGAAGATTTTTTTTTTTTTTTAAAAAAATGTTTTCTGTATAAACTTTAGGTAAGGGAGGAAATCCTAAGAACTTGCTTTTCTGTTTCTGTGTTAAGACTAAGATTTGGGTGGACCATTAAAAGTTACAGTTCTGTGGGTGGGGTAGAAGAGAGAAGGAGAATGAATCATAAGTGCCTTCAAAAGTTATTCTACTCAAGAATGCCTGTGATGTGAGTTACATTAGAACTTTTCCATAGTGGAGTTGCAAGAGAAGCTATTTGAATCAGAATATGAACTTTACAAAACGTTTGTTTTATCCTTATAACTTTACTGCAGTAGCAGTATAAGTAGCAGGTAGGATATTTCTTGAGTTAATGTCTAGCATAAATTTAAAGAAACAGCTGGAATATAAAGCTCGAGTGCATTTTGATGCATACAGTGTGTATTCAAACAAACACACCAATCTAGCAGCAGTGGCAACTGTATGTGACTCTAGCTGATTCCTGCAAAGAAGAGTTGAGAATCAGCATGTCACTGATGTTTTGGAATGTCATTGGACAGTCTGAAAATGCAACTGATAGTCCCGAGGCTTGTATTGAATTTATAGTGAAAAATACCAACGAGTATGGTGACAAGTCAAGTGGTCAGAGATATGTTGCGAACTTAAGTCACTTTTCTCTGTCAAATTGAATTAGAGTAGATTGTATAATTGTCACGCAAAGCACTTATCTGTTAATTAAGGAAAAGGTTATAGTTRGACGCAAGTCAGTTTTATTCTTCAGTCATAGTTTCTCATTTCTTATTCTTTGTGCTGTCATGTGTTTTCCCGAAACTGGTGAAATGAGTCATGAACTTACTGCTTTTTTAAAATTTTGTTCACATGCAAAGGTTGTTATAGATCGTAAGTATATTTTAGTATTCTGTTTAAAGAACTGTAATTTAGTAACTACTTCAGACTGATTTTATTTTATGAGGGGATTTCTGATGGCTTGTTTCTAAATCCAGTAATGTAGCAGTGTATCTAAGCTCTTASTATTTTGCTCTTAGATATTCAGCTAGTAAAGTGGAAAAAGGGGAACTGCTTGCCTCTTAAATTTGAAACTGAAATAGCAGGTAGATGGGTGGTGCGATTCACTTTAGTAATTTTCAAAACACTTAAATATGAATCTGGGACATAAAAATGAGTGAATCAAGACTTGCGTATTCCTGCAAATTAGCGGCTTTTTAGAGTAAATGCAAGTACATGTTGGTAAAAGTTTCTCTTGGTTACAAAACGTGTTATAACTATGCACAATGAAATGGATTATGTCAGTTTATCTTGAATTTTATGTGTGGAAATACTTTCAAGGGTAAAGTATTGCTGTGTTTATGTATGGGTTTGTCATGCTCTGTTCTCTTCTATAAGTGTGGTTAGGTATGAGCTTCACAAAGTGAATATATAAACTGCTTTTTGAGCTGAAAGTTTTCTATGCCTAGATTCTTTTTAACATTGCTTTGGAATTATTTATTGCCTTGTAAATGCAGTAGAATGTTTTGTAAGCACTTCTATAACTTAATTATTACGGAACTGGTTGGCACATAGGTATTTATTTTTGGAGTTAATTGGCTGTCATGGAGAGTGGCATCAGAGTGTTGGCTTGTGATGAGCCTTAACAGGACTTATTATCTGAAAGCTTATAAAAAAGGAAAAGAAAAGACAAAGCCTAAATTGAGAGTAAGAATGTTTAGAAAAAGTGAATTGCATTACTCATGTAACACTACCCAGAGAGGTGGCTGCTGCAGAAATAAGACAATTCATAATTTCTGGCATAAGTTAGCAGCTTGATTATTAAAAGCAATATATCTTCCATATCTTTTTTTTTTTTTTTTTTTTTTTTTTAAGTCTAGAATTAACTCTTATTTTTTGGTATTGATAGATTTTTCTTTGAACTCCATGAACTGGGCGTCTGAGCCCAGAGGCCATGGGCCCTGTGAGAGGGGGTCTTTCCCCCCCCACACCTCTTTGGAGAGCCTTCTCCAGGAGCATAGAGCAAGCTCAGGTCTGAGGAGAGGATCTGCTAGACAAATCTGCGTTGTGTTCCCCAGCCGAAGTTTAACATTTTCGCCGTGAAATCCTCTATCATATTTCTAAGACCGTTCAGCCACCTGTCCAACTAGAGATTTAGAACTGTGTTTTCTAATCAAAAATAGAACTCTGAGGTAGTCATCTGTTAATAGTTTTAAATTCTGTAATATGGAAGCACATGGTAGGAAAAGATAWTTTTTTACTGGAAGCTTGTTACTGATCCTTTCTGCCAAGAGAGGATCATGTAAGGAAATCCTTATCTTCTATTAGGATCTTACTAGAAACAAGTATTTTGCCTCTTGCTGTAAAATTTGTCTTGTGTGCCAAAAGCATCAGTTTTCCTTAAAATGTTTAAAAGTATTTGCAGGTTTCTGTGCTTGTGTTCAGCCTTTATTCTGATCAGGTCTTCATTTGGTTGCTAGGTAGATTCAAGGCTGTGTTTTGGATGCACGCCAGATGGGTACTGTGGTTCTAGCTGTATTGCCATAGAAATTGTAGTCAAATTTTGTGGGTTTTAATCCTTTTTATAGCATCTAAATTCCATAGAAGAAAAAACTCTGATTCAAAGCTCATTTAAACTATTAGAAATCTTTCCATTTTGATGTGGCATATGGTCTGACTTTAGTGGGAATTCTCAAATTACAGATCAGAATCTTCCCTGGAAATAGCAAATTTCCAGTTTTAAGCTTTACAACGGTGAATGCTTTTGTAGCCAAAAGTACCAGATAATCATACTTACTTGAAATTAATTTTATTATCCAAACTTGGATACRTACTGCTAGTGTTGTTCCAAACTTCAGCTCTTTGAAAAATCATATTGTCTGACGG
>NW_028186364.1:102842-133553 GCF_003343005.1 Rhea americana | reverse complement strand
ATTTTTTCTGAATATGGGTTTTGTTGAAATATTGCATTAAATATGAGCAGGGGTCATTTTTCATCTCATTAGCAAGTTGAATGTTTAAGAACACAAGTTATTGAAATGTTATCCTGTTTAGCTTCACAGGCGCAGATGATCGTGTTCCTGTGCACATTGGACTTGGATGGTAAAGTCCCATATACACTGATGGGAATAGTCATTGTAAATCACCTATCACAGGCAATGTAGACTCAAGATACCTGTTTGTGTGTAAACATGGCAGTAGTAGTATGTAGCAATCATGGTGTTTGTGCACTGTTGTACACATAGCTGTCAAATTAAGTAGATGGAATCTTGCGGTTTTAGTGCTTGAGTATTTTGCAGATACAAGGGCTTTTGCTGGTACATGCTTGTTGAATGTTCAATTTTAAGAGTGGAAAACTTCCTGCAACATTAGTAAAGTATATTGATAAATCGTTTCTGCCAATGCTAGGAACATTAATTTATAATTCGTTATATGTTTAGATCCTGAGGATGCTTTTTTCCCCCTCTTGTGTTCTTACTAATATAAAAGCTTAGTTAAATATTTCCTCCTCAGCCTTTTCCTGTATAATTTCTGATGAGTAACTGTACGTTCAGAAGCTAAGAGTTCCTAAGTAGCCCATCTTGAATCTTCTTGAAACTTATCCCTTGCTGTGTAAACACTTCCAAGAAACCATTTGTAGCTTCAACTTTAGCTAGTATCTCCATACTCCGCTGTTCTGTTTTCTAGATCAGATGATTAGCAATGTTTGGTACTTTCTTCTATCCTTACCCRTTTTATGAATTGTTGAGTGCTACTCTTGCAGCCTAAACTCGATTTAATTTCTTTCTTAAATTTTTAGGAACTTACTAAGTATATGTAAATATTTGATGTTTTAATGTCAGAGTAGCAGTAGTATTGTAAATATARAACTCCACTTATTTTCTCCTTAAAAACTAAAAGCTAGGTAATGTGGAACTCTTTTTGTCTCCTTTTAGAGGCATTGAGAGACTGTTCCTTTGTCTGCTGTTGAGCCAGGGCATACTACAATAATGGTTTTGCAGGGATTTTTAAAGCTTCTAACTCCTTTGTTTTTCCTGTGATTAAATAACATTAAAGAATAGTTCTACCAATCACAGTCACTCTGTGCTGTCTAGAATAACACTACTTTAATATTTTTGGTTATGTTTATTTCCTATAGCTTGATACAGGCCTGAGGCCTGAGGTTGGGTCGCTGATACAGTATGGGAATAGTAGCAGTCCTCTAAGAGCGTTGTTTGTTACTTGTGTTTTACTGGGTTTTGAGTCACAGGTTTTAAGTTGGTGACACCATGGCAAATTCAGTGAACTTCAAAAATGATTCTTGTATAATGTGTAGACCTGTGCTCTTTATTCAGTTATTTGGCCACTTCATTTCTTTGATGCCAAAATCTGAGATTCTAACTTCCTCCAGTGCAAACTGTTTCTTGAGGTGCTGTGTGTGTTGCAGCTAAACAAACAGAGCTGAAGAAAGCATTTGTCTGGTTAGCTGGTATTTTCTTGTTTTGCTCACCACTGTTTTCCAGGGAGCAGAGGTTGGAGGTCTGCTTCGTACTTGGCTTTGGGTAGAATATTTCATTTATGACCCAGGATTTTAAAGTGCACTCTGCCTAACATTAGTAACTGAATTTTGTTTCTCTGGTTTCAGTTTTTGCTGCACTCAGTGCCAGGAGTTTGTTAACCAAGGGTTGGAAATTGGGATAGCATTCCCTTCCTCAGCCCCAGCAACACCTGGGTGGAGRAAAGTCTAATGTCTAAAAGTCTAAAGCAATTGAGTGCTCTGTAAAAAAGCTTACCTTAGTAAAACTTCCAGAGGTGGTGGTCACAAGAATTTCAGCTGTACTGTATTTCTTTGCTCCTTTTTAATGTTACCTTAATTTCAGCAATTGTTTGCGTTTCTTACAGATATGGACTATATATAAACTATRGCATGCTATTGAGTCATTTATGTCACTCCAGTGTTTAGTAGTAACTTTTTACATATGCTTATGTTCCTAAAATATATCTGGAGTAAATTGTAGAGCTGCTTTTACTCATATCATACTATTAAAATGAAGAAAAAGTTGAAGAGAACAGATGCTTGGAACAAGTTTTGTATAAGCATAGTCTGTGAGGGAGTTTTAAATGATGCTTCGTGTTTTATGTTGTTGTTTTATCTTATGGCTTGAAGCCAACTCGAATCGGAATTTTTTGGTGTGTTTCTGAGTGGAGCCAGACATGTTAAAACAGAACTTAGCTTTTAATTTCACCTATTTCCAGTAGATGGTTTCYTTCAAGAAAGTGCAAAATTTTCCAGGAATGATGGAGATTAATCAAAAGGCAAATAAGACATATTTTAGCAGCACTTGACATTTTAACTCTTCTGTGAAAATGAGTGGGCAGGATTCGCTATCTGCATCACTGAGTAGGAGTAGAGGGGAGAATTTTTAACTAATCAAATGCTCTAAATCTTGACATTTGTATGATGAGTAATTTTTTTTAAAGCTCAGGCTATAGAGCTTTTTGTTGTTGTTGTTTTTCTTGTCTGGAGTGAGGTTTTCTTAAACTGGAGCTACTAGTAGAAATTATTGGAAATGGATTGTGTTTATTACTGTGTGTGTCGTTCTTTGTGAGGCGTAAGTAACACAGATTTCTTTCTGAGGATTCTTGTCTAAATGATGAAGTAAGTTCAAAGGGTAACCAAAGAAAATCTCGACTGCAAATAGTGTATGTATTACCAGGTCTACCTTTTTAACAGACTTCTGAAATACTCATCTCTTATTTCAGATTTTGCTGGTTTCTCTGAGCAGCTATGGGTATTATTTTCCTCTAATTTGTTAGTAATCAGGAGTTATATGATTCTTAAATCTGTTAAAGTGCATCTTTTGTCTTCTGGCCAGTGAGCTTTTTCAGTGCATTTGCATTAGAGGTAATAGTTTTASTCTTCATCCATTTTCAGTCAGCAAAGCTCAAATATGATCTGACTTCTGAGACYATGCTCTTAATGGGAATGAAATTAAGAATTGCCATTTATGAGCAAGCAAAATATTTAAGTCCAGAGCTACTTCAGTARTACTTGTCTACTGTAACATTGATATTACTACAGTGTTCAGTACAGACTTGTACAACTTTTCTGTGTGTTAATGACAGATTTTCCAAAACAATAAACTGTTACAAGAAAAAAAATCATTTTGAGGTTGTTTAGAAAATTCCTGATTTTAGTCTTGCTCATCACAGGAGCTGAAACACATCAATAAGAAAACAAAATAGATGTGAGCAGAGGTGCATGGAGAAAAAGCAGACAGTTTGGAGCTTAATGGGTTAGCGTGCTGTTAAATATGTGCAGTTTGAATATAGCTAATCTTCCCTTTCTTCTATGCATTAGTTGTGATATTCATCTTATATTGCTGAGAGTTGATTCAGGGAATTGTCTAAGACTGGAAAAGGAATTATATTACAGATGCTCTAGGGGAGAGGGACAAAACGTATTTCAGTGCCCCCGGTATGTGTACCTGCAGATGCAAGGAACCTTTTGTATTTTTTTTAATGGCTAAAGCATCAGCAAGTATTACCCTTGCAATATGGCAAGGCTCTTGTGCTCAGCTTCTAATCTGTAAGRGTTTTATTTGTTTGTTTTGTTTTACAGGACCCGTCGGGGCACAGCCCCTACTCATGGTGCCCAGACGTCCTGGCTATGGCACCATGGGCAAACCCATTAAACTGCTGGCCAACTGCTTCCAAGTTGAAATCCCAAAGATTGATGTCTACCTCTATGAGGTGGATATCAAACCAGATAAGTGTCCTCGGAGGGTGAACAGGTAAGATGGTGAAATTTGTCTTCTAAATTATATTAACATTTTTAAGCATTACTTAAGTAAATACAGTSTCTGTAGCACAAAATATTAGTGTGCAGGGAGCAGGTAACGATTTTTGTGCTGTACTGTGGAGACCTTTGTGCAAGTTCTCACGTGGATCTGTGCAATGGGTACAGAGCCCAAGTCTGCTCCAAGTGCTCTTCAGCTGGGTTGCAACCAGATGCTATAACATGGCCCAGCTAGTAGCGGTGTCACAGTGGCTTCCACTGTGATTGTGCTGCAAGCAAACTAGTTTTCATCTGTTGCTGATAATTATTTCACAAAATCAGCTTTGTATATCTGAATTTGGTTTGAGCTCCACCAGCATCCTTTTATGATTTTGGAGAATTACATTACACCTCATCTTATTTTCAGTTCTGCTGTTTAACATCAGTTAAATTCCTTCCTACTTTATTTATTGTTATATTACTTAATATAAAGTTTAAATGGAGAGAATATTTTCATATTCTGCATCCTTGTTCATTTGATGATCCAACAAATTGTAGGTATTGTGTATTTGATTCTTATACATATTACTAGTATAACTCTTTACAAATGGTCTTTGTACATTTTGTCCTTAATATTGTGAATTTTGGAAGACGGAGAGGCCTCTTCAGGAAGAGTAGTTTAGTTGCAAATGTAAAAAGTTACTGTAGCTTACAAGGAAAGCATTTCATGTTTCCTATCTTTCTTTTCTGAATTGGATAATTTTGTAGGAGTGAGATGCTACTTGTATTCTTTTTGTATTTTAATAAGAACATTGCTAGTRCCTGATTTTGGCTAGTGACTTTTTTTGACCGCTGGTTTCATACTACAGTTATGAAGGCTATATAAATGCCTACATTAAGTGTGAATTAAAAGGAAGGTAATAAATTGCCCACGTTGGGATACAGTATTTCCACATGAATCARTATTTAATATAATCTTACTTTCATGAATGTCATTAATTTACTAGTGTGTTGTTAAATGATGAATGCTTTTGAAGCTATAATCATAGGGGTTCAAGGAGAATGTAAATTACTTTAAGTTGTTTATGGCTTTGTGTGACTGGTTCACACAAAGAAATTGGGTTCTGAGAGTTTTGTGACATGCTGAAGAATTGCAAAAGGGAGAGTGTCTCAGCACTTTCTCAGAGACCCAGCTGAGAGGGGAAAGTGACTGCTACTAAYTCTGCTCGGAGAGGAAGTTGATATTGTCTTGCTGAGGTAGTTCAGGTTAATATTGTCTTGTCAGGAAATGATTTATTAGTAAGTTTCTGCTTTGAAGAGAAGAATGAGAGTTATGCATAGCTTAAGAAGAAAAATCTGTAGCTTATATAGAGTAAGAAAGTTGTGATGTAACAAGTAAYAAACAGTTGTAGTGCTACTGAAACAATAAATATTGCTGCACAGAATTCAAAAACCTGAAGTCATGTTTTAGTCAGAGGTATTGAAAGTCTCCTTGGACCCTGATGTATCTTTTACTTTTATCTAGAAAACTTTTTTTATATGAGATGAAAGTGCTGTGGGCCTTTTTTTTTTTGAGTGCAGTTTCAGTGCTTGTATCAAGTCACCATATTCTCTTTATGGCCACAGGCTTGATAAAGAAGAATCTATACTCAATTTTACAGATTGTAATACATTGTCTTTCTTTGAAATACTATTAAGAAATTAAACTACAATTTCTCTAAAACATTTTTTTGTATGTATGGTCGAGAATTCTGCATATTAGCACCTGAGCATATAGAATTGTGTGCAAACTCGATCAAATTTTAGCCTGATTTTTATTGTAAAAACCTTAGATTATTAAGGAATTAGAGCTGTTTTTTTGTTAGGATAGCCCATTTTTATAAACTAAGACAGAATTCAAACTTCTACCTGGAAAGCAAATCAGCGTTATTAGGTACTAAGCACAATCAGTTGTACAGCTTCCTTGAACTAGCATAGCTTTCAATTGTGAATTTGTGCAAGTTTTTTATAGTGCTAGTTTCTGGATTTTTTTTTCCAAGGTAAGTGTGTATCTTTGCTCTGTATAATAAATAATATATAAAAGCATCAGTAATTTCTAGGACTTACTGAAATTTTCAGTTAAAATACTTTCCAGTACTTGAACACTTGCATTGATTATGACTTTATTCTTTAGGGTTTGTCTGATATTTTAGTTGAAGTACATGAAGCACCTTTTTGGAATATCAGTGGGTGTTCTGTATTTCACTTGAGTAATATGTTTGTTGACGCTACTTGAGCAAAACACAGGGTATGTGGRAACCAGTTCCAGTAGGATACTTGTTTGACAACATCTTAAATGTAATATCAACTTTTCTAGGGAGGTGGTGGACTCAATGGTGCAGCATTTTAAAGTGACAATATTTGGGGACCGTAGACCAGTTTATGATGGGAAAAGAAGCCTCTATACAGCCAATCCACTTCCTGTGGCCACTACTGGGGTAAGAGAATTGGAAAAAATYGGTATTTTTGACAGCTTCAAGGTATCTGTACTGAAATAAAATCTTTTTRATGTGTTTTTTTGTCAGTTCCATTGTGTGTATGTAAGATTTGGATTTAGAATCTCCCTTAGAAGTATTTAGTAGACTCTTTCCACAGCAAGATCTAGTATACTCAATTTTACAGATTGTAGTACATTATCTTTCTTTGAAATACTATTAAGAAATTAAACTACAATTTCTCTAAAACATTTTTTTTTGTATGTATGGTCAAGAATTCTGCATATTAGCACCTGAGCATATAGAATTTATTTCATGTCAAGGGTATGTGGTCCATACTGTTAGCAGTAACAGCATGTAAGCAGTCAGACTTAAGAGCCAGGCTGCAAGTTTTGTCCATAAGATATCTATAATATATTTGTATGGGTATCTAAGAGATTGGTAGTAARATTTGAGGTACTGGGAAATGTTGCTTGCTATTTCCTGTACTTACCCTTTTTAGTTAAAACCAAAAATTTTCTTGAAACTGTGCTTTCAAAATATTATTTTTACAAGGTTTTGTTAAATGGACTTTTTTTTTTCTGTAAATGGTATAGGCTGCTAGAATGGAAGGGCTGAAGTGGTCTAAGCATGGTTATAGCTTCAAAACAGACTCGCAAAAATATAGCGACTGGAAAGCACGTTTTGTCCCCTTCTTCRCTCTTGTTCAGGGCAGAAATATTGTTTATATTGTCATTAATAGCAATGCTGACAAAGTGAACCATGAAAGTACTGTTCAGAAAGCAGGTACCTTGTCCCTGCTACTGGGCTGAACCTAAGAGCTGATGTTGTTTTCACGTTATACAGACTTCTCCTTTTTGAGCTTTCCAGTTCAATAAATGCAAGAAATGGTGGTTCTTCAGTACCCGATTGCTTTCAGATATTAGACAAATGGGACAAACACGGGCTTAGCAGACTCGAGGACTAAACAGCCATTTTCTTTTTCTCTCTTCCACTCCCCAATAGGTGGATTTGGATGTGACTTTGCCAGGAGAAGGAGGAAAAGATCGTCCCTTCAAAGTGTCRATAAAGTTTGTTTCTCGGGTGAGCTGGCACTTGCTGCATGAAGTTTTGACAGGAAGAACCTTGCCTGAGCCTCTGGAACTAGACAAACCAATCAGCACTAACCCTGTTCATGCTGTCGATGTGGTGCTACGACACCTACCCTCCATGAAGTAGGTTCACTGTCTTCCTGCAGTCTATCTTTATCTGAAGTATCCCCATTGGGATATAGACCTTCATTCCTATTTCTTCACAAGTGAAAAGAAAATAAATTGAGCATTCACCTTATACAGCACATCTGATTAGCCAGACTGGGAAGAATGAAGCTAATTCCGTAAAGTGTGTGTTTTTGCAGGCTTTTGAATTSTAGAGCAGGTGATATTTTTTTGGAAATGATCAAGAAACAGGAAGCACTTATAGTATGTCTTAATTGAAATATTGAAGGATTGCAGGATGCTGTAGCACTGCCCTTATGTTTTCTGCTTTAATTGAGCCAAGTATCATGCATGTGGTGATACTATGTGAAAGTATCTTTTTAATTCATTGATATACCGACAGTGGTGTGTGCTTCTCATGTTTTCAGAGTGAATACTGAATTCAGTTTTCAGACTGAATACRTGTTTTAGCCATGTTTATTACTGCTTATCTCAAAACCTTGAAACATTAGAGAAGGCCAAACTAATTTTGCTTTATTTCTCAATGGAAATTACCCTTAAAGTTTGATTACTAGCTTGATACATACAGATAGATTTGCACTACTGTTTTTCATTGAGTGTAACTGACTCTCAAAAAATTACAAGYAATTTTGTGGTAGCAAGAGCTTCCCAGCTAGCCCATAGCTCAAAGTAACGTGAAAGACGATAAYCTCTGTATGATATCTGTCCATTCTAAAGGTAAGCAAGCATGGAGATTTGTGAACATCTGAACATCTATTTCCTAGCTCAGAGAGACATTAGTTTTTCTAGTTCTTTGTTTCCACCACAATTAATACACTGTAGACTGTTAGAGAGAAGTAAGCAAATATCCCCTAGTAAAACAAGGAAAATTATATTTGAGGATCAGTCCAGTAATATACAAATCTTGTACAGAATATATGTTATGATAGAGATTATACTTTATTGAGGTGAAAGATCAGAAAGGGTAAGTTAATTTAGTTTGATTTGTTGTAAAAACTGAAAGTGGTTGAATTTCAAAAACTATTAAATGTTTTGTCTAAATTTAAAGCACTGCAGTGGGAACACCAGCATTCAGAATGTGTTGTTTAAGCTTTTTTCTGGATGCATAGATTTCTGATGCACAAAATTACGAAGAGAGAATAATGTTCTATGTTGTAATCCTTCTTACAAAGTTTWAAAAAAAATATTGTTTATGGTATTGCTTTCCAAATGTATGTGGTCACCTTTTTTAATAGGTATACYCCAGTGGGCCGCTCCTTTTTCTCAGCTCCAGAAGGCTATGATCACCCCCTGGGAGGTGGTAGGGAGGTCTGGTTTGGATTCCATCAGTCTGTTCGGCCTGCCATGTGGAAAATGATGCTCAATATTGATGGTAAGTTGGAATTCAGGGCTAAGAGTGAAGATGAGAAATGTCTGCAAGAGTAAAAATGACTTTGCCATGACATTTGTCATATGCCTGAGTTTGTGATACATTTTTGGGTGGTATTAACTTCTGTTGTCTTCTGAACAGAGGAATTTAATTATGGGAAGCAATCCGCTACACTGATTGTCAAGATAGAGTTATGATTTGAGATATTGTGGTACAAATTCTAGCAGAATAAGAAAACTTCGAAACTTTAATTGCTTTATATACAGGCGATCTGCAAAAGACTTGCTTTTCACCAGAAAATTACTTAWATCTCTTTGCTCAGTTTGAAGATTTAGTATATCCTTATGAAACACAGCATTAACTATAAAACCAGCCTTCTGTGTCAGCTGTAATCACAAAAGTAGAGTGAGACTGTAGTAGTGAAGTATATGTGTGCGTACTTTGGCTTCCTGTTCAGCCAGTTCAGACTAGACCTCTGTGGCAAAGATGACCTAGAAATCAAAAAAAAAAAAAAAAATAGGATTCATCATCAAGTCAGTGATGGGCAGAAGTATAGCTGCCATGCTAAAACAACCAACCAATACCACCCCTCCACCCCTCTTCCCCTCAAAATGAAGGAAAAGCATGGCATAGCTATTCCTTCTTTCTGTATTAGTACATCCACAGTAATGTTGATAAAACTGTTCAAGATAATGTCTCCGTACGGCTGTTGATTACTGAAGTAGCTCCACAGTAGGTGTTGCTTTTTACTTCCATATAAACTCTAAAATACACAAATATTTGTGATGTATTTTATAATAGAGCTAATAGAGACCTTTTTTTTTTTTAACCATGCAAAGTCAGGTGTGCTTTGTGGCACCTGTTGAAGTCCCAGATGAATGCTTTTTTGATCAACTAGAGCGTGTTTTGGACTCCTTGTTAGTAGAAAGTTCTGTAAGCGTTCATTTGAGTATTTAGTAGTTAAAACCAATATTGAAAAATGTCAGCGTTTCAGAGATGAGTGTTGCCTAAAGCTTTCTGTAATACACATTTTATACTCACTGCATTTGAAATGCTTATTAAAACCAACTGAAATAGCCTGCCTTTTTCACTGTACTAAGCTCTTTAAGTCAGRCTGTGTAGTGTCTGCCTTAGAGTATAATTAAAATGCCACAGATGTGCAAATGTGCAAGTCTGGTGTTCTGATACGCTGAAATTCTGGATAGTGACATTCATTTGATTTCARATTGGTTTGTTCTTTTTAAAATTACCCTTCAAAGAGCAACTGTGATGTAATTACTGTTTGAAAAAATGAATGTAAAAAAAATCTTGTCTGGGAATTAACTAGTATTGCTATCTGTATGCTAGATGATAACTACTTTTAGTGGCAGGAATATTAATTTGCAGTCATTTATAATGTACTGCAATATTACTTTCTGTAAAGCAAGTTTTTCTTACCACTTTAAGAACATAGTTCTTACAGGAGAAATTTTTCATTCCGTTCTGTGGATGAGAAACTTGAGAATTTTTTTCTTTAAACTGCAGTGTATAGGATGATCACTTTGTTTCGAGGCTGCAAAGATTACGTTCAGATCACATCATTTGAATTTGTTTTGATTGCTTAACGCATGCAAGGTTCTATGCAAAAATTGTTTCCCTCCGTATCGCTGCTGTTGCCCTGGGAGACAAACCACGTTGCCTGTCGTTGGGGGTGTAGGCTGTTTGTATTCATTCAGTAATTGACATCCGGGGGTGTTGGCCAGAGTGCGTCATGTGAAGTTGGCAGCCTGCTGGAGTGACGCATGTTTGGAGAATGTTTTATTGTATTAGTATAGAGATGTGGTGGTTTTGGTATGCAAAATCTGGAAAACATAAAATTCTTGTCAACTATTTCATAATCATTTTTGCTGCTATTTGAAGTTCTAAGCATATGGGAATAGTTTGCTTATATTTGAGCTGTGGCTGGTGTCACCTCACATTTGTTGCTAAAAAGTGTTGTTTCGGTTGATTATAACTTTGCCAARCAAACTGCTTATGGACTTAATTCCATGGAATGAATCAACTGTCCTGTTTTAAAACAGTATATTGTCACTTAATGTGATTGTATCATTAATATGTATGGAAGGCAAAAGATGTTTTGGTAGTTCAAGGTTTACACTAACCACCACACTCTAATCTGTATTGTAATTAAAATAGTGCTCRTGTGTCTAGTCACATATTGTTTCAGTAATTGAGCAGATCATGTCACCAAATGACAAAATAACATTGCATATTTAATATCCTTACCTTCTCRTATTAAAAAAATATTCAATAGAGGTATATTTCTTAATAGAGTCTCTGCTTGTAGCTCCATTCTGACTTGAAAGCGTATGTCTGTTTAGGACATGACAGCTCTCTAGGAAAGGTGTTATTTGTGGAAACACCCTTTCAAAACCCTAAAATGCAAAGTAGTTGCAGGATGACTGCTAGAGGCTGATGTGTCACTGTGGGCCTTACGCTGGCTTTTGTATGCTTGATTGTTGCAAAAATCTGTTTTGAAAAACTAAGTGCTTCAGAACGTTTGCTTGGGAACCACTTTGAATTTTAAAAATCTTTCATTTATCTACTGCTTCACAACATTGATTTGGATTATTTTACTCTTAATGTTCTTTTCTTTAGTTTCTGCCACTGCCTTCTACAAAGCACAACCTGTAATTCAATTTATGTGTGAAGTTCTTGACATTCATAATATTGATGAACAACCAAGACCTCTGACTGATTCTCATCGGGTAAAATTCACCAAAGAGATAAAGGGTGAGTAGAAATGTATCTATTTGGTCCCAAGCAATGCATTCGAGCTAGTTTTAAGGGACGTTGTACATCTACATATGTTTTAAGTGAAAGCCTCCTAGTTAGCATGCGTTAAAAGGGCCATAGAACTGTCAGGAGAATTGCAATGTATGCTGTTTGTAGTTCTAGACTTAAATGAAACAATGTGACTACAGAAACTAGAAATAAAAAATGAGAGATTTTCCCCTTGACTTAAAGAGGAAAAGAGCACGTGTGGTGGTTGTTGCCTGGTTAGAGGTAAGCAGCTGTTGCCTTGCTGCATGGCTGACCTTTTATAAGCCAGTGTCAGTGAAGCCATAGTGGTACTGTGGTTTAGCTCTGCTGCTCTTYAAATACTGAGGCAAAGTGAGCATTGATTTCAAAGCCAGCATCATTGATTCTTTGAAAGTATGCTGTTGCAGTGACTTCCAATAATTYATTTCCGTATGGAAAAACAAGTACAACATGCTGACTTGCAGCTGAGGGCCAAATTCCATTCCAAAGGAGTTGCATAAGCTGCTAGTTTGAGTAGTTTCACTCCATATATGTTGTTTTGCTTTGTGTTTTCCCACATCCCTTCATTCCAGTATAATTTGCAGAGRAAGAAGCCTTGAAAGAAAACTCTGAACTTTTCTCTGAAATGGTTGTGTTACTTGATGCAAGATTAGTCTATTAAATTATTGCCAGCAAAAAAGTAAACTATAGTCAAAAAATAGTGTCTTCATGGAATAGCCATCATTAAAAAAAAAAAAAACAAACACTTTAATGAATTACTTTGTAATAGTCCTTGCATGTATCMTTTTCACTGTTGTCTGTTTGATTTTTATTTTGTAAGACATAACTGGAAAAGGAGAAGCTGTTTCTTCTTGATCTCAGATGCCTCAGATACTTTATGTTGCCATAGTTGGAAAATACTGAAAGGTTACCTTTGCTGTCAGTATTTTATTTGTGTTATTGTAGTATCCAGATGTTCCAGCCAGGATATTGTGATCACATATAGTTAAGCAAATCCTGCATTAAAGAATTTCCAGTCTCTATGAACAGCTCTGTGGGAGGCAAGTGCCTTCTGTAGCATCGCAGCAGATTAATGACGAAGCAGTGAATGGATTCCAGTTATCTATGTATTGAGTGCCCTTTTCTGTTTGGCCACAGTGTTTCRTGATTTGTTTTTGGTATTTTATCTGAATGCTGTGCAGGCCGGTGGTGGCTGATTTCTTTGGTTTTGCCATCCTCTACATAATGTTATGTTAATGTTGCAATTAGTGGTGTTAGGAATCAGTGAAGTACAGTTAATACTTCTTTGTGAGGCCTGTGCCCCTAGTAAATTAATCGTGGCCCATCTGGTACCCAAGAACCTGACTTGATGTGGGCCATTCAGTCTGTGCTCTACAATCCAAATGAGCCTCAACAGGGCAAGACATCCAGTTCTTTCCCCAAAGCTTTTAATAGTGGACTGTGGGTTGAATTATTTGGGTAGCAGTGCTCTGCTTTCAACTGCCTTTTCTTTCATGGGACTAGAGAAAGGCATACTGATGTGCCCGTGCTACACAGCGCTTACRTTGTAAGCTCAATATTTCTGGCAGATGTTGAATCTGTTCTGTATGTACAGTAGAGACAATGCATGCACAATTAATAGAAAAGGCCACCAAATAGTTATTGAAGCTACCATTATTGCTGTCTGTTTTACTGTGGGTGCAGAGTCATGTCTGTGGCAGGTAGCCTGGCAGTGGGCTGGGTGCTTTTGGAGTAGATCTTCAGCTGCTCAGAACTTAAAGAAGTTAAACTTGACCAGTGAAAGTGAAGAAAATTAAAGACTGAATGTGGCTTTAATACTAAGGAAAAATGGAAAATAAGGTAGAAATCTGCTTTTGTCCTTTCGATATCAATGCCAYTGGAGCTGCTTGCTGTAAGAGGAACATGACATGGAGAATGAGAACAAAAGACTGTTGAAAGCAGCCCTCAGGGTATCTGAGACTAGTTACATGCCTGTTAAATGAAAGTGTGAGAAATTCAGATGACACTGAACTTCATTATATATTAGGATTTGATTTTGAGGAAAGTACCCGATCAGTTAAAATCATATTACAATGAAAGCAAAATGTTTAGAGAATAGTAATTTCTAGTATTGTGCTGTTTGAGCTGTGATCCTCAAAGCTGCTTAATTAGAAGATATTCTGTTATAAGCAACCTTGTGTCTCCTGTGCAAATGTCTTTGTGTGGGTATGACATCAGGTTTTTTGGTGCTTTCATGCAGGTCTAAAGGTAGAAGTGACTCATTGTGGAACAATGAGACGGAAATACCGTGTTTGTAACGTAACAAGAAGGCCTGCAAGTCATCAAACGTAAGATGCTATTTGTCAGAGCATAAACTGTGCAATAGCTTAGTGCTGAATGTGCAGCAGGACCTAATATTTTACTCATTTTGAGAATGTTGATACTTGCCCACTAAGTTTTCAGTACATGTGTGATTAAAACGTATGTCTTTTCAGCTTCCCTTTACAATTAGAAAATGGCCAGACTGTGGAGAGAACAGTAGCACAGTATTTCAGAGAAAAATACAACCTCCAGTTGAAATATCCTCATCTTCCTTGCCTGCAAGTGGGACAAGARCAGAAACACACCTACCTGCCTTTAGAAGTAATGAACTTATTCTGATAAATCATCATGTTATTGGTAGGCTGTTTTTGCAGAATGTTAACAAGTAGTGCACCTTGCAGTACAAATGGTTTTGTACATCTACATATTCCTTACCTGTTCTTTGCTTTATCTCTCTAAGGATAGTCTATCTGCATTTAAAATGTGCTTTAAAGTTTAGAACTTTTGGAAAAAAGTGTGCCATTGCTTAAACCCACTGG
This sequence comes from Rhea americana, assembly GCF_003343005.1. Taxonomy (NCBI): domain Eukaryota; kingdom Metazoa; phylum Chordata; class Aves; order Rheiformes; family Rheidae; genus Rhea; species Rhea americana. The sequence goes on along the minus strand of NW_028186364.1, from coordinate 119,027 downwards.
AGGTTTTTTTATAGTGATGGTGCAGTGTTGTATATGTAGAGTTACGTGGATCTACTTCTAAATACTTCTATTGCATATGACATTTCTGATTTTTCTTTTAAAGGTATGTAACATTGTAGCTGGCCAGCGATGTATCAAGAAGCTAACAGACAATCAGACATCAACTATGATAAAGGCAACAGCAAGATCTGCTCCAGATAGACAAGAGGAAATAAGCAGATTGGTTAGTTCTTTAATTTCAGACTGYATGATAATCCTCACTAAATGATACTGGACAAGACAAGATTCATGTCTTGACCTCAGCCTGACAATTCTTTTGCTGGACTTTGGCTACTGCTTTATTTGCAGGAAATATCTTAGGTAGCTCTGCTAAAGCCTATTGTAGGCTTCCTGAATTAATAACCTTTAATCAGACATTCAGACTAAACTTCTTKTTGTGGAAAAACTTCATGTATGACCAACAGCATCTTTTCATTCCTTCCTTTTAATCCTTAACCTAATAGATTTTTAACTACTTTTTAAATGTTTTATTTAAAAGTAGTAGTAGTGCAAGTCCAGCGTTTGGAAGTWCACTTACGTGTTCTGGTCTTTGCAATGACTTCCAAGTAGTTTATGGAACTRCTCGGAACTAATAGTTGAGTGTTCTGTAATATGCAGAAAACGTGAATGTGTAACATTCTACAGTAATTAAAGCAGTTAAATCTGTGTAATTTTGTGTGCCTTCCTCTCTAAGGGAGAGGACTTTTCCATCTGTGCTGGGAAAAAACAAGGTATTCTTGAATAAGCATATAATGAATGAGCATTTTCATGTATATGCTAACCTAGTTAAGTGCAGTTTAATAACTCTTTTGAAAAATAATATCATCATATCTTATATCTGAAAGTGTGATCAAGAATGRAAATCAAAACAGATTGCTCTTCTATCCTCTAGTGAGAGAATCAGTTGACTAATTTGTTCAAATCTGTATTGTTCCACATGGTAAAGCTGTTTGAKGGAATACTTTTTGAACCAGAATGCTTTTGTTAAGGAAAATCAAATGTACTTGAGTAATTGAGGGAAAAAATATTTTTTTATCCAGTGTATCTCACGGTATAGTTTTTTTCACTTCTGATAACTTAATGGTGTTGAACAGTTGTATATGAACCTTTGTTGAGGAAAAGAGAGTCTTTGGAGAACACTTCTGCAACATTCCTTTTACGCTTATATATGAGTTATAATCAGACATTTCTGTAATGTGGAAAAACTCTTCTTCCCCTAGGTAAGAAGTGCAAATTATGATGCAGATCCATTCGTTCAAGAGTTTCAGTTCAAAGTCCGGGATGAGATGGCCCATGTGACAGGGCGTGTGCTCCCAGCTCCGATGTTACAATACGGAGGACGGGTGAGGGCGCTTTTGTACTTTTGGTTTTTGTTTCTATTTGATTTYGAAGGATGATTTTCAGTAACTTGAATATTTCAGCCAGTTTTATTGTCTTCTGTAGTACAGAGTCAGAATCTGAATGTGAGCTCTGTGTTATCCTGAAATTGTAAATAACGTAGGCTTTTACTTTTTCAGTCACTTGAATATCAACGTTTCTTTTATTTCCATAGAATCGAACAGTGGCAACTCCAAGCCATGGAGTATGGGACATGCGAGGAAAGCAGTTTCACACTGGTGTTGAGATCAAAATGTGGGCCATAGCTTGTTTTGCAACACAGAGACAATGCAGAGAAGAAATATTGAAGTAAGGCATGTCGTAGTTCAGATTTTGGTCTGTTCTTTTAATGAAGCTATCTTAATGGAATCTTGAACATAGGACTTCCTAATGAATATTTTATCTGACTTTAATCCTCTATGATGCTAGAAAGAGAATCCAAGACACTAATTTCTTGCTGGATGTTACAGTCCAAAAAAAACCCCAAAAAACAAAAAACCCCAAAAAACCCMAAAAACTGTGCTTAGATACATTGTAGTGTTTTGGTCCTGTAATGTTACTACTTTCTAGCATTTTGAATGGATTACTGAAGGCCCCTAAACTTGTTTGGTGTTTTTTCCCGGTCAATTCTAGTTTATGATGTTTCAAGGCTATATACCTTCTGCATAATGAATGCTTTAAAAATGCTGCTTTAAAAGCTATTTGGAACCTTGTTCTTCATTTGAAAGAGACTGTTCTTCTGTCCCCTTCTTGGGATGTTTTGTATTACTGGTACTATAAAAGTTGAATAAACTTCTTATCTCTAGGGGTTTTACAGACCAGCTGCGCAAGATCTCTAAGGATGCAGGGATGCCGATCCAAGGCCAGCCCTGTTTCTGTAAATATGCACAAGGTGCAGACAGCGTGGAGCCCATGTTTCGACACCTCAAGAACACCTATTCAGGGCTTCAACTTATCATTGTCATCCTGCCAGGGAAAACGCCGGTATATGGTAAGGAAATAGCTAGGGCTGTACCTTTTCTCTCTGGTGGTGTTGTGAGGCATTTGCAGCTCAGCATATGTTAGAAAATTCTTCGGGATCGTTCTTTAGACATTGGAAAACCATGTTTTGTCTGAAGTTACAATGAGTGGGAATCAGATTTGAATGTGCAGCTAAGTTGAAAATTAATGGAACAGGATGTGTATTTGAATTATTTTGACTTAAGCTAAGATCAAAACAATAATGTAGCAATAATTTCAAATGAAGTTAAATTTTATCTTAATGTTTGCTTCTCAGCGGAGGTGAAGCGTGTGGGAGATACACTGTTAGGAATGGCCACGCAGTGTGTTCAAGTCAAAAATGTTATCAAAACATCTCCACAAACCCTATCAAATCTGTGCCTGAAGATTAATGTTAAGCTAGGAGGAATCAACAATATCCTTGTACCTCATCAACGGTAAGAGTCTTTATGGAGACTGATTTAGGTTTTGTCTTAAAAGATGTGGTTAAGTTTTATATTTAGCACCCAGAATTTAAAGTTGGCCAAGGTTTTAAGTTTGAAATATCCTTCTCAGTATGGTATGTGAGATTTGAAAAATACTAAGTTTTTCTGACATGGCTCTGAGTAGCTGTTGGCCTGTGAGTTAGATCTTGAGCCAAGGTTTTTACCAAATGTTTGGTTAATAGCAAAAATTTGAAGAGAAATTCCAGTTCTACAGATGCTGAAATACTTAATGTATTGAGATATTCTCTGGAGGTTTAGGAGTGTACAGGACGGAAGAATGCCACTTCTGCTTAACACACCAATGTGTTACTACTAGAGTGTATATTGAAGGCATCTCATTTCTCTCACTTTAATAGGCTAGGTAATTAATCTCACACTTTTTCTTTGCATAGCTATTCTCTGTGCTCTCATGTTTGGTCCAGCTGCTTTAAACCTACGCTGATAAGGTTCTATCAGTCCAACCCATGTACACTCGTATCTTTCTTATATGGAAACTTGTTAAAAAGCACAGGTCTATCTGCCCTGAAGACTAGAAATTCTGATTGTCTCTAGCTTCTGAGCATATCTATTCTCTGAAAGAGTAGAAGTGTGCATAATGCAGAGTAGCAATCCAGAGTAAATTCTAGAGTATGAGCCTTAGAAATTCTTTCCTAAGCTCTCAGGAACTCTTAGAACCAAAGTGTAAACATTAAACAATGGCACTTGGAAGAGTATTTTGAATGCATTGGGAGATCGTTCTGCTGTTTTTATTTTGTAAGCCAGAATAATGTATGGGCTACTGCACTTGGCCATTTCTGGCATGGCTGATGTCACAGCCTAAGTGGTGCTTAGCTGGCCTCCAAGCACTATTGTAATCAATTTTCAGTGTTAATGTGCTGCTTTTAAGCTTTTTTTCTAGTAGAATCATGATACAGTTAAACAGCAGTGTATTTCAGAATGACTACAGTAGTATTGTAGAAGTTTGTATATTGCACACAAATTTCATTGTTTGGTCAGAGTACCTGGTAAGAAGGAATTTCTGTCTGTAGCTTAGCTGAAAAACTAATATACAGACAAAACCCTGTATTGAACAATACCCAGTAACCCTGCACCAATTACTCACCTACTAATTTTTTTTTAGACCTTCTGTGTTCCAGCAGCCAGTGATCTTTTTGGGAGCAGATGTCACGCACCCTCCTGCTGGAGATGGAAAGAAGCCTTCCATAGCTGCTGTAAGTTTTATTAAATCAGCATATTAATTCGTCTCAGAGTAGAAAATCATATAAAGTTCTCAAAGCATATATATGCAACTCCTTGACTTTGTGTAAAATATCTTTCAGGGTTTATGCCAGCTCTCTGTATAGATTTCCAGCTTTATTAGAAATCGTGCATCTTCAAAAGAAAAATGCTTCTTGATGCTTCAGATTATTTTTTGGGGCATTTTAAATTTTAAATCAACATAGAGTGGCTGTCATATTAAATAATACACTTCTGCAAAAATATTCTAAAGGAAATAATGCACCTTCATAATGTTAATAACATTTTGCTGCTTGTTTAAAGGAAGAAAAAGTAATTAAAAGCTGAACTTGGCAGGAGTGTTTTTGATGCTTCCTACCTTTTGTGTTTGTGCAGTACAGCAGACTAAGGTGGTGGCTGAATGCTTGAGCAGTGCCTTGATAATGTTGGCCCCTTGGTATTTTATTTGGCATCCATTGCAGTTATGAAAACTGCCTCCTTGCCTTAAAGTAACTAAGGCAAAGTGAAGCTTTTTTTCTGTGTAAAAGATGACAAAACTTCAAAGAAAACGAAAGGACAGTCTGAGTCTGGATTATGAGAATATGAATTAGTGCCCTGAGAACAAAGAGGAAGACTCCAAGGCAAATAAATTCTGCAGATGTGTATTGGGGTGCTTGTAGGGCAAATTTATGGCCTTTTCCATAGGTGCAATACTGTTAAACTTGTGCCTACTGCGAGTTCTGCTTATAAGTTTTATGGTAAATGTTTTAAAGCAAACATCTATGTGAAAATTGCTTTTCTGGAGAATTTTTTTGCTACTGTTCTAATATTTTTTTGTAGATTTGATCTTGTAGCCTTTAGTCATATAATGTTCTCCTGAAGGTTGTAGGTAGTATGGATGCTCATCCAAGCCGGTACTGTGCCACAGTGAGAGTTCAGCGACCTCGGCAGGAAATCATCCAAGATCTTGCCTCCATGGTGAGAGAGCTTCTCATCCAGTTTTATAAATCAACACGGTTCAAGCCCACACGAATCATCTTCTATAGGGATGGGGTCTCTGAAGGACAGTTTCGACAGGTTGGTTTGTTTGTGGGGGTGTTTTTTAATTTTGCTTTTTTAATAATTGTGTGTAACATAATAATTCAAGTTCTCATGTTTGAATAAGCTATATTGCTTGAATTGTTTATACTAACGCCAAGTTATCACAAAATACTTGTGTCATTTTTTAGGAGAGAATTTCCTAAGCATGTCAGGTGAAGAAAGCTTATAATCTCTTTATCCTCTGGAAAGAAGAGCTCTTARAACTTTGGAAACTATATGTTTCTCAGAATTTCCTAAGGTTACTAATTATGTTAGCAGAGTTGAATCTAGTGTTAACTGCAAGCAATTTATTAGGTATTGCATGCAGAATATAAGGAGAGGTAAACCTGAACTATTCTATTCTTSTGCCTGCAGGTTTTGTATTATGAACTGCTAGCTATTAGAGAAGCCTGCATCAGTTTGGAGAAGGATTACCAGCCTGGAATAACCTATATTGTGGTGCAGAAGCGACATCATACACGATTGTTTTGTGCTGACAGAACAGAAAGGGTAATCATATCATAGTAGCCTTATGTGGAAAGCCTGATGTCAAGYGCTTATGTTGCTGAAGAACATATAAGCATGGATTTCTGTCAGTCTGATGGTTTTTTTGTTCTGCATTTAAAGAAAACAAATTGATAGACATAAAATATGGCCCCAGCTAGAAAAATCTTTGACAGTAAACTAATTTTTTAAAAAAAACTCCATCCATTTTTGTCATGTTGTGCTCTGAATGCTAGTCTTTATCAGTGAACTATAGTTAATATTCTTGTAACTGTCTAGGACCAAGTCTACAGAAATCTTAATAGAATAAAATACAGTATGATGGAATCCTTRATATTTCTGCTCTTCTGAGTGAGTTRATGCAAACATGAGCGTGCAATTCTAAATACAAATTTATGTGCTTCCTAAGAGTAGAAGTTCTGAAGTGTTCTGGGTGCCATATTCTGTCTTGTGGTGGTAGAGAGCCATACAGCATCCATATCCAACATCCTAGGCTGCTATATTGACACATTCCAAACAGTACTGAGGCAATTCTTTCACTGTTGTGTATACTGAATAGAAAGTTGTGTGTTTAATTACAGTTGAGATGTATGAGCAGTGGCTAGCTGACACTATTTTCAACAAAATCTTCTGTAGGTTGGACGAAGCGGCAACATTCCGGCTGGAACAACTGTAGATACAGACATTACGCATCCATATGAGTTTGACTTTTACCTCTGTAGCCATGCTGGAATACAGGTATAATTGTCTCTTTACAAGTAAATGTTAATTTAGAACTTTTTTTTAAGCATGTGGTTACAGTTACTTAGTAGGGAAATGTCATTTTGTTCTTATCTGAGATAYCAAATTGTTTGGAGACCAACAGTATTAATATTTTACTTAAGAAACTTCTTTCTGTGAAGTTTATTTTGAAGAGGTCAACTTATTTTGGAGCTTTCTTATTTCTGAAAATAAAACCTGCTGCTTTTCTGATTTTTAGCTATATTGAAATGAACATTGAATCACGTTTTCAARTGTAAGAGTTTGAAAGACTGAAGGCTATGTCGATTATTAGCTGACTAAATGCAGACTGGTGAATTACAGGGTACAGRAGTTAAATCCAACAATGTAGTGTTGCCAACAATACAATGGAAAGCCAACCTAATGACGAAAGTTGTATTGGGATATTGCTTAAAAATGGAAAAAAAAAACTCTTCAAATTTTTATCATGTGAGCTTGTGACCATACTCATTAATTCTCCTTGAGACTGGGTGGGCATGTTTTTTTTTTCTGTTCTGATTTATTGCATAAATAAATCTAAACTAAACTGAGATTATATATATTTTAAAAAAAAAAAGGAGGAGAGGGGGAAGCCATGGCAAATTGGTAGTGTGTAAGAATCTGATCCAGCATAATGCAATTATAACTGTTAAACTTGTAAGCAAGATGACATTACGTCAAAGCAAAAAAARTGTAGATTTTTGTGCAGTACTCTAGATAACTTCTAGAAAACTGGAACCATTTCTGGTATGCATACTTGTAAGATGGGATATTAATTAACTGGAAAGAGTTAAAAGCAATGCATTTTTTTTTTGTCTGGGAAATATGTCTAAATGAGAAACAGTTTTAATCAGGGTGRTTAAGAGATGGCATAATCACAGTTTACGCACACTAGCAGCAGACTTTGATCGTAGAGGGTTATCTAGAAGCTCAAGTGTAGGCAAATTTAGACTGGAAGGCTTCCTCCTCCCCCACCCCCCAAGCAAAGATAATTGGAATAACAGTGTTTGATGGGAATGGTAGGTTTGTTATTCATCTTTAAAAGTAACTGACATAAGACTGAAATTTCTTTGACTGCCATTTCATAAGAATTCAGACTAGATAGTCTGGCCTTTCCGAATCTAAAAATCTGACTTGATTGTTTGAAAAAACTAGATAAATGAATCAATGTTCCCTTCTTCTTAGGGTACCAGCCGTCCCTCACACTATCATGTTTTGTGGGATGATAACTGTTTTACTGCAGATGAACTTCAGCTGCTGACTTACCAGCTTTGCCACACATATGTGCGCTGTACACGTTCAGTTTCTATACCTGCACCAGCGTATTATGCTCACCTGGTAGCATTCAGAGCACGTTACCATCTTGTGGACAAAGAACATGACAGGTAAATTAAAATACCAGGTGCTTGGGTTTTTGTTGCTGTTGGTCTCTGTTCCCTTACCAGGCACAAAGCCATCTTCTGGATAGTTACTGCTCATTTTGCAGTCTCTCAGAGACTGGACTTCAAATACTTTTACCTGGCTGCTGCTGCTTTTACTAGGCCGGAATGTGTTGGTGAATTCTACTGAATAAAACTCAGACTARAAGAATTAAGTTTAGCTTAATGAAGTAGTCTGTGTTATTGCTTTGACATAGTCTGAAGGATCAAGTCATRTATTGAGAGTTTCTGGTTTTAGAATTAAACTAGTCATGAATGAAGCAAACGTTGATRGTGCCTTGAAGTTATATAAACTCTGCTTTGTCAGAAGTATTTTAAAGCCTTAAAGCCATCAAAATATCTGTAATAGTAATTTATAGATGAACAAACTGAGCAACTAAGGTAAAAGGATTTGTCAAAAATCTTGAGGTTGCTTGGGTGAACAGACCAATAGGTTTTTCTCGGTATTCAGCTCTAATATTGCYATGTTAACCTCCTGCATGTTGACATGATGTGAAGACATCTTCTAATCTCAGTTAGTGTGACTTACAGCACTGCTTTTATCAATTTTTCTCATTTTCTTGYAGTGCTGAAGGAAGCCATGTTTCAGGACAAAGCAATGGGAGAGATCCACAGGCCCTTGCGAAGGCTGTACAAATTCACCAAGACACCTTACGCACGATGTACTTCGCTTAAGTCAATAAAATGGGAGCATACTCACTGAAAGGAAGAACTGAAAAATTAAGCCACATACAATGTATGTTTCCAGTGGGGTTGGTTTATGGGATGCGCCTCCGATCATGCTGAAGTTGACACTGTGCAGGGGCGAGAGGCTAACCCTTAAATTGACACAAGGAAGATTGTTTACTTCATCGAGGAACACAGCACTATTATGCAATATGAAACCAGCCAACTGCTTTTTTGGCGCGGTCTCCTATAGGAAGCACCGCCATCATTTTTTTTTTTTTTTCCTCTCGTAGTTTAACCCTCTTATGCCTTTACCTCAAGTTGCTCGGCAGCACAACTATCTTTGCAAAAAAAAAATAAAAATAAAAAGATCGATGGTGTAATTAGGAAAAAAAACAAACAACCTTTATAGGAACAATCACARTGATTGTTTGGAAGAGGGAAGTGTGCAAAAAAAACACCCCTTTTCTTTTACCCCACTGCATTAAGAAATCTGTCTCAATATTGCCATCAGCATTTGAATGTGAGCATATCCAAGTACATTTGAATGTACAGCACTAACTAGAAAAAGTGAGGGGAGGGGAAGATGTTTTGCACACTAATCCAATAATTTGAACCAATTTAGCCAACTGCTGCCTTTATCTTTCTTCACAGTTTTGGAGTCCTCAGCTCCAATAGTTCCCTTCTAAAAAGCAAACAAAGATGCTAGTGATATTATGTGCAGGCAGTAGTGATCCAAACTCTTCTTGCTCCCTGATGAATTTACTAAAGCTGCTGTTCTACCTAGTCCAGAAGTTTCAATTATTTTCTATCTGGCAAATCAAAATATTTTGGAGCTTCATGTGAGATCAGATTTCCCAAGTTTTATGGGATTACATGTAGTAAACACCAGAACTGAAACTTTAGAGCTAAGGTCTTTTTGGAAAAAGAAAAATGCTAGTTTACTTGCTGCCTCTCACACCTTAATGTGATTTCATATGTATGTGTTTTTGAAGTTTAGCTTCCTTTTGTTTCTTTTATATTTATTAGAGTAATAATAATGCTTTAATTTAATTATTACAGAACATATGGTCAACATCAACTTTTATTTTTTAGAAATGTAACCATGTTTATTTTTTAAAAACTGACAACTTGTTTTTGCTATCTTTTAGTGCAATAAGCGTTCTAAAGGTAAACTGTGTCCATTGAGCTGTACTAAAGCAGTATTTGTACCACTAATCGTGGGAGAATGGACACCTCCATGATTTTAAAAGGACAAAGTAAAAGCCTTAATTTTGAAAGGAAAGTTTTATAGTTAGAAGGAACCTTGGATTTTCCTTTTTTAAATCAAAAAATAGCAAAAATGCTTCTAGAATTCTGCAAGCTTTATTGTTGTTACTGCAGTGTTTTGATTTAACAAAGGAATTGGCCATATTTTTGGCTTTGCGATGTGATTGATATTTGAATTAAATGGAAAGAGTTTTTTATTAAAATCTAAGTTTTTACATGCTTAGTTAAATCTATCTGACATCAATAAAGTGTCTGGAATTAATAAAATTTTTAGCTTTTTTGCTCTTTGATATGACTTTCCTTTTAAAATTAAGTTATTGGTAACTCCATTTCACTTTGCAAATAAATAAGAGGGCTGGGATAGTTAACATGTTAAATCACTGAAATGTGAAACAAAAAYTAATGGGACTTTTTCATTCCACTTTAAAGGTAAAACAATATTTAAGATGTCAGAGATGAGCATTTATTCAGTGAGGGGGTTGGGGAGTTTTGCACTTTGTAAACTCGTGAACTGCATTTTTGACTGTTTTTATTTGCACTGGTTCATAGTATATATACTGCAGATCGTTTATATGGGCATTGCTGTTATCCCAGCCCTTCTGAACTCCACTTATTCTCCACATGAAAACCAGTGAATTGATATGAATAGCTTATTTCCTCTCATTCTCATGAAATCCGCTGTTTGCCAATATACTGTATTTTGAGCCTAAAATCTGAGCCCGTTTTGCTTCAACAGGCATGGATCTGCCCCATTTTTCTGCCAGAAAAAAAGTACTGTATTTTGTGCATTTGTATATTGCATTGAAACGTGTGTAGTGCTGTTCACAACACTGTCTCAGAGAGCTTTACTAAACAGTTAGTGTATATACATATTTTATCTCCCAATATCAAGGAAGATAATGTAAAAAGACTAACTGTGCAAAGTTAAAATTGCACTGGAAATGGTCATAAAGGTGGGCAGTTTGCTAGTGGTTTGGGGGTCATTAGAGAATAGGTGGGAAGGTGGTTGAGGGAGACTTTCAGCAGATCCTGGTGTGTCTGAAAAACTCTGTGGGGTCCCAGGAGTTTCATATCTTCATCAGGTGAAACTGCACATCTCAGCCATGTTCTTTGACTTCTTAATGCACGTACCTTTCAGCACCTTCAAATAAAACTGCTGCAGGGAGGTTACTGTAACTAARTAATTTGAGCAAGAGGATTTCAAAATAAATCTATCAAATGTTTTTCTCAGTCTGTGACCTGACAGTCTTCTCTCAGAAGCACTGTAGCTAGTAGTCTATGTTTTAAAAATGTTCAGGTTAGGCTTTTTACAGAAAATTGATGTTTTAAAATGGAGAATTTTTTTAAAGAAACTATTTTACAAAGACTTCTTTTGGATTTCTGGCATTTAGGTGAAAATTTGTTTTTATTAAAGTCTTTTGACTCTCCTTTCAAAGACACTGTACACTGCTCATCCTGCCCACACTCAGCGACTATGATTCAAGAAGCTTTTTTGCTTGCTACTTTCACCAAAAATTAAAGAAAAAATTCATTGGTAAAGTAACTTAAACGCTAGCTCAACAATTTTACCTGGTTTTCATGTGAAGAGTATTTGGAAGTTTTAATCTCTATTCTTGGTTTTGCAAATATCTACGTAAAGTGCCGATACTTATTTGTATTACGATATCAAGTTACTGGCGTTGTGAGGGCCACACATTTATGATGCTGTAGCTGCTATATTTATTTAAGTGGAGATGGACAATTACTGCACTAAGGACTGAGGAGATAAGCAAGGAATCAAGGTTAGTTAGGAATCTCGTTTTTTCAAAAGAGAATTAATGGTGTGAAATATCAAGTGTAACAAAGGGTGCTGTCATTTTAACTGAGATTAAATAGCCAGATATTCTTCCTTTGTTTAAAAACATATATATTTTGATGTTTGCAGTTTGGGGGTGGGGGGTTGGGATAAATGGTACCTCATCTGTGGTGGCAGTTTCCAGTATATTTTCAGAGTATATGGATTTCTTTTATTTTTGTACCTGCTCTCCTTAAAAAAAGAAAAAAAGAAAAAAAAAAAAAAAAAGAAACTCTCAAATTTTATGTGCTGTTTGGGGAAATCTTGAGTGGCATACCAGATCCTCCTGTCTTTCTGGGAGCTGTCTGTATATAGTCCAAAGAGGGACGTGGGCAAAGGCTGACAGCTCTACTTACCTTGCAGAGATATTGGCCTCATTCATATGCCTATCCAGAAAAATGGTTCCTGTCTCCTAAGACACTGTACCAGTTTACCACACCAAGACTTCATGTGTGGTTGCAAGTGCCACTAATTGCTTCCACTGTGGGAGCACACGCAAGGGGCCCAGAGCTAGTCTGGGGAAARAGCACCCTTAGAGTATCAACCACCCAAAGCTGAAGTTGCAGTACTGGTACCATGCTGAAAGTAGGAACCACTCTCTGGGACTGGAGGCGATGCTTCTAGTAACCCAGCGGAAAGCCTTGCCTAGACCTGTGATCTAGTGACGAGTAGATCTGAATTTGGAAAGAAATAGAACTTGAGTTAAAATTGCAACATTACTAACAGAATGACTGATGACTCTACTGTAAGTAGCTTTTTTTGTAGGGCACGTCAGCTGTGGCCATTTTACTCAGGATTGCTGTATTACTGTTAAATGTGTAATCTGGTGAAATGTGTCCAAAAAGTTATTTCTATAAGGTTCATTCTGGCATTCTTTTAGAAGTCTGTTTGGCCATAGAAATGATTTTGAGGTGGAAAATGGATTTCTGAAAGTTTGTCAGTCAAATTATTTCAAGATGCCATTGGTCCTAAAATAATTTCATTTTCTTCAAGTACAAATTTTTCCTATTAAATACTTAATATACAATATCAGATAATCACTTCTGTACAAATTCCAGCTACTACTACTGTTTTTCTGCAAGTCTTGAAGTTCACTCTGATGGAAATTTCTAAAATTTCCAAGCTCAAACTACACTTAAAAAAGCTTGAGGCCTTTTTTTTTATATATATATACTTTATTCATATCTTGTCTGCTTTTGATATTTTCCCAGTTTTGTGAACTGAGGATTTAGAACCTTACTCAAAGCACTTTTTACAACCAAGGAATCAAAAGCTCAGATTATGTACCTTGAAACTATAAATTCAGTTCTCAGAGATCGTTATTTCCAAAAGGCCGTCTTAGTCTCCGTTATGCCAGGCAGGCGCTCTGTCGGTCTCACTGCTGTGGAGTTTTGTGGCTGCCAACAGCAGCTTAATTGGATCCAGCAAAATGAAATCCATAGGGATGTGAAAGGGAAAGATTCCTGGCTTTTCTACCCAAAGATGGTACTTTAGATTGATATTGGGTATTGATACTATTTTTTGTTTTGGCATGTGTTTAAATAAAATTTTAGCCAATTCACTCTTTTTTTWAATCTGAAAACTAGTGGTTAGAGCTTGAGCTAGTTGATGCTTTCTGCTAGTAGATGATTTGTACTTTACAGTAGTTGAGGTATGAAACAGTTGTGTACAGGATCTTAAATTTTACCTAACTAGCAGAGTTTCAAGAATCCTAATCTCTGTAACACTAAAAAAAAAAAAATGTCCCTAAGTAGGTAAAGGTGCATATGGAGGGGAAGAAGCTTGTAAGGAAAATACTGAAGTATCAGTTTTACAGAAACAAGGGTGCTGAAGGAGAAACTCAATCCACTTTCCATCTTATGTGCCCTGGCCTTTTCAGATTTTGTCTGAGGTACCCCCTCGCCTAACACGGGTAGTTAACATAGGGTCCTTTTAAAACAAAGCAGTTCCACTGTTTAAAACTTGGAGTGATTTTTATTTTTTTTTAAGCAAGACAGTCCTCAGAAAGTGCCTTTTTAGAAGATGGTGCTGTAGATTTTTATTTTCCACTTGTATGTGGCTGAAAAATTAAGATAAATAATTAAAAATGCCAAGTGTTTGATGGTATCTTTCAGGTACTTTCAAGCATCAATTTCTCTGAGTCAGGACCAAGATTAACCAGGAAAGTGTTTTCATCGGAGGGAGAGGCATTGAGGAACGATCACCAAATTCAGCTGGTAGGCTAGAATCAGTTTGGGTTTAGTTGATGCAATTTACCTCTTCTTATTGAGAGAGAGTGTGGTTGGGAGGAGGGTACAGGACTCTTCGGACAACTGAAGAATGCTGAAATGGACTCCGTGGTTATTGAGGGATGTTGTCTCTTAGAGATATAGCAAGCTCCCAAAGATGAAGTAGACAAATTGATAACTATTTGAAGACTTAGGAGATGGTCAGTCCTACTGTGAGCAGATGTCACGTGGCCTGTATTTTTAAAGGARTAATGTGCCTGTGTTGATGGGGCTTCTGATTCCTAACTGGGAGTTGTGATGCTCTGAACAATAACTGCTTGGTGGGGTGAGAGATGTTGCCCTGTTTGGACAGTGAAAGGTGGTGTGGGTCCATTGCGAGTTTGGTGAGCATTCCTCCAGTCAAGAAAAGCTGTAGACTAGACTATTAAACACTGCACCTCAGTAACCTTGTAATGCTGCATAAAGTAATAATAATAGCAAAGTTCAGCTTTGATTACACTGTAACGTGCTTGCACATGCCTGCAAAAAATACACACTTTCATTTTTGTAATGATCTTAATAGCAGTTATCAGACTCTTTCTTTCAAGATAAACCTTGTCTTTTATTGTGTTTTTTCTGTATATTTATTAATCTGTGTGCAGCTCATAGGCCCATGTCTGATCTGTATGTTGCTTTTAATACTTTTTAGACAAGAGAAGTTTTTGAATGTCTTGTTTCTTCTCTGAAGTCAGCTAAACTAATTTTGGAGAGGAAACTGAATAAAACAACTTGATAGTCAGTCTAATTTAATTGGTACTTTGTTTCTTTAGGCCTAGAATCAAGATGAATTTGTGTTCATTTTATTACTGTTCATGCAGTACTGGGCATTTAAGACATGTAATAACTTGATGTCAGTCAGGATATTTTGGGATGTCAGGCATTTAAGCATAAAACTCCCACTTCAATTGCAAATGGTATTGTTGCAGGAATGTGTTCATGTCCGTTATTTTTTTTCTCAGAGCAAGCAGAGCTTTTCAACATTTATTGATTTGGACATGATCAATGAAATATCTAGTCTAGAATTCCAAAGTGTTTGACAGTGACCCTTGCACTTGATGGCCTCTTAAAGGGACGCTGTTAGATTAGTTCACAATGTAGCACTCCTGCTTATGTTACCAACAGAAATTACAAAACAAAAATCTTTTTGCTGTATAGAATTTTCCATTTTAAGTTAGAGAAATGAACTGAACTTGCAATTTGTCACTAACTTGCTTGTTTTAGTACAGTGCCCAATGCCACTTCATTGCTATTTAAGCTTACAATGACTTTATTTTGTATTCTCACTTTCTTAGTGTTATTAGGCTAGGATTGAGAAAGGTGGGATTTTTTTTTTCGATCCGAATTCTGAGCCAAAACTCTGTCCTCTATCCCTCTTAGTAGCTGTAGAGTTATCTTCCGGACTGAAAAGGGCCAAAAATCTTGTTCTATCTGCTTGGTTTTCAGAAATACTCTTCATCTCTTCCCTTGCATGTGAACCTTTTTATTCCCCTCCTCCCGTCTGCATTTAGCAAATAGTGAAGCTACTGAGTGTTGAGATTTACAAGTAAGTGCTTGCCTCTTCTTTCCATACATTGCAAATGTGGTCAAAAAGAAATGAAATGGACTTGCATCTGATGATGCTAGTTTTTTGGGCACAAATCTCTTAGGCAGTCTTGTCTTGGTGAAGACTAATGTAGCACATATGGGTTTAATTACAGTAGGAATTATCTGTGTATTTGTGTTGCATTCATTGGATGGTGCGTGATGTTTTAAAATATCCAATTCAAATACAAGCTAATCAGTCACCGAAGATGCAAACACCCTTATATATTTCTTCTTAAAAAAAAAAAAAATCTAGTGTATATGGCTACTTCATCCTTCTTCTTGGCAAAGGTTTGAGACTGATGATTTTCTGTAATTTGTACTATTTACAGCAAATTGTGCTGGGGTTAATCCTAAAGCTGAACTGACTCAGCTATATGTTAACAGTCTGTCGCTGCCCTGATGTTTTACAAAGAGAAGAAATGGTAGTGCTGGCCTATCAAATCAATAGTAGAAAATGCTCTTTAAAAAAGGCAAGGAAGAAACAGATCTTTGTATTGAAAAAAGTTAAGTATTCTTAAAAAAGAAAAAAAAAACTTATGCTGCTAGAGCCTTGTGAACCTATACCTTTGCATCTGTAGTTTACCCAAAAGGCCCAACATGTGGCTACTTCAAAAACTAATATAGGAGGAGGAAAACTTAAAAATAAAAATAAAAATAAAAAAAAAAAA
>NW_028186364.1:90418-102777 GCF_003343005.1 Rhea americana | reverse complement strand
AAAAAAAAAAAAATCTGTTTTGTATCTAAACCTTGAAGCTACCTTATTTGGTTCAAAGCAGATACAAATTCTGGTAGATGGGTGCTATTTGAAACAGTGGAGCCAAGGGGTTTTGTGAGCAATATCCAACCCCTCTGTAAAATATAGATGCTCTGATTTCTGGTTGCAATCTTAAGACAGTTCACACTGACGTGTGCCTGGCTAACAAGAAAAACAGCAGGCAGTTGTAGAGTTAACTTGCTATAGCACTACAGTTGCTTTGCTCTTCCTCAGCTCTTACCTACCTCCCTGTTTCCCTTACACAGGATCACTGTCTCCGCTGTCTACAGAGAATTAGTCATGTTGAGAACATTTTAGCTGCGTGGAAAGTGAATCAGCTTTGTCTGGATGTGAGAGGTAGTGGTAGTGCAAGGATATAATGAAAGTAACTGCCAGTAGAAATAGAAAGGATTCAGTAAAAGTTAGGTGGATGTCAGTTAAGCTGTGTTCAGCCTGAGCCCTTCAGGGAGATTGGGAACCTCAGATGTTAACTTAGGTGTCCTGGGAATGTTTGTGTCAAACTTGAACTCATTGAGAGCAAGCATGTGCCTTTTTCTGATCAAGAACAGAAGCTGGAGAAAACTTGCATTTGCATTGATACTATGGTTAATATTTTTATGAACTATTCTTAAAGCTTGAAATCCTTGGTCAGAGTTGTGTTGTTTTTGCCTCGAGTTACTTAAAAGTGAGCCCTGAATTATCTGTGAATTAGAACTACCCTGAAAGGAGAAACTTTTAAATAGGTGGTTTCTCTAGAGTAATGTTGTCATATAAACAAACTTACTGGTAGATTTGCATTTTTTTAAATAAAATTTAACCTTGATGTATGTTTCTCATTATCTATTTAAAATAATCAGTTCTGCCTTTATTTCAGTGTTGTCTGTCAAGTGCTGTCTTCATTTTTTTGCTGTGCTTCTGCAGCCTTTCATACACTTCATCGATTCTTGCCCCCAACCCACAGTGGTGACTCTAAGGACATTAAGAATGTTGCCTGATGAATGTAGGGGAGCAGTGCAGAGATCTGATTAAGTGGGAACATTGTTGTGAGGATTAAACATCAGAGATTTCTGCAAGAACTAGTTTGCCAGCAGATGAGGGTATTGATGTCTGTGTAACAAATTTTATGGTGTCTTAGGTATGGAAAGTTTTAGCAAAGTGGTATGAGGGGGTGGGGGAAAAAACACCTCTCCTTTTATATCAAGATAGTAGGGGGAAGGCTTTTGTACAGTGTGTACTGCGCAAAAATAGTTGCCTGTATCATTAGATGCTAGTTTAGTCTTAAAGCTGCTAAAAAAAAAAAAAAAAAAAAGAAAAAGAAAAGTGGATTTTCAGAGCGTAATGGAGAAGCTTTTCAAGTGGGCTATATTTTATACAGTTTTGAGGTACTGGTGAGTTGTCCAGCCAGGAGCTCTAGTATGAATGCTGGCTATGAAATGGGTTCCCTCTCTGACCTTGCTAAGTGATTCTGCCTCAGTTTTTTACCCCATCTAGAAAATGTATACAATGATTCACATTGCCTTATGAGAGCTAGCTATTAGGTGTTCTGAGGATGAATCATGTTGTAGAAGTGCTAAATTCTTATTACAAACCTGTGCACCTTCTTGCAAGTTTGCGTCTTCGCTTATCGATACAGTACTGTTTGAAATCTGTCCGTCTTTGAAATGGCCAGCGTTCTTTTCGCACGTCGTCACAACGGAGCTGTGCCTGAGGAAGGCCATTGGGATTGGTCCCGTAATGTTTACCTGTTGCTTTCTTTTAAGGTAATCCTTTTGTTTCCCTTTGGTGAGAAACACAAAGTTTATTTAAATAGAAGTTGTAAAAACCTTCATTGAGGATTGAATTGGTCCTTCAAAGATGTTTGGCAGTTGGAAATTTAATATATACTGTAATATTATCTAGCAACACAGAAAAATGACTATTGAATATAGGGTCATGCTAGTCTATAAATCATAGATTCACAAACTAATTTAAACACAGATATGCAAAAGTTAGCTATTAAAAGTTTCTCATAAATAAACTTTCATTATGCTTACACTTGCAAGTCTCTTAAATCCATTCAAAAACAGTTTCTTTGATATAAAATCCATGTCTTGCGAGTTAGTGTTCTCAGACACGTTAGCAAAACAGTACCTGTTGGAGCAATACTAGATTTAAAGAACCTTTAAGTTTTTAAACCTGGTAGTGTGCCAGCAGAGTAAAAACTTGAGCAGCACTGTTGAGAAAAAAATGAATGTTGAAAAAATTTAGTAAGTGTGAAGATGACTGCTAGAGATGACAAGATTTGTATTCTGACTTCTGGCAAATTTTCAGTGAAGAATGGCTTCTTTAGGCTGTTCTGTACATCACTTTCTTCCTGTGGCTGTAGTTTTCAAATTTCTTTGGACTTGATTTCTGTTCTTCAGAAGAATGTTCTCATTTCTGCAGTAAAGCTTTACAGCATCAAATCTAGCCTTGAGACAACTTAGTGGTGTTTTCCTTTAGAAAAATCCTGTTTCTAGAAAGTTGCATTTTTTTGTCTGTTTTGCAGACAGTAATTCTGAAAAGCTAGCTTCAGTGCAGCAACAGTTAGCAGAATCCGTTTTTATCCAAGATACTGCTCTTACAGGCTTGTCATCCAGCCCCTACTGCCACGATTAGTGACATTGGTATACAGATCACTTGAGTAGCAGCTCATTTGTCTCACAGGTTAGGTGATGAACTTTGGGCTCACAGGGTACAGATTCTTTTGCCTGTTATAATCTTGTTTCTTCCCATGCTGTAAGCAGTTAAACTTCCCCAGGTAGCCTATTGGTGGAAAAACAGCATTGCTGCTTATTATGGGGAAAAGAACTCAATTCTTCAAATGGCCTGGAGACATTTGATTGGAGATAAGAACATTGTCTATCAACAGGTATTACTTTAAGCTTTCACTGTAATTGGTAGCATTCAGTAACGAGCCAGTGTGGGTATTAAAATATTTTCAGCAGAAGGTGGCTCAGGTGGCATATAGTGTGTGCCATAAGCATTGCTAGTGATCAATATATATTTGTTTAGGAGACTGCTGGAAGCAATGTTGTGCGTATAGATTTTACATATTTAATACCATATGTTTAAAATAATAATTGTACTGTTTGGGATTCCTTTTTGGAATAAAATTTTAATAAACCAGTCAAGTGGATTGAAATTCCCTTCTATGTGTACGTCTTGCCCTTGCTCTTTCTCATATGCTGGTAACTGCTCCCTCCTTGTTTTGGTGTTGCCACTGCTTAAGAAGGAAGTAATGTGTTCCAACCATGAAGATAACTGGGGGGGTTTCAAAGTAAAAGGGAATTGTTTCAAGAATAAAGTAGAGCTGTCACTTGAGACATTGCTCAAATAGATTGTAGACGAATGGCAAACAAACTGGTAAAAGCCTTTATTTTTACTTAACCATCTTGACCATGTGTGCCTATTTGTATTGCGGATGTGGGCTGCAACCATTTGGGATATGAGGGAAATCATGTGTCAGTGTGTTTTAAGATGTAATTGCTAAGCAGAAGCGATGTCCTCTGCACATTCTCCCTTTCCAGACAAATTGTTCTTGCCAAAATTTTCTACCTGTTGCAATAGTTGCTTTCTTTCCAGCACAGTAAAATGTCAACTTATTTCAGTGTCTCTTCCCTCCGGCAGTCAACTATAATCTCTGTGCAACTGTGTATAGTACACGTTAACAGCCATCAGATCTCTGTTGGCTTTAGTTACCACCAAGTTGGGTATATTGTAAACCAACTATATTAATTTGAAAAATAAATTTGTTTTGAATGCGTATGTGATATTTTAATGTTTTTATACTTGCATTGTTTGAATTTCTTTCCAAAGCAAAGTTTGCAAGAATGGATGGAGATTGAAGTGCCGATCTTAATCGGTATGTCAAGAACTGGGATAATATCTTGAGGGAAATACGAAACATGACTGCCAAACGTATGTTAGAAAATTTTATTTGACTTTCCAACTTCTCTATTTAATTAGAGTTAATGTCATTTAATTAAAAAGTGGGAAAAATTCAAGAGCTCAGATTGGCAATTTTCATTCTTCTGTTGTCCACAAAACTTTGTGGGGGTATGATGGTAACTCAGAATTATTGACATTGTTTATGCATGTGTTAAAGACCCACGTTTGTCTACAGTGTCAGGTGAACTTCATGGCTCAGGATGAACAGGCAAATAAGGAGTTAAATGGGCTTTGAAGCTATAAATAAGCAGTGGTGAATGCGGTACCTTTGGTTAAATCATTGTCTCCACAAAAAACACATTGTCTGTGGTTGAAATTAAAAAGTTTGTTTTTGTTTAACACTGTTACTCACAATACTGACATGGTGAAATTCAGTCATGGACGTCTCTGAGCCAAAACTGTCACCAAAGCTTTCCGTGACAGCCTCCACTCCTGTCTTTCTGCAATTCTCTATACTGGAAGGACTCTATGTTGTTTTGTTTTTACCTTTTTTTTTTTTAAAAAAAAATATTGGTTTTAGTGTTGCTTTGCTTCAGTTTGAAGTGTAACTTTCACTAATAACTGCAATAAAAACAACAAAAAAAGCTTTGCTCCAAACCTGCTCCCTGTGTTATTAACTTGCTTTATTTTAGGGTATGTTAAAAAAACATAAAGATCAGGCTGTTTGCTTCTACGATGCTGGGTTTTAGATAGCCACCGTGTGGCAGGTAGGAGGAAATCTAGCTGGTGGGTTCTGAAGGGTTTGCAAGTCCGCGTCTTTTGGGGGGAAAAAATAAAATAGTTGAGTTACCGCCCGGCGCCTCAGGGTGCGCGTGACGCTTCTAACGGCTGGGGCCGTGACGTCAGGGGAGCGCGAACGGCTGCGTAGCAACGGGCGCGCGCGTGCCTGGCAACGCGCGGCGGGAGCGCCGTAAGGGAGCGCGGGCGCCGGGCCCGGGAGCGGTGAGGGGGCCGGGCCGGGAGGGACCCCCGGGGGCTCCTAACGCGGCGCCCGCTCTGGGGGGCCTAAGGAGCTCTGTGCCAGCTGCCCCCGACCGGCAGGGTTACTCGGGTCTCCTTGCTGTGGGCAGCGCCCAGGCTGCCTCATTGTTGTCATTGCCATTTTGCCCAAGCTCGGGAGGGGTTCCTCCTCTCTGGACAAGTAGCACCCACCGTTCCTGGGAGAGAGTCCGCTGGAAGAGACTTACCTCCTTCYCGGGGGGAGGGAGCGGTTCAGATCATCCTTCCCTGGTTGTGTGGGCACCTGCGTGTCTGCCTTAGCTGGGGCTGCCACGTCAGGGCAAGCTGCATCTGCGCTATTGGAAACATTTGCAGTCTCGGTGCTGGTTTGGTTTTCATGCATCTCTGGTTTTGGTGTATCTCTGTGAATAAACATGATGATCTTCTACTCCTTTTTAGTCACTAGCCASTTTTACCGCTATGGCCACGCTGAGTGTGAAGCCAGGGCAGAGGTTCACCTTGCCGAACTGGCATGCCAACTCTGAGCTCATCTCAGCTAATGCTGAACGCCAGCGTTCTGCTTCCCACTGCGTCCGACAGGAAGCCCGGATTCTCCGCAATGAAACCAACAACCAGGTGGGCCTTCTAGCACCCTGCTGTTCCAACAAACCCAGGGAACAGCCAGCTGGAGAGTGCGGGAGAGCATGTGTAAATCTGCATGTGTGAACTAGGGAATAGGAGAGGATTTTACCTTTAGAGAACTTTCTAAATAATTGACAGGAAAATAATCACAGGAAATAAACATATATATGTGCAATGATGTGTGAATACTGTAATGAGACTTCTCACATCCTTTGCAACTTGTGTATTTTTCTGTGCCCTCCACTTGTGTAAATAACCAGTGTGCCAGATGGCAACATATTGTACTCTTGTAAAAGGTCAGTCAATCCCCAAAACAAAGCCAAAAAAAAAAAAAAGTCATGGTATTTCTTCTCTTAATTCCAGACAAAATGGGATGAGAATGACAATCGAACCCGCCTGGCTGAACGCATCAGCAGTGTGAACAGATGGAAAGAGACCCTGGACAAATGCCTCACAGACGTAGATGCGGAAATTGATGCCTYAGCCAAAGTATGTTGGCAAGACAGGTGGCTGAAAATCAACCTACACTCTCAACGTGTGCCATTAAACAATTGAGGCTTGTTTTTTTTGCAATGGACAAGCCCGTGTAGAGTTTAAGGGGGGACTTACCACATGTATATGGAGAACAATACATGAAGAAATCACTTCCTGAAAAGCAAGTCACCTGTGTGCTTTTGGCTGAGCCAGGCCATTCTGGGGGGCTGTGCATTTGCACACTCGTGTTTGATATATGTTTGTTTGTTTTTTAAGCTCTGAAGGATAATGAAAAAAATATATTAGCACTATCATTGAGAAAAATTTGTCTTTCAGTAAGGAATAGCAATGGGGCATTCTTCTGATCCTTTTAGTCCCAAACCCACAGACTGTTCCTTCTCTAATCCTTAGTCCCCAGCAAGGTGCAATTCCCAATGTGAATAGCAGGTGTAGAGGGCTGGTGTGTTTGGCTCCCACAGCTGCCATTTCAGAGCTGCTAAAAGGTACCAGAATAACAAAGACAGGCAGTGCAARACCCTTTTAACAAGGGCCTCGGTGGGTTCCTCTTCCTTTCTCCTTCTTCCAGTTCCTGAAGGAGACCCTTCACCCACTCAGCTGGCTTCTTTCCCCAGGTGAAGGAAGCAGTTGAACATGCCCTCCAGGSAAAGAACTTGCCTTTGGATGTTGCCATTGAGTGCCTGACACTCCGTGAGAGCCGCCGCGCCATTGATGTTGTGAGGGACCCTGTGGAGGAGGAGCTGCACAAGGAGGTGGAGGTGATAGAAAAGGCCAAGAGAGACCTACAGCAGAGAGTGAACGAAGCCTTTGAACAGCTCTGGTGAGGCAAATAGCAGAGCTTTCACTGGACTCTGCCCTCCTTCCTTGGCCCCAGCAGTTTAGTGTGTGTCTAATATCACACTAAGATGGGCAAGCAGGCCAGGCATACTTACCCTGGGGCACTGAGCCACTTGGAACTTTTGATGATTATTGTCAAGGTCTTTGGGGGTTTGGGGGCTTGCAGGAGAGAGCATTTCAGCGGGAGACTTTCTAAGCACCTTCAGAAAATTTTGGTCCTGGCAAATACCTGTGCCTGCCTTGGTTCATGAACCAGTAACCTGGAAGCGTTAAAGCTCCCAAACTCTGACCCCTCATGGGTCACTGCCTTGCAGCAGGCAGCTCAGTTCACCGGAGTGATGCCAGGGCAGAGTGCAGGAGAGCCAGCCAGGCTGTAAAGCAAGTGTGCTGGAGGACCTGTCTCACTGCTATTGCAGAGAGCAGGATCTCCTAACTCGTTTTTTAAAAAAATGGTTGAGGTTGAGATGAAAGCTTTAGAAATATGAGAGTGAGCTGCCATTTCCCTCTGCATGCTCCCAATTGACTCTGGCCCTGCTTTCTGCAGCCTTTTACAGGAAGCTCGCCAGCAGCTGAGCTTTGATCACCGGGGCAAGATGGAAACGTTGGAAATAGAACGAGTGTGCTTATCCCTCAATGTGAACTCTCCCAACATCTCCTTCAAGGTCAATCCAACACGGATCCCAGACGGGTAAGGGAAGAGCTGACCCTTTTGTGGCCAAACCCATGCTAGGGCTTCAGAGAGCCTTGGAACTCTTTTTCCTTGCATGCTATATGCTGGCTTAATGGGAGCAGTTACTGGGGGAACCCAGAACAGGAGCTAGCTGGTGAGATTTCTTGTGGGTCTTGRACTGTGAGTTCACAGACTTCTGGGAGATGAGACCTTTTTTGACCTATGTTTATAGTGGGCTGATTGCTAGTGATGAGTTCTCCCTTAAATCTCTCAGATCTTAGAGCATTCTGTGGGTACCTTCTTATTTTACGGTAACATCATGGTGTAATAAACAGAGTATCTATTTTCTAATGGACAAAATGGGAGAACAGACAGTGAATGAATAATCTAAATTGTCACAAGTCAGCGGCAAAAACAGAGAACCTAGCTGCCCTTTCTTGCTAGTACTTGGCTATAGGCAATACTCGGTTAACAATGTGGTRTTAGCCTTTGGCAGAGCTGCAGGTTTTCCTGTTGCTTAGCATTTCTTAGCATCCTTTACATGCTTCCCTGGTTTGAGCAGATGTAGGGCTCAGTGCAGGAGCTATAGGATAGCAGTCTCCAGCTAGTGCACTGAGGACATCAGACAGTGYGATTTCCAGAATTTCTGAATCATTTTGTAGTGCAGAAAGCCTTCTTGGCCTGCAGAAGATGGTTGCTTTTGAACTGTCTTGCAAACATTTAATTTATTTTTGTAACTGCCTGTTTATTCACAGATCAACTTCACTTCAGGAGTGGGATGATTATAGCCAGCGCAACAAGGACCGTGCTGARGCTGAAATGAAAGCCTCAAATGAGCTTCGGGAAGCAATAGCACTTGCCATTGCCCAGGTAAATTAGTCGCTTGGCTGTGATTTGGTAGTGCAAAAGTTCTGACACAGAATGGGAAATGGACTGACACGAGCTGTGGCCGGGGGGAGGAATTGMAAAGACAAAACTAGGCATGTGTGCCTCTCTGAGAGCAGCTGCATGCCCTCCTAGTTTAAAGGAGGAGCTTAATTATACTGTGGAGGTTGCAACAGATTCAGCAGTCTGCAAAACTCCTACTGTCCACCATTCCCATGTCCTTTGGCTGCAGGAGAATGTATGACCTGCATATGTACGACAAGGGGTTTCCTTTCAGCTGCCAGAACCCAGCTGGTTTTGCTCACTGGCTTCTGCCAACCTCACAGGAGACTGTGTCTCATACAATGGCCATATTAGCAACTGCTGGGAGAGAGACCTCTTCTACGTGTGTGTGACTGGAGCCTGTTCTCATTTCAGACGAACAACGAGCTGGAGGCTCAGCGTGTAGCCACGGAGTTTGCCTTGCGCAAGAGGATTCGAGACTTGGAAAAAGCCTATGATGAGTTGAAATGGCAGGAGAAGAATGTAAATGGTGCTTCTTTTGTTATCAACAATGTCCATGGTTGAGCTGAATTCAAAGGCTATTCATTACCTGGAATGCTRTTGCTCTGAGCAGTTTCTTTCTGTGGCTTGCATGCCACACAGCCCAGGCTGTGAGAAGGATGTGGCTGACACAGCCACACTGAATGTTATGGCTCTTACAAAGCATGGTGGCATTGCTGAACCACTGGCCGGGTAGTCCTGAGGTAGCACGTCTGGATAATTCTGCTTGTTGGGATGGGATTGACAAGCCAAAGTACTGCTGCCACAAGGCATGCAGCTGCCCGTCCATCATGACCCTCATGGTGAGCTAGATCTGAGCATACTGCTACAACTAACCAACCTGCACTTATAAAATCTGTCCAACAGCTGTGTCTGAATGTGAGACACGGGCCACGTGACCCCAGGCACCTAGCTGTGGCTCCTCTTCCATGCCTCTCAACACAGCAGGCTGGATGCAGAGATAGATAGCGGTGCCTCAGGTACTGGGAAGGCTCTRTTACACTAGTGCAAACTGGTACAAGCTGCGTGTTCCATTCTTTGGGTTTTTATTTGTCCCATTCATCCGTGAAGGCAAAGTCTGCTTTTTTACAATGCTCCTGCACTTGCAGGGGAACACAATCGTGGGAGAGAGGTCGCCTATAAATCTGGCACAGCTCTATTTTAAATATGAAAGATAAATATAAATATATTTAAATATAAATATATAAAGGTTGTTTCCTTGTAAGAGCTGTTAAGTGGCATATGCATGAAACGGTGGAATTGATCCCTGCAGCATCCTACCTTCCTCTGCCTCGGAGGGGTTCTGAACTCTGATCAGAAACTTGCTAGCCCTTGTTTAAAATCAATTTTTTGAAAAAACAGGGTACATGAGGCTGTTTTCTAATCTAGATCCTAACAGAATAGAGCCAGGACTGTCTCTCATGGTACACGTCTTTATCCTCAGACCTTGGAGGAAATTGCTGAAATGGAAGAGGACATCCGACGTTTGGAAGATGATCTTCGGAGGAAAATGCAAGACCTGAAACTGGCACACACTCGCCTGGAGACCCGCACGTATCGGCCCAATGTGGAGCTGTGTCGGGATCAGGTACCAGCCTTCCTGTCATGCTCCCTGCCAGGAGGGGCTGGGGGGGAACTGAACTGGATGGATGCCTGGGTGAGTCAGAAGAGTTTGGATGCGTTTTGGAGCAAACTACAGAGGGGCTGAGCAATGGATTCTGCAGTCACATAGCACATCCACATAGTGTATTGTCTACGGCAAAGCAAGGAAAGAAATGCTGTAATTGGGCTGGGAGGAGAATGAGAGAACCATGGCCTATGTAAGACACCACTCTACAGCCTTGTTAACTGTCATGACCTTCTTCCTCTCCACCTTGCAGGTCCAGTACGGGCTGACAGATGAGATTCAGCAGCTGGAGGGAACAATCAGTGCCCTGAAGCAGAAGCTAGCGCAATCACAGTAAGTCCCCTGTTCTCTGGGGCAGAGCAGTGACCCAGCATTGTGTACGGGAGGGACGTGGCCATGTGCAGCCCTGAGCCTGGAACACTTCCAGAAGCTGCATTTTGAAGGTCATGTTTGTTCAGAACAGGAGAGGATACTGTCTTTGGGCTCAGCCTGGGACTGGGCAGCAGGGGTGTAGTCAAGGYCTGGTAGGGCTGTGTGAGGGGAGGGTGAATGGGGGTTCCCATGGCCCCTGTTTGCACTCAGACTTTGACCAGGTTGCACAGGCTGTTCTAAAAGGGAAAGAATGGGTAAAAAGCAAAGGAAGAAACAGCAGTGCTGCTCTGGGTTGACATGGGGCTCCCAGGGCACATCTCTGTGCTGCAATCCAGGAGCAGCACACGGGCTTGCTATTCACAGATCCAAACAATGCTACTGCTATGCACCAGGAACTTTCTGCTGCATTAGCTCTTTGTACAAAGGCAAGAGCTGCACAGATGTTTATGCTGCCAGAAAGTGGGAAGTCCAGTGTTTCCTTTTCAACTCGGTAAGTGAATGCAGTGCTTGAATCTCTCACTTGTGCTTGTTCTCAGGGATGCCTTGGATGCTCTCTACAGACAGCTCTACCATATCCAGACAGATATTGGCTGCAAAGCTAATTCCCTCGTGCTGGACAACAAGTGCATGGATAGCCGGAGAAAGCTCRCAGTTCCTGCCGAGAAATTTGTGCCAGAGGTTGACACCTTCAACCGGACCACAAACCGTATGCTCTCCCCACTGAAGAGCAAGCAATTGGAGTTGGTTTAATGCACTCTGGCGTGTTGTGCAATGAGCTTCACTGAAGAGAAAGCTACCAGTGACTCAGTTACGTAGCAAGAGAAATGGACATCTGTGTCATGTTAGGATAATGTAATTCTGATCCCGCCCCCTAGTTTGTTATATAACTGTCTGTCCCCTTGTATGCTGTATAGCCTCTTGCACTCTGAAGAGCATTATAAACAATAAAGAGTCTGTCCCCAAGAGCAGTTGTCATCTGAATGTGTTGGAAGCATTTCGTGATGATTGAATCCATCTGGGCTCTTTAGTGTTTTAAGTCCTTTAAAGTGCAAGGCTGTGCTCTGAAAAGGGACTGTGTAACCGTGGCAGTGTGCCAGATCTGCTCTGTGGGTGTACTGACACAAATCTGCTCGCTTTAACGATTAAAGTAAAGTTTGGGTTGGGATTTCCCCCTGCCTGCTAGCCTTGCAGAGCTAACCCAGCTACAAAAGCAAGAGCTGGAGTCCATTCTGGCTCTTGTGGCAACAGACTTGTTAAAATTGAACTGCAGCGTTCACATGCTGTCATGAGTTATCGTTTCTATTCCAGGCACACTCCCAATGTGCTAAATACTGCGTGTACTCCCTGGGAAACAGAGTCCCTGYCCCAGAGATCTTACAACCCAAATTGCTGCATGTGCAACCAGGACCAGAATTTGGCCTGCTCTTCCTCCCCAAGACAGGAGACGATGCTCAGTAGCAGCCCCCGTGGCTCTCAGAGTAAGTTCTGATGAGGAACTGAGGAAAAATCAGCGCTTCCCTTTCTGTAAGCTGGGAAGGAAACTGGCGGGTTTGGAGCAGCTCTTTCCAGCCAGGCACTCGCCAGGCGAGCTGCTCCCAGAGCCCCGCTTCCCGCAGCGCTTGGGCCGCGCTGCGCTGCGCTGCGCTGCGCACGGGCGGGTGCTGCGGCGGTGCCGCCCGCCTTGCGAACGGGAGGAGGTTGCAGCCCTCCTGCCCGCCCTCCTCACGCGCCCCTCCCGCACCCCGCTACCCCCGCCGCCAGGACTCCTCCGGCCCCGTGAACGCACGGGCCCCCCGTGCGCCCCTCCTGGCCCACGCATCCCCCCCGCACCGCTCCCACCCCCAC
>NW_028186364.1:66693-89875 GCF_003343005.1 Rhea americana | reverse complement strand
TGGCGAGGGCGCCCCGCACCCCGGGAGCGCCYTGGGGTCCCCAGTCGCCCGCTGCTGTGGGGGACGCGGCTGCAGCTGGGGGGTGACACGGCTGCGGGGGGTTTTCCACGCGCAACCAGCGCTTCTCCTGCTCAGGTGGAAGCGGGGCGGGAATCCTGTGCTGAGAGCTCGGGCGTCCTAGCGCAGGAGCATCCAGAGGATGCGATGTGCCAGTAACGGATAAGGAGCAGAGCGGGAGAGGCAGGAGAAGAGCTATTTAACTTAACAAGTGATGATGGGYTCACGTTGGGGAGAGCATGGTTCTCAGCTGAGCAGAACTCCTGTAAACCCTACCAGCAGAAGGCACTCGATTTTGTTGCATCCTTGTCCAGAAATTCARTGTGCTTTCTTTTCTCTCTGCCTGTCAGCATATGTTGTCAGCACCCTGAGAGAGAAACGTCTCTGTATACACCTCAGAGATTTCAACCTCTGGAACTCCTGGATTTCAAGATTTTCCCTTGGCTTTTATTAATCCTAAAACACTTTGTGTCATATTCTTTCTGTGAATGCATCTCTCTTGYTGTGTGCCTTGTTATTCTCAGTTATGCCTTTGCAATTCGTTGATCGTGGTGAGTGAAGAGCTCAAAGTGCTGGAAATCTACTAATGTTTTAACTCCAGCAATGCGGATAATTAATTCTTGGAGAATAAGGAAGTGCTGAGAGTTGAGAAGCGCAGGAGAGTTCATTCCTGAWTGATCATGTTGTGCTTTGATGTTCTGTTTTAGAAACACTTTCGTACACGGATGACACAGCCATGAGCAGGTCTGTGGTACAGTCCCTGCTCGCCAAGCGAGAATTTGATGAAGTTGATATGGCCAAGAGGTAAGAACTGCAGCCAGCTTTGGAGGCCAGGGTGTTGATGTTTACTAGCGATGGCAAAACTTTCTTAAAATTAAGCAATCACTTTAATTGCCAGTGGAAGCRGGTAGGGGCTAAGGCAAAGTCATTGTGAGTTTGCGTAGAAAAAAATAAAAGAAGTGATAGTTGATTCTGTAACTTAGAGTGTACTTTGACTGTCTTGGAACAAGCAGTGTCATTAGCTTTAATGGGGGTTCGGAATCTGCTTTGCAATGAAGTGGGGTAGCGCATAGTGTTTTACCATTCTGTATTGCAAGCATGTATGTTTCTTTGCCTTTGTGGAATAACACTTAGAAATTTCTCTTCATGTTTATTTGTTGCTATTTGTGTTTATACTTCCCTTAGTTTACTTAGTGGATATTAGTGAGGTCAGCTTCAGTTCATTTATGATCCATTTCCCTTTTGGATCCACAGCAGTTATAACATTTGTTTCCACTTAAGGGAGAATATTTATTTGTTTAGAAAACACTTGCATTGAACTTTAACAAAAGAGTTTCTCTGTGGTTGTGACCCTGGAAAATGTTTCCAGTTTGTTTCTGTTTCAAAGCAAAGTTGAAAGGGAAACAAGTGGGTTGTGAAAGGTGATGTTTGTACGCCCTTTTGCCCTTTCGCACCARTCTTTGGGAGCAGGATTCTTTCCCTATAGAACCTAATCAGATAGGCCCTGACAGTCACTGATTTGTCCATGTGCCGTTTATTCACTGTATCACAGTGTGGCTTTATAAAATCTTGTTACAAATTTCAATAACAAACCAAATAGCCATAGTATCTTTCTTCTTACCTGTGTAACTGCTGCTGCCTTGTCCATGCCAGGTTTGCTGAGGAGTACAAGAAGGAACCCAACAGGGGTTATGGGATGGCTGTTGTCAATGTGTTTAAGAAACTCCTGAGCCCCAAGTGCAGTGATGTGTTTGAACCAGCAAGAGCACAGTTTAATGGAAAAGGCTCCTATGGAAATGGCGGTGCCATGAGRGTGGCAGGCATTCCACTGGTTTATTCTGATGTCCAGGATGTTAAAAAGGTATCTTTTTGGGGTTTGGATTTCTTGGCTTTGGGAGTCCCTGCTAATAGGCAAGTCCCACCATGATCTCTCAGTTAGGTTTGCTAATAATGTGTTTTCTTTCAGTTTGCAAAGCTCAGTGCTGAGCTAACCCATGCCAACTCCCTAGGCTACAATGGAGCCATTCTGCAGGCCCTGGCAGTGCATCTGGCTCTGCAGGGAGAACTTAGCAAGGAGAGTTTCCTTGAGCAGCTTATTAGCCACATGGAAGATGTAGAAGCGGATGATAGGTCTCTTACTGATGCCCGAGCGTAAGTAGCTGTAAGGGGCACTAACTCCTCTGTGTACCATTACTTCTGTCTCTTTGCATTCACTTTTCTTCATTGTACTCTTGTTTCCAGGCTAGGATTTGAGGATTTACCATTTTCAAGGCGTCTAAAGAAGATAAAGGAATTTTTGGAGCTCAGCAGTGTTCCCAAAGCAGATGTATTGTTTGAACTAGGTAAGTACCTTTCTAACTACAAGTATTAGGATAAGAGCCAGAGACAGGACCAACTCAATAAACTGGTTTGTGTGTCCTTCTCCAAATCACCATGTTCACCACTGCAGCCTACCAGGCTCTGGCTATGCTGTAAAGGCTGCATCTCCACACCAGTCAATTCTCTGAATTCTGGTCAAGTGACTCCCTCCTCTGTACTGCTGTGAAAAACTGTCTTGCTAAGAAAAAACATTTTGAATAACGTTCTTAGCCATCAAGACAAGAGATCTTGGAATGTTATCAGATCTTCATGTTAGACAGGAATGAGTAGATGCATATTTGAGCTTATACTGGCATAGCTGGGAGTTGTTCTCTGTGATAAGAATTGCACTGGGGAGCTAGGAGTAGGAGGAAAGAGCTCTTTTCTGAGAGATGCAAGCTTGCTTTTGCATCTTGTCCTGTAAAAAATCAGTAATACTAATACTGAAAGTGACYGGCAATAGGAAGTTGCAGATAAAAGGGAAAGGAGCTTCTGTGGAAAAGCACTGAAGATGATTGGTTTTGTTAACAGGCAATGGCATTGCTGCTCTGCGGTCTGTCCCTACTGCAATTTACTCCTTCTTGCGCTGTATGGAAGCTGACCCAGATATTCCTGATCACTACAGCAACCTGCAAAGGACCATCATCTACTGTATCTCTCTGGGTGGAGACACAGACACCATTGCTACCATGGCAGGAGCCATTGCAGGGGCTTACTATGGGGAAGAACAGATACCCCCAAGTTGGGAGCAGAGCTGTGAAGCTTTTCAAGAGACAGAGAAGCTGGCAAATAGCTTGTATGAACTCTACTGCCAGCGGCTCTGAGCCTCGAAGGGAAGGTGTTTTCTGAAAGTAAAGCAGGTGGTTACCTCTGCTTTTCTGGTTGGAAAGTTTGTGGTGGATCCGCACCATCTACAGATGCCAGTGAGCCTCCACCTGAGAAAGACATCTGCTGATGTGACTTGTGAGCTGGAAGCAAGAGCAGACTTTGAAGAWGTGGGACATACCGTTGGGTTACATTTTAGCTGGGAAGTGGATGCATGTGACGCCTTGGAGAACAGAGTGATTCTCCACTGATGTTTACAGCAGCATCTAGTTCTTCATAATATTATCTTCATAATATTTCTGCTTTGTCCTGCCACTATGCCACTATCATTATAATTACTGTGATTCGGGTGGGTGTCTGAATCCACTGACTTCTTGTTTGATTTCCTCTACTTTCATATACACAGCCTTCATTTCAGTTGTTAGTGATCTGTCCTGCAGTGACTTTGATGTGTTCCGTTCCATACCCCTCTTAAAACAGTAGTTCGTGTTCAGCTGACCAGCTAAAGGGTATAGATGGGAATCTRTATAGAAAGGCATATCACTGGAGAGCCTGGAGTACATCCTATATGGTGGTACCAATTACCACCTATGTTATAGAGTAAGGATGCTGGAAGATAGACCTCATACAAAGATTCAGTTCATTAAAGGCAGAATGAAAAGTGCCAGAGATTGGAGAGGGATTTCTTTGCATTTCTAGTGGCATTTTAAGAAATGCCTTTGGTCCATGTAGGTAGAATCCCAGTTGGCTCGTTGCTGTTGGAAGAAGGCAGAAACTTGACATCATCCTGATTTATTACATTTTGTGTTTCCTTACCTGGCCGACTTTCACCCTGCTGCAGCTGCTCCTGCCATTTCTTTTTGTTTCCTAATCCTTGCATCCTGCATTCTTAATCCTGTCCTGTGTATATCCAGAGCCCCAAGTAAGATTGCTGTTTAAATCTGTGTGTGCAGATACGTTGTGAAACCTAGTATTACACAAGGGTTAAATTCTTGATTCTGCTGCTGTCAGTGACAAAAATGACTTCAGCTAGAAACAGGAGTTGCCTCTCTCAGCTTTAAAATTGTGCTTGGTAAGAATCTTCTGAAAATAATGGGAAAGGCAAGTTTCAGTACGGGCAGCCTGTCAGAGTTTAAAAGAATTTCTACTTTTGAAGCTGGTAGAAGTGGCCAGATTTCCAAGAAAGCTCTATTGCACGAATTTAAGTTTAAAACCTTTGCCTGATGGAGCTGGTCAGAGGGGGAATGGCCTGGGCTTGTTTACAGCCAGAAGCATGTCTAAAAAGGATTAAAGGGTCTCTAATAATTAAAAAACAACAAAAAAGGCAAATAGTCATCATATGGAAATGTTTATAAATTTGAATGTGACAGTGTGATTCTCTATAATCTCTCTAATGCTTCTGTGGACCTGGGAAGTAAATCTTCTGCTCTGATGGAGTTTGCTCCCTGTTGACATTAGCACTTGGTTAGTGTGTGTGTCAGGCTGCATGCACATGTAGAAAATCCGGTTGTAATAGGATCATTCCAGTTTTTCCTGTACTCCCTTCAAGTACCAGTCTTCTGTGTGATGCTTTAATGGGTTTTCCTTGTATAAATATGGGTATCTTGTCTTGTGAACACGTGGAATTATGGTCTACTGTATATTTATGGATTGTGCTGCAGATCTAAGTTGTAAAATGTCATTTTTTTTCAAATTGCTTTGACAGAGATGTCAACATTTTTTGACAGAGTTATTTAAAAGAAGAAATTCTCCTTTTAAAGCAGCTTTAAAATTTTTAACGTGTGGCATTTAAGAACAATGAACATATTTCCTGTTAAAAAATACAGCTCATTTTAGGCCAGAATTTAACTGTTCACTAACATTCAGATCTCACGTTCTTGGAAAGAAATAAATCACTTAGCTATCTTTGTTAATTAGCCACTGCTCTTGTGTTTTCTTTTGAGTCATGAAGTTGTGTTTCTGGGCTTTAGTCATGATACTGACATGGGGAACATCTGACCTTAGCCTCTTGAGTTGGAAAAAATAGCTGCTCAGGCTTCAGAGCAAATAGATGTCCTTATATTTATTTCTACCAGGTCTTTCCTAGCTGGTCTAAAAAAGTCATCATTCAGCTGAAGCTGAACTTGGAACCTCATTGGGAAAACGTCTATAGAGAACTCGTGAAATGTGATTTCTCTAGAGCCTGTTCTGCAGTGTTCAGATTTCCTGCGTTAAGGAGGCAGGGCATAGTGCTCGTTACCTACAAGAAATGAAGCAGCTGTGTCACGGTTGTCTGAGACGGCAGGGGCTCGGCAGAGTGAGCAGGCRTCGCTTCCAGCTCTTCGTGAAGCAGCGGTGAGTTTCTGGGGTGCTCTGAGCAGGGTGAGCGTGGCCTCTCCTAGAGCAGTCCTGCGCAGTGGTGGTGTCTTCGTCCAGCRTGGTACAACGTTTATGCTGTCTTCTGTCAGGAGGCGTTAGAGACGGGATCTGTCTGTGTGTGATCATAGCTGCAKTTGCATTGGCAACAGTAAAGGTGAAATTTGTTTCAGCTTTTTCAAGTAAGAATATTAATTAGCAGGCTAACCTGCTGGAGTGAGGGGACAAAYGAGCTGGATTTGAGAAGAAAATAGTGTCAGACATCCATATGAAGGGTGTTACTAGCAACATGAAATCTTCGCAGTTCTCACTGGCACGGTCAGACCTGACAGGCACAAGCTGGCAGGACAGCAGGAGAGCTYGGGACTGCAGAGCCCGAGGAGACCGGTGCCTGGTGCCGTCTCTGGATGCTACTGCAGGCCAGTTAGTGACAGGACAGAGACACAGCTGAGACCGCGTTTTATACAAGAAGTTTTATTGATGTTTTGTCAATACAATCAAGTACTGTATTTTTAGTTCTGAAGAGAAGGCCAGTTTCTGATCACAAAAAGAGTGCATTTTAAACCAACTTTTACTATGACAGTGCATGTAATAAGTATTTACAAAACTAAAAACCTCTATATACTAGGTTAGAAATGAAGATACTAGAGGCAAATTTAAAAAAAATAGTAAGAATTTGTATATAAAAATGCACACTGTAATGCAGTTTTCATAATTAAAAATAGACATACTTCATCCAACCCAACCTTTTTTTATTATTGTGTTTGAAACCAAAATCCCATGCGCTCACACACACGACAGAAAATAATCCTTTCTGCTGGCAAATATCACATACTCAGTACTCCAGAAAAAAAAACTTCCTGACAATGTCCAGTTTAGTGAACAGCCTCCCTCATCCTGTGCATCGTTTTTCTAGCCTAACTCTATGTGCGTGTAATATCTTTGCCTTTCAATTGCTGTGTAAATGTAACAGGTTATATAGCTGCAGAAGGTTGATTATGGTTTACGCTCTGCACATGAAGGGAAAGTGAAATTGCAAAACAGTGTCTACAGCACTGAACGAGTTAATGCCTCTGTTTGGTTATGGTGAGTATTTTTGTTGTTGCTTTTTGCCAGCCAGAACCAGAAGTTTGGAATAAAACAGAACAAAAAGAGACTGAATGTAGGTTAGAACACAGTATAAATAAATCGATTTGTTGAGTAACAGCATTAAACTTCCACCCTAGAGATTATCTTTGAGTATGTGGAAGCTCCTTATCTACTGCAGGTAGCGTGCACGCGTTACCGCCCGGCCGCTGGCAGCGTTACGTGGTGAAAGTCGAGAGACACTGTTGCTCTGAAGGGTCTTGTGTGTTACCAGCTTGAGTTCATTCCTGTTCTCCGCAGGAAAAACTCTTAGATGAAGGAGACGCCAGCCTCATCCTACAACCCTCCTCCCARTCTGGGCTTGAAGAAAACATTTGAGCTTCCACTTTTAGTTTTTGTACAGCTCTTTTTCCTGCTGGGAAATAACTGATTACAGTCAAAACCCGAATGGCTCTGAGCCCCGCTGCCTTCAGGAATTAAAAACGACCAGTGCAATGGGAAACCCTGGGCCTGTGTTTCGACGTGTAAAAGTTCCATTTCATCAAATAAAATCAGCCCAGGGTGAGGGACACGAGCCCCTAAAGGGCAGTGGCTGAAGTGCTGCCTTTCAGTTTCCTTTTTTGTGTTTCTTAATTTCAGGGATAGGTATGTGTTTAAGAGGAAGCCCTGGATGGCAAGCGGCACAAAGACAAGATAGGCTTGAAGAAGAAAAAAAAAAAAAAAAAAAAAACACACAGAAAAAGAAAACATGTTTAAATATCTTCTACAGTCAATCTGGAGAATAATCCCAAGTCCCATTCTTGCTATGTTTCTTTTCTTTGGCCATGTTATAGGCATTACGGAGATTTAAGGTAAAAGTTGCTCAGCTGGTGACCAAATTGTTGCTGTTTTCCCAGGGGTATGTCTTTGAAGAGGAACACTCAGTATAATACCTGTGGGTTAACTTCAGCAGCATTCTACTTGCCTGGGATAAGAAGAATCGCTTAACTGTAAGTGCAAGTGTCAGTTACTATTTTACCATGAGAAAATCTGCAAAGCAACAGGGTTCAGTTGCTCCCTTTAGCAGAGGACAGAGCAGCCAAGTGGTCAGTATCTGTGCATACCTTTTCCCAGAATCTTGCAGCTCGTACTCAGATTGATGACATTTCAAGCATTAGTGAGACAAAGTGGTAACAACAGACAAATGTGATTTTTTTAACCTAAGTCACAGATGGGCACCTGGAATGGTGCRCTTTTACAGATACATATTGCACTATACTTGTAAATAACATTGTTAAGTAGACAATAGCACCGTTGTAAAATGGCTGAATGGAAAGTTAGAATGAACACTATTTTTGCTTAATTAAAAGGYCCCCAAAGAAGGGGGAAATACCAATGCAGAAGTATACACATCCTGAAATAGTGAGACATTAAAAGCAAGTTGTCCATAAGCGGCACTTTCAAGAAAGCATAACTAAACCTTCCATTGAACCAGGCTAGAAGCACCATAAGGCAGCGTGCAGTGCCGTCCTTGTGTTGTCAGAGAGTAACATGTCACAAGGCCAAGCAAGTCTGTGGGCTGCAAAGAAATGTACAGAATAGCACGAGCCCTTGAACTTGCCAGTGGATGAATTAACACAAGATAGAGGATCATAGTTCATCACAGGGGTCCCAACTTCCCTGAAGGGCGTTGGAATAGGCCGTCTGTCATCCTCCCAGATACCAATGCCTGGATGTTTTTATTCCTAAGGATGCTGGGGGGAGTGTTAAAAATAATATTTACTTATTATAAAAAGGTGCTTATGCAAAGTGTTTCACTTCTTATGATTATAAATCCAACCAGATTGAATCTGGAATCAATCAGAGAGACTGCCTCAAAGTACAATCTAAAAAAAATAGGTATCAGTAAGACTGAAACTTGGGCATATGATGGTTTGGGAAGGAAATTTTTCAATCCATCATGGATCTCTGTTGCTGTATATATTTGTATTAAGTGCCTAGGACCCCTGCGTTCGTTAGCAAATAGACTATCCGTTACAACAGCTGAATTTATTTAAGAAGTACTCCAAATGGGAAACAAGGGCACTTGATTGCAGACCAAAAAGATCTGTTCTCCCAGACTACCTTCTCTGGCTCACAGAGCAATTTTCTGCATAGCCAGATCCTTGCCATCCCAAGCCCGTTCCTGTGTTTGATGTGCAGTCACTAGGGTAAAATTTACTTCAAATACACTTTGCTGAGAAAGTCACTCCCCTCCCTCCCTTCTCCCCTCCCCTAGAAAAGAAAGAAAGAAAGAAAAATGTCTCCTTTCTGATTACCCTCTTGACTCATGGATCAAACAGCACGAAGCAAGGTCCCGCGACAACGGCTTGCACCTTCTTCCCAGTGATTGTTCTTTTTGTATTAATTTTATTTTAATTTTTTTTATCAAAAAAAGACAGTTTATGGCTAGAGTGGGTAAAAAGGAAACGTGCCCAACAGCCGTTATGTGGGGCAAAGCAGGAACCCAGAGAAGGAGGAGTGGATGTATTCTGTGGAGTACAGCCCGTTGGCTTGGTCCGAGGGCATTTGTACCCAGACTTGGTCGTTCTCCTTGAGTTCGAGCACGGCGCTGCCCGAGGCTTGGTCCAGGTAGCCTTTTTTGTACTCGTCGTAAGTGTAGGTGGCGGGCACGTTGTTCTTATAAAGCGCCACCCAGACGTTAGTCCCTTTGACGTGCACGTGGTAGGCAAAGTAATAGATGCCGGATATGGGACAGGTGAATATCCCGGTGACGGGGTTGTAGCCGTTGTGCCCGTTATACAAAGTCCGGTCAAACTTGACCGGCATGCCGGACGCCGGGAAGGGAGAGGTGAGGATGGCGGTGAAGGCGGGCGCTATCCGGGCGGAGAGCTCTCCTCGGCCGTACTGCGGCTTCCCGGGCTTGCCGTTCCCCAGCACGGCCCCCTCCACGCCTCCGTCCGGCAAGTGCAGCCCCGCGATGCCCGTCTCGTCGAACACCCCGGGCGCCCCCGGCGGCCCCGGCGGCCCCGGGGGACCCGGCGGCCCGTTCAGCCCCGGCGTTCCCGGCATTCCCGGYGGGCCGATGGGTCCGGCCACGCCAGGCTCGCCGGTCTTGCCCTCGCCGGGAGCGCCGGGCAGGCCGGGCTCCCCTTTCAGCCCCGGGAGCCCCTGCGGCCCCATGGGGCCAGCAGGTCCCTGCAAGCCGGGGATACCCGAGGGGCCCCTCAGGCCGGGCTGCCCCGGGATCCCACCGTCCCCTTTCGGCCCGGGGCCGCCCGTTAATCCCGGCACCCCTGGAAGGCCGATGAAACCCGGCTCTCCTTTCGGGCCCGCTGGGCCGGGGGGTCCCTGCGACCCGGGCAGGCCCCTTTCTCCCGGCACCCCCGGCTTCCCCGCGAAGCCGTTGGGGCCCTGGTCGCCGCGCATGCCCGGCATTCCCGGGGGCCCGCTCGGCCCCGCGTCGCCTTTGGAGCCCGGCAGCCCGTGTTTGCCCGGCAGGCCCATGGAGCCCGGCGGGCCCGGCGCCCCGACGACGCCCGCGGGGCCCGGCTCCCCCGGCTCCCCGTCGACGCCGGGTTCCCCCTTGTCGCCGATGGCGCCGGGCGCCCCAGGCTGCCCRCGGTCCCCTTTCAGGCCGGGCAAGCCCGGCTTCCCGTAGCCCGTCGGCCCGGGCAAGCCGGGGAGCCCGCGGATCCCGGGTTCTCCCTTGGGCCCCGCGGGGCCCTGCATCCCCGGCACCCCCGCTGCGCCGGGAACGCCGATCCCGTCGACGCCGGGGGGGCCCCGGGGCCCCATGGGGCCCGGCTCCCCGTTGAGCCCGGGCCCGCCCGGCGGGCCCATGTCGCCCTTCTCCCCCGGAGCGCCCGGCAGGCCGTCGAGGCCGGGCTTCCCGACGCCGGCGGGCCCTGGGGGCCCCGCGGGGCCGGGAGGGCCCCCGTTGCCCCGCGGCCCCGGCAGGCCCGGCTTCCCCACTCCGTTTTCACCCTTCAGGCCTCGCTCTCCGCGGGGACCGGGCTCCCCCTTCGGGCCCGGCTCGCCCCGGAAGCCCGGCAGGCCGGGACCGCCCTGGGGGCCCGGTTTCCCRTTGA
Source organism: Rhea americana (assembly GCF_003343005.1). Classification (NCBI taxonomy): domain Eukaryota; kingdom Metazoa; phylum Chordata; class Aves; order Rheiformes; family Rheidae; genus Rhea; species Rhea americana. The sequence continues at coordinate 79,124 of NW_028186364.1, read as the reverse complement.
CCGAGATGCCGGCTGGCCCCGGCAGTCCCGGCGGGCCTGGCAGTCCCCGGGGCCCTTGCTCTCCTCTCATGCCGGGTTCGCCTTTGGCTCCGGGCATCCCTTTCATACCCGCTTTTCCTGGGAGTCCCGGGATGCCTGGTTTCCCAATCCCCGAGAAGCCGGGGGGCCCGGCGGGCCCGGGCTGGCCGTGCATTCCTGGTTTCCCCATGCCCGGCTTTCCTGGGTAGCCGGGGGGGCCGGGGGGCCCGCGTGGGCCTGGCTTCCCTGGCGGTCCGGGCTCCCCTTTGAGGTCCATTGGCAGCATGGGCGGCATGTCTGCGAAGAGAAGGAGAGCACAGGGCTTTACTGGGCCCGCGGCGGACGGAGGCACGCAGCCGTCGGGGCGACGGCRTCCAGCCTCGCTACCAACGTTTTGCAGTCGCTTTGGTCGCTGTTAGATAGGGGCCTGGCTTCAAAACGAGACCGAACTCGAGCATGCCAAAAAGCGAACCCTCGCCCAGGGCCYGGGACCAGCGCCAGAGCTGTCACGCAGCGTTTGCTCTAACACGCGGGAAGCGAGGGGCCGTGTCTCGGTCGGATGGGACGAGGAGAGCAGAGAAAGCCACAGGAATCTGCTGAACCTGCTACGAAAAGCGGAAAGAAGCAGCACCAAACACGAGAAYGGATGCTCTAGAAAAATGCAGATGGTAATTGTTGTTTTTGCTCATTTTTAGGCCATGGGTTTCAGTACCACCTGCCTCTTGATTTCCATGGTGGGAAGGCTCTTGGTACCTTTCAGCAGGAGCTAGGACACATTGCTGTCCCATGCACATTCCTCCCACCAACCAGCATGGCTGCACCGTGTCGTTCTAATATTTCCAGCCAGCAACGCTTTCATTTTGCAATAACGCGCACTAAACCGAGGACAGGTCAAAACCTRTGCTGGGGCTCAGAGCGATCGCTGAACAGGCCAAGGGCTAATAGTTACATTACAGGAAGCCCATGGCCCACGCTGAGAGCAGGACCTTTCTCTTGGCTGGGTCTGAACTTACAGACTGCCCTTCACTAGAAATGGTTTTATTTAAATGGTGTCACAGTGGCTTCCTACGCTGCCACATCAACAGCCTGCTGAGGGACTGTCTTGAAGCAAGACACTGGCCAGTGCCCAAGATGCTAATTCAAGCCTTATTCTTTCTGTCCCTCCCTAGAGAGTGTCAACAAGACCAGCAATTACTGTCTGCTCCGATGATGTTGTTCTGGGATGACCCTGCTGTGTTTCAGGAGCTGGATTCATCCCCCTGCCTCACTTTCCAGTGGCCACAGAAGCACCGTGGGATTCAGTCATTTCCACCTGGACCTGGGCTGATCCAAGAGGATGGTGGTACAGAGAGCCAAGATTCAAGATGATCCCTCTACCCCATCCCTTCAGTCCATGGCCTCCAGAGACCTACGTATGATTTTTTCCTTTTAAGTTAAAAAGAAAAATGAAAAGAAAACTCYTGGATTTGTAGTAAAGAGAAGAGGCAGTGATTAGTTTATCAGATAAGACATGATTTCTATTTCTGGCTTAGCTGCTGAGTCTAGCAAGGTAGACAAAAATATTTAAAAAAAMCTCCTGAGGATGTAGGAAAAGCCAATAGTTGTGAGGAAAATGCAACCTTAGTTCCATCCAGGAATGAATCAGCCCAGCTGGGAGTAGGCCATAACCACTTGACATTTAAAGAATTTATAGAGGTCTTTTGCAAACGGATGTAAGAAAGAAACTAATGGGCTGAGAGACAAAACAGAGGAGAGCCGGATTACATGCCCACCACAGCTCAGGACTAAAGGCACAGACATGAGCATAAATAACGCTTCAAGGCTAGCCTAGACGGGGTGTTGCTTCCCACGCGACACCAGGAATGAGTGAAAAAGAATAAATCCGACAAACCCTATCGGGAATTTTGAAATGAAGGAAACACTTGGCAACTGCATGTACACAGAACTACAATGAGAAACGTGAATGGCTGAAGAAAGTACTTTGACATCTCAGGTAAGCTTTAACCAAATTTGCCCAACGTAAAACACACGAGTAGAGGACAGATCCGTAAAGATGAGTTGCCAGGAGCAGCTGGGATGTGAGCAGAACCAGCCCCTTGCACGAGGCTTYGCGCTGCAGGAGGAGGCTGGGGGTCCTCGGGGAGCAGCGGCCGTGGGGCCTGGGGTCCTTGAGCCTGGGGTTTTGCCCAGCTGGGGCCTTTGGAAAAGATTGGGGGAGATTAGAGATRTGAAAAGAACAACGGAGGCAGCAGCAGCAGCCCTGTCCTGCCTGTAAGAGGCAGCTCTGCCAGGCTGTTTCCAAGCATGGTGCCTACTTGTTTTTCTTTTGGTAATGGAAATGTTTTCAGAGCTTATCTACATATCAAAGCCTGGCCCACATCCTCTGCTTTAATAGAGGTCACTTGGCTTTCTTAATTAAGGAAATACTTGTCTGTCATGATATTGCCACTGGATTTCTGCAAACCTCCTCCTGCCCCCTCACTCCAGAAAATGGTGTGTGAAAGAAAGCAAGAGAGATGTGCAGTGTTGCACTGAAGAAGATTTCTGGGGGTTTGAATTCTGGAATTTTTCTCTGGAAAATGATTTCAATGTGTTTTCTCCCTCCTACTTTTTTCTTCTTGCAATGGTTTGAAAAGAATTAGTTTTCTAGGTCATTTTGTATGGAATCAGAACAAGGATCTACTGCTGAGCCCATGAAGGAAGGGAAAAGCACACACACACGACACACCAAAGAGAAACGCCAGACGTGAGCTGCCAACTTGCAGGCGGCCAAAAAAGCAGACGGGAAAACCAAACCGGGGACGTTAGCAAAGAGAAGGTGGGACATGGCAGCCTCAGTGCTATCCAATTTCAAAAGACCGTGTCTTACCACAGGCGCATGTCTCGCAGAGCTCTGCATTTCGCAGCAGCAGCAGCAGCATGGGGCTGTGTGTTCCCCTCGAAGCATGAGCACAGCTGCTAAAGCAGAGAGCCACTGGGGCAGCGGGAAGGGGAAGGGCAGGCACGGCCTCAGCAAGCTCTTGCCTTGGCACTGCRGAGCTTTTAACCTACTGAGGAATGTGGACACTCGCAGACAGAGCCTGTGGTCCATCCAGTGCTGTGTTTGTCCTGATAAGGACCTCCACGCGCCTGGAGGAGAAGCAAGGTAGCGCATACTGGCTGGCAGAAGAATAATCCAGTAAGATGGGAAGTGGTTCCCAGCCACAAGCAGCCAGCAGTGGGCCTGGYTGATGCAGCCAGATGACACTGGAGGAAAGAGAAGCTGGCTGCTCCATGGCAAAACCCAGCCGAGTTCATTCCAGCACCGCTGAGCTCCCTGCCAAGCACTGTCTTGTGACAGTGAGCTTCACAGGCTGATACAAGCAGTGCGTGGGACCAGCGTCATCTCATTTCTTACCCTGTTGCTGCCTGCATGCATGGATGAATGGAGCTGCCATTTAACAGGCTGGAAGAGGGAAGGGAGTGGACTGCAGGAAGAAACGCAGAGGTGGCAAACAACATTTTCCCATTAGCAGGAGCCAGGGGAGCATCTTGGCCAGGATCTGGAGGCATCCTGGTTACATGCAGCAAGCAGGAGCCTCACCAAGATCTCAGGGCTTACTCAGTCTCTCTAGTTTCTGTAGATTCTTTAAAAGCAGCAGGACTTGCAGGAGAGCACCCGCTCTGGGGACGCCGGCAGCAGCCAGCGAGGCATTCCCCACTGCCTACCTGCAACTGCCTCTTGGGGAGAGCAGCCTTGAAAGCTGGAGTTGGGCTCTGGCTCTCTGCTGAGCCAGCCAGAGCTTGGGAAGATGAAAAGCAATCATCTACCTTTGCAGCCAAGACCTCTGCTCTAGGGACTACCCTTTATAATGCATCAGGAAGGGAACCTACCCACTCACCAGAGGCAGAGAGAGCCCATAAATCACTGCCCTGGATGTCACCTGTAATTTGCCATCAGCCTCCTGAGCTGGGGCTGCTGCAGCCCACCATTTCCCTGCTGAGGAAAGCCAGGAGCAGGGAGGGAGGGCAGGCATGGGAGCAGGGTGGTGCTCTGCTTCTGCTGTGAAAGGGCTGCTTGTGTGTTGGCAGGTCAGGAATATTTTCCCTTTAAAACTGCCCATGGCATTTTCCCTTGAAAACTGARTCCTTTGCAATTTAAAATGGAGCCCTTAGCAACTCTGCAGGAGCTACCAGGGTGCRGGGATGGCCTGGGCGCCCCGCGGACCGCGGCAGCACGCGAGGCCGGGYGGTGCAAGCCCGCTGCTCCTGCGCGGTCCGGGTGGCTCCCGGCACAAAGAGCGCAGTGTGCACAGCCAACAGCGATGGCCCTGTGCGAGCTGCACCCCCCGGGCTGCCTTGCACGTGCTCGCGGAAACGCGGGGTTTCCTGCGCCTCCGRTGAGCCCTGAGCACGCAGCGAGCGGCTTTACCTGGCTCCCGGCTGCACACTGCCCGCCTGTGAAGCTGCTAATACAGGGCCTTTGTGCAGCCTTAATGAACAGAAGAACCATTAATGCTCTTACGCTCAGACCTGTGTCTATGGGGAAGTGTTGGCAGGGATGAGAAGGTGCGACAGGAAAGTGCAGAGAGCTCACACTGCTCTCTCCAGATGCCSGTCCCCGTTTTTGAAATTGCCTTTTGGATATATTTTCAACCAAGTCAAAGTAAAACCCAACTGCACAAAAATCTGCTTAAATGCTTTTAGCATCCCTGCTCTGCTGAGACGGACTGGCAAAGCTCGAAGGGCAGGACCGGAGCCAGCGCTCCGGCAGGGACGCGCGGCTGGACAGRCCGCCGCGGCTCGCTGCTCTGCCTCTCTTATGCTCTCTGCGGGGGACAGAAGCTGTAAAGGGCTGTGACGGGGGTGCCACTTCCCAACAGCCTCAAAACACTTCACAGAAAATTGGAGCTCAGGCAGGGGGAAATGCAGCGGGGAAACTAAGGCACGGGGCGGTGAGGGCCGTGCGTGCTAGCAGCCCTGTGGTCCTGCAGACAGACAGGAGGGACGTTGTCACCGGTGCCGTGTTTGCTCAGGACCTGCGTGGGCTCGGGCGCAGCGCTGGAGGAAACATCCCTGCCTTTCCGCAGCTTTTGGAAAGAAGAAGTCAGGCCATGCAGGAGCGCGCAGCAACGCCGCCAGGCCGCCCCGCGGCCACCTCCCACCCCAGAGCTGCCTCCCGGCGGTCCGGGAGTCTGTCTGGGGGTCGGAAAAGCCGCCTGGCACCCTAAGGAAACCAGCCCTGTCGCTCTCACTAGATGGCACCAGCCGGCCGGGGAAAGCGCCCGCAGCCCTGGCTGGGGCGCGGGGCTGGGACCTGGCGTTGGGGGCCAGGCGGGCAGCGCCGGAGCCCCCGCACAGCTCCCCGCCGGCCCCGCCGCCCGCTCGGCCCCGCGCCGCGGCRGCCGGGGCAGCCGAGCCACCCGCGCGGGGCAGAGGGCCGGGAGGGGTTTTCCTGGCCAAATTAGAGGTTAAGCAGAGATGGGAACCCGGTGGGATCCGAGGGGCAGCAGGGCCGTGGGCCCCGGCGGCAGGCGCTCCTCGGAGGYGCCGGCCTGGTGTTTGTACAGCGCCTTGCGCAGGGCAGAGCAAGCTGGCACCCGCCTCCTCCGCTGCTGTCAGCCGGCAACTCTGCTCAGGGGCAGCACRAGCAACTCGAATGCACAGGAGGAAGGAGAAAAGTGACGGAAAAGCAGCAGGGAGATACTTGAATCCAGTCCCATCAGCAGCTAAACCGTTCCTTTTTGGTGAGGCCGTGCTGGAAGGTTTTGTCTCTGGCCGGGATTCAGCGAACAGCTTTACAACAGCTGGGAAGGGGGCAGGGAGCCGGGGGGGATCTTAGCATGCTTCAGCTCCAGGTTTTGCTGTGTGTTTTCTGACACATGTGCTGAGCTGAACTCCTGATAAGCCATTCAGCCGAGCAGTAAATCAGCCACCGGCAGCCTAGCCTTCTCCAGTTTCTGCTCCAGAGCCAAGATTTCGGCTCCCTGGAGGGTCCAACTCTCTGACAACTGAGCTAACCCATGGAGAAGGCTCCAGAGGCTTTTCCCTGCCGCAGGAGGCTGCGCCGCCGCTCGCAGCGGCCGCTCGGTGCYGGGCTGCTGCTGGATCCGGGCGTCCCTGGCGCAGGGGCACGGGCAGAGCCGCTGCCGGGGGGCTGGAGGCTGAGCCTGGGGCAGCCCGCGAGCCCCAGGGCCGCGGAGGGACCTGCTCGTCCCGGGGCCCGGGGCGGGTGGCCGAGCGGGCACGGGGAGGCACGGTTTGCAGCCGCGCGGATTGCACAAGCCCTGGTCCCCATGGCCAGCTCAGGCTTCCCCAAGGAGGCTCTGGGATCGCTGCCCCTGGGCTGTGCCAGCCAGGATCCCAAATCAGAGACCTCTGCCGCTTGCGCTGCAGGGCTCCGAGGTGTTTCCAGGAAGGGTTTGGGGGCTGCTGTGTTTGGTACCAGGGAAAAAAGTTGGACCTCACATCCGTCCCCCTGTCCGAATTGCGCTGCTGCTGCACTGGGCCACGGACAAAATCCCCAGGGAGCTGCCGGGGCTCCCRGGGAAAGAGGGGCCTCGTGGATCAGCCGGGAAGCGCTGGAGAATCACCCCTGGGGGGCACTAAACACTCGCCACCTACTAGGACCCAAAGCTGAGGGGAGCAGGTCCTCCAGGCGGGTGTTTAATTAACACGTACTAATGACCCCGCAGGTGCAAAGCGTTGATGGCTCCCGCCGGCACCTGCGCCCCGGCGGAGCAGGAAGGCCGGGCTGGGCAGGCGGTCGGGAAGGGCTCCGCTCGGAGCTGCGGTCCAGTCCGGCCGGCGGCCTCGCGCCTCTGCCCCTCCGCGCGGCACGAGGCGCTCGGAGGGGCTTGATTCAACACGTGTGGGGCCTCCAGTCCCCCGGAGGGGAGGGAACCGCTTTCTCTCGCTCGCCTCTCGCTGTACCGAGTCTTTCGGCTCTGGCGCTGGCTGTCTTTCTTTTCCCAGCTGGTGTGAAACACAGACAGGGAAAATGGAATAGGTGGAGTGGAAAAAGCCTAGCGGGGAAAGCTCAGATTTAACGGCAGCGAGAGGCAGAGGCAGCGGGCGCCTTGCAGGGAGCCAGCGCCAGGCTCCGGGGCTCCTGAGCCCCACGAGGGCGATGCGTGAGGCTGGGGTGGCCCGGAGGAAGGGGGCCGGCCGTCGCCAGCCCGACCAAAAGCCTCTCTGCTCTGCTGCACCACTCTGTTTTTGCTGATAGCCCCTTGGCTTCTTTTTCTGGGGGGGGGGTTGATTTGCAGAGAAAGGCACCCCAAAAAGCCCTTGCTGCTGATCTGGGGGCTGTGAGGGGCGCGCGGGGGGCCCTTACGGAGGGGCTCAGGCAGCTCAGGCGGGGACGGCAGCTGGCGCTCACCAGGACACGGGTCTGATGATGAAGAGGGAGGAAGGGCGGCGCGCGCAGAAAATCGTCGTCAGCTCGCCGGGGCCGGTGGCGGGGAGCGCCGTGGCTCCCGCGTGGCCGCTCGCCGAGGACCGCGGCAGCCCCTGGCCCTCTGCAACGGGCGGAGGGGATCGCGACGGGATGCTCCCTGGCCGGGGGAAAGGACTCGCTAGATGAGGCGCTCTCGTGCTGCTCTCCGCGGGCAAGAGGACTTCGGCCGTCCGGCGGGCGCGGGACCAGCTGGCTCGGGCTGCTGGCGCGTCGTTAGGGCGCTTGCAGCTCCCCCGCGCCGCCGGCACCCTTCCCAAAGCATCGCGCCGCGAGCGCCCCTTACCTAGGTACTGCCCTTTGCCTTCCCGGAAGGGGGGGCCCAGGGGGCCTTTCACCATGGGCTGCAGGTATTTCACCTGCGCGTATCCCGCCGCTCCTCCTCCCGCCGCCGAGCGGAGGCCGGCCAGCAGCAGCAGCAGCAGCAGCGCGACGGCGTCCGGCAGCATCCTGGCCCGCGCCGCCCCTGCGGACAAAGCGACAGTGAGCGCGGGGCGGGCGCCGGAGCCCCTCGTCCTGCCGGGCGCTCCGAGGAGCCGTCTCGTTTCCCCGCGCCCCCGAAACGGCGGCGACGGCTCCCGGGGTGCCACGGGAGACGCACGGTAAACGCGCCCAACGCCRCCCGCTCCGTAGCCGTGGGGCGCCCAGCGGGGGCTGTCAAAGGCTGCCGAGGACCCGTTCGTCTCGGTGACCCCCATGTCCCAAACTTCCCTGAAGGGCTTGGTGTTATTTTCCACGTGCAAGAGAGACAAAAAGGGGGGAGAAGGGGAACGGTGGAAAACGCGGAGCCGTGAGCCGAGGGCGGTTGTCACGTTTCTCGCAGGAACGGGATTTCCTCTAACAAAAACCGTGCGCGCGCCGGGCTCGGCTCCTGCGGGCAGCTCGGCCCCCAGTGCCTCGCCGACCCCCGGGGTGGGTGCACGGAGGTGGCATTGCCCATCCGGAGCCCACGGCCGCCCGGAGCCCCGCGGCTGCCCCGGCCCCGCGGTCACCCGGAGCCCCGCGGCCGCGGCGCTTTCCGGCAGCAACGGGAACGCGTTCGCTCCCGGAGGGGCGAGCGCCCTTGGTGCCCGGAGCGGAGGCTGCCGTGCTTTGGAGCAGCAGCTCTGCTTTAAGTGCCTGTTTATTTAAAATAAATACCCTCTATAAATATACCTTTCCTTGAGCAACGTTTTCTGTGCCAGCTCCGAGCACACAAGCTGCAAACAGATCGGTTTGCAAAGAACGTTTATTTTCAGAAGCTTAAAAAACATGTGATGCCAAAGCGCTCTGCTGTTTTTTTCCTTCTCATAATAATTGACCCGTGGTTGTTATTAATAAGAATTAAGCACTTTGCCTTTCCCTGCCTAGGGGAGCAGGGGCAGGGCTGCTGCACGGCTGGATTTGATCGGAATTTCCTGAAGCGCTTTCACTGGAACAGCAGTGAAAGAAAAGCTGCAGCGTGAAAAAAAAATGAACGAAAATAAAACAAAATTAGAGAAAATTAAAGAAAGGGAGCAGGGAGCCCTAGCGTGGGATTGTTCCCGATGCTACAAGCGCTTGGCAGGTCACCAGAGGTCCCCGGCCCTGGCTCAGCGTGCACCGGGACGGGCGCTTCGGCCAGGCTGGGGCTGCCGGCGCCGCGCGGGGGGGGGGACGGAGGTGGCCGGGCCGGGGCCGGGGCTGCTCCCAGCCCTCCCCGAGCGCCGAAACCCCCGTGCGCCGGTCGCCCCCGCTCCCTCGGCAGCGCCCTCAGACCGCGTCTGCRCGAGAGATTTCAATATTGTTAATGTAAACCGTTTTGAACCGATTCGGTTAGGCGGCTCGCGAGCGGCCACGGCACCTCCTGTGCCCCCTCTCCCGGGCCCAGCGGGGCCGACATCCGCCCCAGGGTCCCCTTGACGGAACTGCTCAATAATTTGCACGTGCTTCAGTGCAGGAGAAGACGGCTGGGAAAAACCCAGGCAGAGGCCGTGGCTGCTTTCCTGACGGCGCTCCGTCTCCCGCCGCGCGTGCTCCTGCGGGCGCTCCCGCGGCCCTCTTGGTTTCGTTATTTTTCCATCTTTGGGGTGCAGAAGACGAACGCTCATTTTCATGAAACGTTATTTTACTGGGACTTCTTTAAGGGGGGAAACCAGTCCTGTTCGAAAGGACTGCAGCTGTAAAAATACAGCTTCTGCTAAATAAAAGGGAACAAAATCCTGAATCAGCTATTTATTTGTTTTCCCTACCTGGCTCTAGCTTCATCCATTTCCCCCTTTCTCTCTCCCTTTCTTCTCCCACTTGTGCTTTACCCAGACCCGCTCCTGCCCTGCTCCGGGGTTTTTGTGGGATGCTCCTGCTCGTTTCAGCAACCCCGAACTGCGGGAACCGGTGCCTGCCCGCGGCGGCCGCGGGCTGCGCCGTCCCGGCACCTCGCTGGGTCCGGGCCTGGCCCCGGTCCACGGTGACACACGGGCGCACGCAGCCGTGTGCCCAGCACGAAAGGGAGAAGCAGCTCAGAATAATCYATCTCCTTTGGCTCACGCTGCAGTTTCGCCGCACCCAGGGTGCAAAATCAAGTCAACCTGCTCCGACTGCAGCGCAGGGAAGTTGGACAAGGGCTTAGCTCATCGATGCGCTTGTCTAATCCGGGAGGATGATTTCACCTGCCTCTGCCCCCCAGGGAAGGGCTGCCAGGCTGAGGGGGATGAGCCCCTGGCCGAGGGCCTCCGTCTCCATCTCCCATGGGAAAATTGGGTCCTTTCTACCCCGTTTCTGCAYGCACCGTCTTGCTGGGGTGTGCAGYGCCAGGACGGGAGGCTCCAGCGCTACCTGCTGTCTCCAGGCAGTGGATTAATAAAAATAAAATGGAAACATCTGGAGTTATACGTGATGGATAAAGTGTGTGCAACAGGGCTACGAAGAGGCTCTTTCATGCCTGCGATGTCCTGCTTTATGAAATGATAATTAATCATAATTAGCYGCCATGTAACATTTTCATCTTTGAAAGCACGTTGCAGACGTTTGCTAGTTAATGGCGTGGGCGCCGGGGCCCGCCGGGCCCAATAAAAGTTATTGCATGATGTCATGGGTCCACTCCTCCTGCAGGGCCAATAAGTCTGGGCAGGCTTTTCCTGTACGGCCGGCAGAAATTGCACGGAGAAGTCATTTTTTTTTCCGTCTGGAGAGGCGAGGCCGTGTCGTGAGCTCGCCCCGGGCCCCAGCGAGCGCCCCGGCGTGCGCAGCCCTCCCRCTGGGCTCACGGGAGCATCCGGGCACGCTGGCACGCAGCGCTGGGGCGGGCGCACCGCTCTTGTCCGTGCCGCCGGCCCTTGCAGCCCGGCTGCCGCGTGTCCCCCTCGGAGCAGTGCAGCAGTTACATGGCAACCTCTCCTTCCAGGAAAGGGCTGGCTGGGTTGCTTTTCACCACCCCAGGAGCTGGCACCGGGACCAAGCGCTGGTGTCGGCGGGAGAGCGGAGCCGACGCGGTTTTGCTCCATGGAGCAGAGCGGGGCCCAAGCTGGGCACGGCGTGGGAACCCTGGCACCAGCGCAGAGCACGCTGCCCGTGTAAACGTGCAAGTGCCACAATGCTGGCCCTCGGCGAGTAGACGTGTTAAAAACCCCTGGCACAAAATGAAAGCGCTGGAAAAGAAAAGAAACTCACAGTTTTACAGTATGAGAAGCATGACAAGAAACGTCTCCTTGCTCTCCCTGGAGCGCCGGGCCGCCGGGCCGCGCCGCGCCGCCCCGGGCTCGCGCTAGCCTGCATCCCGCGCCCCTTCGGCCGCTGGCTCACGGCGCGCCGGCCGCCCCTGGCACAACCGCCGTAATCTCTGCACCTTCTCCCCCCTCGCCTCGAAGCCGTGTGTCCAAGCGCGCTGGCGCGGCCCGTGTTCGGAAATGCTGCGGCTGCGCCGCGAGCGCCGCAGCTCCGGGTGCTTCCCCCCGCGCGCAGCTGGGGGCCTGTTCGCACGCCTGCCGCTGGTTTACGGCCCCGTTCGTTAAATATTAATTATGGGCTGGCAGGCAGGCAGGCAGAGCACCCGTTCACTGCAATGCTAATTATTTTTTAGGTCAATATATTTGATCCGCGGGGGATCCGTGATTGCGGTTGAAGGTCAGTAAAACGGAGAACTTGTTTAAACACAGCAGTAAAAACGCACCCGCTCGGGGCGCGGGGCGCCGCGGGAGGTGCGGGCGCTCGCTGGCCGGCACCAGCGAGCCTCGGGGCAGAGCCGCGGCGGGCCACGGGCTTGCGCCGCGCAAGGGCCGGGAAAGCAGCCGGCGCCTGTGGGTGGGCTGGAGGCACCGTGGGCTTGGAAGCCGCCTCGTCCCATTGAGTCGCTCCGTCCTCCGGTCATTCGCAATAAAAAATAAAGCAGGGAGTTTTTCCAAGCCCAACACAGGCTGGATGCTCTCCAGCGGGAGGTAAGTGATTTGGTTTGCACTACACATGCTTTAAAAAAAACAATAAGAAAAGAGTCAGGAAAGGAAAAGCGAGCTATTGAACTGGAGAGAGAGCACGTTATTTCCGTGGGCCAGGCTGCGAGAGCCAAGGCAGCGAAGGGCCGCGCGGCCGAGCGGCGCAGCGATACGCCGGGAAGGCTTTGGCACGAGCGCGTCTTTAAATGCATGACACCTGACACGGTCCAAAAGCTGCTGTGCGCGCCGCACGGCTCCGCCGCCTCGCCCGCCCTTCGTCAGAAGGAACAAGAAAACATTTTCCTTGACGAAAGAAAAACACCCCACCCCAGCGGCGCGCAGCCTCTGCCGGCCGGGGCGCCCGCGCCGCGGCCGGGGCGCAGGAGCGTGCGGGGAGGGGAGCCGGGGCCGGCTGCCGGAGCGGGAGGAGTTTGGGGATGTGCAACGCGCGCCTGYGGGAAGCCAGGCTGCGTTCGCTCCGCCGGGCACAAAACAGCTGGTTTTGCTCACGGCTGCTGGAAAGCTCGCGGCAGGAACCCGTCGGGGTGTTTCTCCCTGCCTTCGCTCGCCTCCCGCCGCGGCGAGCCGCGTGC
>NW_028186364.1:41964-66567 GCF_003343005.1 Rhea americana | reverse complement strand
CCCGCCGGCACGGCTGGGGCCGGAGCCCTGCGCGGCGCCCGGCGGCCCCGCCGGCCGTGCGGGCGAGGGCAGTGGGTGCCGCCGCTTGATCCCGCGGGTCAAAGAGCGGCTAAGGCGGATTAGCGACCCTCCGCGCGTGTGTGCCGGCAGCGCACCACGGCAGCAGCCYGCCGCAGGTCACGGCTCAGGGCTTAATCCCTCGCCTCCGGCTGTCAAAACTCCTCCGTTAAACTCCGGAGAGCCCCGGGGCCGACGGCTGCGGCGTGGAGGCACCGCGGCTCCGGGATCCCGCTCCGGCACGGCCAGCCGCAAGCTTGGGGCGGCGYGGCCGGAGCAGCCGAGCGCAGCGGGTCCACCACCGCCCCGAGCTGCGACCCGGGTCTGCGGCAGCCTGGATGCGGGCRAGCACTGAGTGCCGCGGCCGCAGCCGGCTTTGCGTGCCTGCCGCATGCTCTCCCTGAACCGGCGGCAGATGTTTCCAAACAAGCCTGTGCGCGGCTCTMATCGGGCCAGAGCCGACTGCAGGCCTGACAGCACGCGCGGCCCATGCGGCCGACAGCCACCGCCCTTCCACTTGCACCTACTCACAGAGTTTTGGCCCCAAAACGCAGCAGCTCAGCACAGAGGACCGAAGCCTCCCCAGGCTGCAGGGCCCTTCCGGAGCTGCCGGCCCGGCGCRGGTTTATGACGGTGCCTCGCACCGAAACGCGGCCAGTCCAGCCCCGCTGAGTTCACCCAGCCCCAGCAGCGCGGAGCCACGCTGGCCACACTTCAAGGCACGTGGGGCACCCCGTGTGCCGTGTCCCCTGGGCGGCCTGGCCGAGAGAGCCCTTCTCCCCCAGCCCTGATTCCGGATGGGCAGGACAGCAGAGCAGGTGGGTTCACGGTCCACAGGGGCCCACGGCACACCAGGAGCTCGTCAGTGAATCCAGTTATGAGTGCTCACAATTGATCACAGGTGTAGAATTAGAGGCTATTTTGGAGATTACATCCCCAGAGCTTTTAAACTTCCCGAGAGCAGAGCTGAGCTCCTCCAGGCTCTGCAGCTGCTGATATGAAGTAGAGCAGCCATCCGGCTCCTTTCCTGGCTTTTGCTGCTAATGACTGTCCTCAGCTTTTGCAGGCAAAAGGCAGAGCTTGGCCTTGGCGCCAGCCACGCAAGGACAGCTTTGCTGCAGTGTAACCCAGATGTCATTTGGGATCCTCAGCAGCTCAGTTAAGTTCGTGGATAAAACCATCTCCTTGGCTTCTCAGCTGGTTGCGAACGGTGGTTGGAGCCACTGTACAGGCATCCTGGTGGCTGGTGGGAGGGATGTGTCTGAGGTGGCTGAACAGCCTCTGTCTCGCTGTATTGCTCGCCTTGTTCCCAGTGTCGAGCCCACCAGCAGCATCTCTAAAACTGCTGAGGCCTCATCCCCGGACATGAGCACCTGTGCAGGCAGGGATGGAGTGAGACCCTCCGCCTCACTGATGGCAGCAGTGCTGGTATTTATTATTGCTCCATGCTCTCGGCCACCTTTCTTTGCAAACCCTGATTCCTTGAGTCTCTCAGAACAAGGAGCCCAGATTAGGGAATATCAAGAACAGACCCTCGCGTGTTGCTTGTCCAAGAAAAACGGCAGGGACCGACCTTGAATGCCTGCCTGGTGTTACGCTCRTTTGCATTGCTGCCGTTGGCCGCCRCCATGCAGTCGGGTCACTGCTGCAGAGCAGATGTTGCTGGGGGGCACAAGCCGCCCTGTGCCGGGCGGCAGGGCCAGGCACGTCCCCTCGGCAGCGCCCGCAAGGAGATCCCTGCCAGCCCCCAAGCCGGCAGCCTGCAGCTCACGCGAGCCGCTGCCAGGCTGCTGAGAGCCTGCAAAGCCTGGGCAGTGCCGTGCCGTTGCTGCAGGCGGCCTTGCAGGAATCGCCCCGTTGCGCTCGGCACGACGACGGGTTTGTGGAACCAGGACTGCACTGGTGTAGTTGATTAGCTCAGCAAATCCCAATGTCCTGAAAGGTTGTAATCAAGCAGCTCTGAAAATCAATGCAGTAGGACTGCCCTGCAGCCATGCCTTAAACTGCCAAGGTCAGGCAGAGTCTGGGTGCCTGGGGCTGCCCAAGTGGGTGATGGGGGCCGCAGCACGCCCCAAAGGCTGTGGTCGGACGTGGGTAATGTTGTGCTGCAACACCAGACGTGTCTGCTCAGGGAGCACTGGGGTGTGTGTGGAAGGGTGAGACGGTTTGATGGATGCGTCTCCCTCCTGCTCCCCACCACTGCGGCGGGTTTCTGCTCCCCAAGCTTCACGGTCCCTTCCTCCTCCTCCACCTCCAACCTCAAGCTCCTCCAAAATACCAGACTGAGTGCAGCATTAATAGCAGGGTTGCCTGCCAGGTGCATAGTTTGACCAGTCAGATCGTACATGCCAAACCACAGGTATTTTATGAGACGTTTCCTGTTATGAAGACATTTTTGTGGGGATTCTTTTTTTTTTCTTTCCCCTCTTCTTCCCCCTCCTCCTCCCTGGCGGGACGGGTGCCCCTCGCCTGCGCCCCTGCAGGCTTGGCACACGGGCTGCTGCCAGGGGTACTTGGCTGGGCATGCATCCTGGGGAGCGGCGGCGGTGGTGCYTTTGTGGGAGCTGAAAGGGCTGAGCAGAGGCTGTGGAGGGGGGGACTCCAAAATGTTAGCCCTTTGCAGATGCAGGCTGTGGTGGGAGGCTGGAGGAGCAGATGGATGAGCCCACGCCATGCTTTGGCCTTCCTAAGGCTGTTATCCAAGCACAACCTCAACCAACCACCTTCTGGTGCGTGAGATGTAGCATCTGGCCAGACACTCCAGGAGAAACACAGGCTACGAGGCCTTGAGAAGAGCTTTAGAAAAGCTTGGGAGACATTTCTCACCAAGAGATGTGTATCGGTTCGGTCAGCCAAAACACTTCTGGTCCAAGGAACACATAAGCYCTGGTGGGGAAGGGGATGGTGTTTACACAGGGGCTGTGGGGGCAGACACGGCTTTGCCATTGTAGAGCCTGCACAGAAACAGGGTTTTCTAATGCAACGGGTATTTTGCGAAGAAATCTGCTAAGCCCAAAGGGACCTGCAGAGAGCGATTCACATGTCAGGGAATTTGCGGGCAAGCGGCCATGAACCGCAGACATTTAAACTTCAGCCTTGTGCTGGGGTCATGGGTTTAATTATAACGTGCTGTGGTCCGAGCCAGCATCCCCTGGGGAATGGGGTGGCTGAAGGGGCAGGTCTAGATCGCTTGCGTTAGGTGGCTGCTGCTTCCCCAACCCCTCCAGCCCCCTATCACCCTGCCTGATTGCGAAGTGCAAAGCACAGCTCCCCAAGCAGAGAGCTCGCGGCGCTAGTGGCACAGCCTCCCATGCACCAGCAAAGCCCCTGTGTCCTGGTGCTGGCACAGAAATTTCCTGGACAGGTGACTGGTGCTGTCTCCATCTTACGTGCAGCAAAGCCTAGCCAGCAAGAGGTGATTCAGATCAAACAGCAGCACCAAAACATGGCCAGTACTGGAACACCATCAAAGTCACTGAATGAGGTTAGACAGCTGAAATTAGATCAGATTAAGGATAAATTGACTTGCCCAAGGCCACACATCAACTCAGTGGCAGCGCCAGGAATTCCTGGCTCACAACTCGACAATCTGTCCCTGTAAGCACGCGGTCTGTGAGTCTTCTCCTGCCAAGAGCTGGAGCCCCCTGTGCACTTACAGCAAGAGATAGCCCCTGTCTAACTGAGCTAGGAAGGACCGACAGGGGAGCAGAAGCTCAGAGACCTGCTGAGATTTGCTCTGGCCCACGCAGCAGGGCAGCAGCTGTGCAGGGATCAGAAGCAGGTATCCGGCCCGGTGGCCTGAGCCCTGCTGCCAAGCGTGCTGAGCAGCAGTGAGTGATGCTTTGGAAGARTTCTGTTGTTTATTACAGCTCCTCYGTGCTGATTTCTGGCCCTCTCAAGTGTGTTGAAAAGTGCAAAGTTAGAATAAAACCAAACCAACAAAGTGCAGATCCCTGCCTTTGGTATACTGTCAGCTCCAAACTAGCCTTCTGCCTCTCCAAATCCCGGACACTGGTAGCTCCTGGATCCCATTGTATCTGCATGGGCATCACAGAGGGATTTTGGTTTCTGCACTTGAGTAAACCCTGYGACATTAAAGCTGCTACAACCCACGCCTGCTGCACTGCTGGGCGGTGAGAGGCTTTGAAGGTGCGTGACACAGGGGAACAGGGTATGGTAAGCTCAACAGACTGCAAGCTCCCAGGAGAAGCTGGGTGACGTGCCCGGTGCTGGCAGGTGGGCTGCGCACCCTCCTCCGGTGGCTCCCAGCCTTCCTTCCCTGCCCTGGCAGGGGGTCTATGTGGGGTCCTGCCCCACGGTACAAACAGACTTCCTGCCAGGATCCTTCCCAGCATCAGCTCTGGCCCCACCAAAAGGGTTCGGGGAACAAAAAGAGGGAGATTATCCTACGCTCTCTATAGAGGTCTAGGTCTCCCACCCAGCCCTGCAGCCACGGAGTGGGGAGCTGAGCTGGCTGGGCTGGGAGTGAGCATGAGATATCTGAAACTCCCGGGCTGATTCAGGGCTGAGGTGCCAATGGGGAGWGTGTGTAAACTGCAGCCTGCTTTCCTGAGCCAAGGCCAAATCCGCAGCTCCCAGCAACGGTGGCTGAGTGCTGGTTTGAGTAAATGTACTGCTGGGCAAGATGGCTTGGCGCCTTTCCCTTCTCTTAAAGAGTTTTTTTTCCCCTCTTTGATACAGTATATTTTATAAATAAATATAATTGCATTCGCCTGGTCTTGTTAGGATGAGCTGTCTGTTTCTGGGACAGGGCTATGTTTTTGGAGCGGGTGTTAAGGATACGTACTTTAAAGCTTTATGCTTGGGACGTGCAGTCAGGATGTTCACAGCTTCCAGACTCCAAATGGAAGGGATACAATAGCAAAAGACATGGAACAAAACCTGGACACAGCTTTGTGGAACCATGGCCTGCACGGGCCTTGCTTAGCTTAGAGCTAGGAATATCTGGAAGGGGCTATCTATGTTTCAGTCCCACTCAGGAAAAGGAAAAAAAACAGCAGAGCAGCATGCCAGTGAATTAGAATTAGTGGGAACTTGATGCAGCACTGCCCGAAAGCTCCTGCCTGTGGGGAGCAGCCRGCTCCTCGCACCCCGTCTCCTGGGCACCAGGCATGGAGCTGCTTGCAAGCTCAGAGCTTGTTTGGAGAGGACTTACGAAATGCCCTAAACTAGGCATTTCTTCTMTTGAGAGGCACCCAAAGCAACCAAAGCATTTTCAGCCACTTCCATGGCATCTAGCAATCTGGTCTCATCATTGGGGGTGAAAGCAGGGACAGGGGATGGAGATGGCCAGAAGTGCCTGAGCCACCACTGAGAGCCCTTGGCAGGTTAGGGCTGTTCTCGAGGATGAGGGCTCTTGCCACCAACACAGCTGAGACTGCACTGGGTGGAGAAACCAGGAGCTGAACACGAAAAAGGCAACTTTCACTGCTCCGTGGATTAGATTTTAAGTAGCAAGTGGTTGCTATGCAGGAACTGTCCATGTGACTTACTCCAGATCTTCTTTCCAAGACACAATTGCATCCATCATTATCCAGTGATTTTATTATCCCCAAACCGCACAGCTCTCCTTTCATTGCTTGGAAAGCTTTTCACAGYGCATGGCCGTCCATAACGGCAGCTGTAACCCCTGCCTTCCCCTGGCGCGCCAGCGGTCCGTGGGAGCAAGCTCCCTGTCCATCGGCCATCCCAAGCACCAGTGGTGACGTGCCAGCCTTTAGGAGGGATGGGGACAGAGCCAGGGCAGCCAGCTCTTTACGTTTGCCATTAACTTTGGAAGCTCACTCTGCGAATTAATCCAACRTAAGAAGCATTACCAAAAACGGTTTCTTGCATCTCCAGGAAATTTGGTTCAAGTGTTTGTCAGCAGCTCTTTCTTCCTGACKCAGCACTATTTTCGCAGTTGCGGTGTCCTCTGTCTAGCTGTTTTTCCAGGCTTCATACCGCTGCTTGTTAGTGAAGCCTTCTGTTGCTCTCCTGGCTGCCCACACATGACAGCAAATTTGTAAGCTGCTGTGAAAACTTATTCTGTTGTGTAAAATGCCAAAGTATATAATCCTTGCCTCCCAGCCCTTTGACAGTGAGGCTGGCTGCCTGGGATGGGAAACCGTGTTGCCGTGTTTATCCTAACAGTCATTTTATTTTAATGTCATGGGTTGAGATCCCATCTCTCTGGTTTTGCAGGGTTGTTTGATCTCCGTTTCCTCTCCTGTTGCAGCATTTTAACAATRCCCCATCAGGTGTCTTGGCATAAGTGGGGACAGCTGGTTCTACAGCCGTCGGAAGAGCCACCCTGGCATTTTGCTGCTGCCAGGGCTTTCCTCCAGCCGCTCGCCGCTGTCGGCCTCCCTGCAGCCGCCGCGGCCCGGCTGGGCCTCCGCCACGGCGCAAGCCGCCCGGCGGGAGCTTCTCAGAGGCGCTGCCTGCGGCTCCGCTCGCAGGGACGAAGCTCCCCGGGGGTGTTGGAGGTCGTTTTCCAGCCATCTGGCTCACGCGGGCGTTACGGGCCAAATCCTCGTCGTCCGGGCCGAGCGGCACGCGTGCGGGCCGGCCTCTTCCCACACGCGGGCCCCTCCTCCAAGCGCGTTTCTGCCCCAAAACCTGTCAGCAATAGGCCACTTGCTGAAAAACGTCTGGGGGGCGGCTGTGGCCCCGCAGGACCCTCCGACGGCCCCCGGACGACCGGGACCGCACCGAGGCCTCTCCGCGCCTCCGCCTGTTTCCAGGCAGTTCCCGAAGGGAAAAGGTGCAAACAGCCGGTCCGGGCGGCGCGGCGCTGGCCCGCCCGGCGCCCCGCACCCCGGYGCTGCTCCCTGCCTGGGCTTAGCGCGGGGAAAATGTTGTTTATGCGTCTCTAATATCTGCCTTCTGTTTTGCATTTGCCGTTTCTTCAAAGATACGGCGCGGCCTCTGCCAAGATTCCTGAGGAGATATCCTTAGCAATGCAGACCATTCTCCCCACCAAATTCAAAGAAAACAAACGTCAGGCCAAGGATTGATATGAAATAGTTTAAAAATGAGAAAAAGCTGCCTTAGAGCTAGGTTTACATTAAAATAAATTTCGGCGCGGGGAGACGCAGCCGAGTTTCTCCCTCAGAAGGAAGCAAGCGGAGGGCGGCGGGGAGGAGGCAGGAAAGGATAAAGTTACCCGGCCCGGCCTGGCTGCATCTCCCTGTCGGCGGGTGTGCGGCACCCACTGGGGCCCTTTCTGCCTTGATGCCCCCCAAAATGCCCCATTTCCCCCAAAATGCCCTTGAGCCGGGGCAGGCCGCCAGCTCAATGTCTGCCGCCATCTTGTCGTGCACCGCCATCTTACCATGTGCCGCCATCTTGTCACGCGCCGCCATCTCGTCACACGCCGCCATCTTACCGCACACCACCATTCCGTGCTCCCCAAGGGTGGCAGGGTCCCCCCTCTCCTCTCCCCGCCGTCCCCACCCCGGGGTGCCCCCCAGCGCGGCAGGTACCTGAGGCAACGGCAGGTCCGGCACAGGGCGGGCGGCCACCAGGGACGCGGAGGAGTGGAGGGGCGCAGGTGGCACGTTGTGGCGGCTGCGCGGTGAATGCGGAGCGGCAGCCGGGCCTCCTGCCTTGGCCTGCCCTCGCCGTGCCCTATAAGCATGACTGACAGGCCCCAGCCTTTGCTTGGGGATTTCACGGGTTTAAAGCATGTGACTTTTTTGTGTTAGGTCAATTCACCCATTAAAAAAAAATGAAAAAGATGCACGTCAGGTTCGCTGGGGCCGGCGGGGGCTTTGCTCGACCCCACAGCCCGCGCCTGGCAGCCGCGGCACGCTCAGCCCCGGCGCCGCCGTTTGTCTGCTAGACGTGCTCCCCTGCCCCGTTGAGGAGATCCAGTGTGCAACTTTCAGACGTTATTTTGGTTGGTGTTACTTAATTTAATTTAATGTATGCGAGCTGGTGCGAAATCCCAGCCAGCCCGGGGCGCTGGGTGGAAACTCTGACAAGACGCAAGCTGCCATAAAACCCGCCGTGGCTCGGCGCCGCGCCGCTTGGAGCGCAGATTTTCCCCAGCGCTCGGACGGAGGCGAGCGAGATGCGGATCATTTACACCTCGGGGTAATTCAGGGTTCTCTAAGCTTTTTAGCAAAGCTGGATCCGATGTCACAAAAGCCCRGAGCGAAGGATGAAGCAATTCCTTGGGTTTCATAAAGAGAACAACTGGGAGAGCTCGGAGGGACCGCGGCTTTCCCGGAGCTCGCCGCCGGCRCCCAGCCGCGTCGCGAGCGGCACTGCCCGCTCCGCTCCACGTGCTCTGCGGCCGCCTGCCGACGGAAGGCATTTCCAGGGGACGGAAGGCATTCCCAGGGCTAACAAAGTACGAGAACGGGGCAGGCGACAGCCGCTGCTTTGCCTCAGTCCTGCAGCAGCACCAGCCAGTGGGTCCCCTCTGCCRGGCCACCGGAGGAGACACTGCCGCTCGCTCCTGCTTTCCCGGGGTGCCAGGGAACTGCTCTCCAAGCCACACGTTCAATCCCTGTCCTCCTCTGCTGTCTCCGCACCACCAGCACTGCCAGCTTTATTGCTGCCCGGGCTAGGATAAGATTAACGTGGGAGTATTGGCTGTGGCAGAGGGCTCCGAAACTCAGAGCAGCTCAGGTCAAGGACAGCTGAAGGCATCTCCGCAGCGTGTGTATGTCCATCAGGATGGAAGGAGATTGTGTACAATCAGGCGCATTTTTTCCCAGAATTTCATTTGGAAAAAATGTGTCCCACAATGTCACAAGATATTTCACCATCAGCAGGAAAATCAGCTCTTTTGATTTTCCGATTTGAAAATTTTTGTTTGTTTCCACATTTCTTTTGTCTTAGAGTAGAAAGCAGAGTAGGGAATTCTCTCACATTGCTTTTCTGGAAATTACTTCAGATTTTCTGTGTTTCCTTCTGAAACCCCCTTTGGAGCAAAGCGAAATTGCAGACATTTGAAACCTTCGGAGCAACATAACTCACGTCCCCTGCACAGCCCCCCGAAGCCGGGGGTGTTGCAATTTACAGYGGCCTCAGGAGGAGCATGGGGAGCCAGACGCCTGGGGGTGCAGATCTAGCTCTAGGATATTGCACCACTCCAAGGCACAGTCTCAGGTCTTGGGTGCTAGACACCATGCAAGACACCGTCCCCACTGCAAAGACGTTCCCATGAGAGCTACTTGGGTGAAAGCGCTACGGCAGCATGATTCACAGCATGGTCTGGGCGGACAGCACCGAGGGGCTCATGGTGGCCCAAACGCCCRAGGTGTAGCTGCGACTCCAGACCCTTTGCACCCCCGAGCCATCAGTGCTCTTGCACCTGTGCATGTCTCGGTGCGAGGGCGATGTGCAGCGCTGGGGCTGCCTTGTTAAAGGTTGCTCCCGTGTTCAGCCTGGGCTCCCCCTGCACCATTCCCACATGCACCATGTATATTTGTCATAAACAAACAGCTTTAAACCTCAAGTAATGCTAATCTCCATCTATCCAAAGCCACAATCTTATTACCAGGCTCCTAATTTTCAGTGCAATTGAATATCTAGTTTAATCTGCTTTAAAGGGTTCCAGATTCCCTGAAGCCTCCCTTTGCCTCTGCCTCTCTGGACCGCTGCACTGACAATGAAAACGCTGAACCCAAACCATGTTAATCTCCTGGTGTTTCTCCTTCACCTCATGAGACACCATCTAGCTGAAAGCTTCCCATCCCGGGAGGCACAGCCTGAGTGGGGCGGCACACAGCATCCTAAAAACCAGCCTTTCGCAGCTGGGCCCAGACCGCACTAAGGTGTCTGCCGGGGCGTCTGCACCGAGGGGCTCACGGTGGCCCAAACGCCCGAGGTGTAGCTGCGACTCCAGACCCTTTGCAGCCCAGAGCCATCAGCGCTCTTGCAGCCTTGCGTGTCTCGGTACGAGGGAGATATGCAGCGCAAATGGAAAATGATTTCATGGAAAATGAAAATGGAAATGATTTCATGTGCCTCAGACCATCCTAGGGGAAAAACTGCTTCTGGACACAAGTCAGAGAAAGTAGCTGGTAGGATTAGATGAACATACCCTCAGATACAAGCTGTTTATGAGAACCACAGAGAACCTGAGCAATTTGGGAGTTCAAAGGTTTGGTAGCAACAGAGCCAGCTCTATCTCTCAGCAAGGCGGAGAGCTTTGGACCTGAGAGTCTTTATTACTACTGACCCTTCGCCAAGCAAAATTTGGGGCCTGGAGTTCAAGCACCAATGGAAATCAGTGAAGAACATACAGAATATTTTCTTAGTGGAACTTATTTATTTCTGTTAGAGACGCCAGCCCTTGACCAGACGTGTAACCAGCGGCATTCAGGCAATCTCCGCTTTCCAAAGCCCCCAGCCTTGCTGTCACTGCTGGCTTCCCACCGGCCAGCGAGCAGCCTCCCTTCTCCTGCTTGTCACTGCTCCCAGCAAAGGAGCATGGGCCAAAAAACGCTAGCTGAAGCAATTTGGGGGCAAATTTTCCATGAGAAAGGAAAAGAGTTTGCAGGGATGACCACACATAGCCCTGCGGCTGAGTGAGGCCCGGGACAGCTCTGCTTCTTGGTCTGTTCCTCGAAGCCCTGGGGCAAGAAATCAGGGACTGGAGTGGACAGGGGGTCTGAGCCCTGATGCTGGCCGCCGTGGCCAGCTGAGCTGGATGCAGAGCCCAGGCAAAGGGATGCACTTATTACAAAACCTTCTGTTTAGGCTTCAAGCTGGAAAAACATTCAGTTCCTATTTCTCATGCAGAGTTTTCCTTGGGGCTGTGTCATGTTGGAATCTCCCTCTGTCCACGCTTGGGACCATTTCACAAAGCGAGAGCCCTGTCCTCGCTCCAGGCCATCCAGACAGTCGATGACACTGCCACGAACCAAACCCCCATGTCCCAGGGCAAAGCCCAGCAAGGCGACGGGCAGCAGGGACAGGAGAGTGTGAGCTCGAGCTGGGAGCTCCTTCGGCAGCTGGACGAGGGCAGCCACTTGTTTAAGTTATAAACCAGTTCAAAAACAATACAGCAGGCTGCTTAAGCTTTTGGGGCTTAGGCGTAATGAAAGATAAACCCTACAATAATTGCTAAAGCAGGATCGCCTGTAGCTGGACAGCCATGGAAGGACGTGGAGGGGACGAGCCGAGCTGTCCAGGGCAGGCTTGCACGCTGGCACAGCGCGGCCRGAGGCTCCTGCCCCTCGCTGTCCCCCTCACTTGCCTCTGCTCCCTGACCTGTGCCAGAGGTTGTGGGAGCTGAGGCAATGCAAGTTTTCCTCTTCACTTCATTGCCTTTGGCTCTTTGCTGCCTGCTCTCAGAGCACTCCCTGCACTGTCCGGCCAGCCCTTGCGGGGCTGGGGGGGGATCCCAAGATGCTGAAGGGTCCATGAATGTGCCCGGGGTCCGGCTGGCTCAGGCCCCAAGCACAGCACAGTCTTTCTGAGGCTGCCTGTAAAGCAGACTGCTTTCAAGACCCAGAAATCACATGGSTGCATTCATCAACTTACAACACACTTCAGAGACTCTCTGTCCTGCAAGCAAACAGCCCGTGAATCTCTATCTGTTATAAAATTATGCAACCGGCAGGAATGCTGTCCAGAAAGCCAAACTGCATAATGGTCTAACCTCCCGCGAGCCGCCAGGAAACCTGACACACGCAGATCTCATCTCAGCACTGATGGGAACTGGCAACGGCTTGAAACCAAAATATCCCTCTAACACAGAAAAACTGCACAGGTGCTAGGAAGGAATAACTCACGGCAAAGCGTGCACATGGCTTATTTTTATAGATATAGCAGCCCCACAGACTTTGGGAGAGGAAGAGACCAAGGCCAGGAGGAGACCAGCAGCAATCCCGAGGCCACTTCTGTCATTTGTACACCAGAGGGACCTGAACGCTTCTGCTGATTTACACCAGCATAACTGGGAGCAGACCCAGCCCAAGAGGGAGGTGTTTGCACATTTCTGTGCTCTAGGAAACTGCAAATATTTGGAGCCACTGACTCAAGCGTGCCATGCTCGGGTGAGAGCACTGGGGCTCTGCTGCAGATGCTGCACTGTTGTGTTTGCTGGGGATTTATGAAACGTGACAATGAAATGTGAGGAAAAAATAATTTGACCTAATAATCCTACTTTTCTAGAGGAGAACTATAAGAAAAAAAGAAAAATAACTCTTCAATATTCAACCCCAAACTATTGAGCAGGAAATAGAGCAGAGAGAGTCTTCCGCAGGCGCTATCAGTGTGCCCTGCTGCACCACCTCTCGCCRACCAGCCAGGGAGCCACGTGCAGCGGCCGTGGGGGACTGCCRCGGGCAATGCCCTGGCCCTTATATTCTTCCCACCGGGAGAAGCATAACAGCCTTCCTGGGTGTGTGTCCGTGTTTGTGCCAGGAAACGTTCAGAGTTCAGCTGGGCACTGCTGTGCCCCAGAGTGAGCCCTTCCTTCCTCTCCATCTGCTCCTCCTAAAGTCACGCAGAAGGCAGCGCTAGTTCCTGCTGCACCACGAGGCCTGTGGGACCCACCGTAGGGATGGGCAGCACCAGTTTCGCTGMTGCAATGAAAACAGTAACAGTGCCTTGCCTGGATTGCAGGGAGGTCGCAGAGATCCTGGGGATCCCAGGGYGGCTCTGCTTTCCTCACCTGCCCCAGCCCTTCCCCAGCGGGAGGGGAGACCGCCTGGATGCCCGTGGTAAATGCCATTGCTTAGCGAGCTCATTAACCACGGCACTCCTACATCCGAGCCGAGCTCTGAGGGAGTCTTTCTGCACAAGCCCACAAACATTTTCCACCTCATTTACAGTAAGAGCATTAAAATGCTGTTTTCTGGAGGCACCACACATTAAAATGTCAAACCCTGGGTGGAATTTGGAGGGGGCCTGCACAGAGATTTGTTCTGGTCACAGCTGGGAAGGAGACCGGGAGGGCGGACGAAGCTGCCTAGCCCCGGCCGCGCCGCTAGCCCGCCGCCCCCGGCCCCCGCAGGCGCTGGCCGGGGAGAGCGGCGAGGGCTGCGAGGCCGGTGGCCCTCCCTCCTCGGGCCTCCGCTGGCCGCGCTGGCCCACAGGTAGGGTCGGCAACACTGAGCCGGGTGCGAGCAGCCCCTGGAAGGGGTTACTGTGCCCCATGCACTCGGCTCCCGGCGCTGTCTCCTTCGTAYTATCGAGCTCCTTTTGTTGCAATGACTTACGGCTGCCCCCTCCCCTCGTCCCCCCTCTGGGCTCCCTGTCCCCGGCACCGGGGCATCGCGGCCCCGCCGGCAGCGAGCGCTCCCAGCCCAGGCTGGCTCTCCTGCCCGGTGTGCAAAGGCAGCCCTGGGCTTGCCCTCTGCCTCGCCCTGGGGAGAGGATTTTTGGAGASGGCGCTGGGCTGGGACTGTCTTTCTGCCGCGGTRGCTCCCGCAGCCAGACRCACATCCCTGCTCTGCCYGGTGCAGACGGGTGCTCTTGTGCCYGTGGCATGGCGCGAGCGGGCAGGGGGCTGCAGAGACCTGGGGGCTGCGGAGCCCACAGAGCTCCCCCGGCCCCCGGGCACGGGGAGCCTCAGAGGGACCAGCCACTTTGGAGCCAGCATTTTCTCCGGGAGAGGAAAAGTCATCTGAGGATGCCTGCAAGCGCCGTCCTCGCAGCCCCTCGCCGTAGCCACGGCCCGGCCGCTGCAGGGCCAGCGTGCAGTTCTGCCAGGGACTGAACCCGTGGCTTTCTGGCAAGCTGGGCTTATTTAGTGGAAAGAAACMACATTGCGCAAGGCTAATGTCCCATGCCCCTTTAACGATCCCTTCCCGGGCCAGGCTGGGGCTGCGGTGAAAATAAGATGTCCTGCCAGGCAGCTCTGGGAGCATGTGGAGGCGGTTTATAAAGATATAAAGCAGAATTCTTTCCTCCGAGCTCTTCTCCGGTGACCGGAGCTGCTGGGGGGGGGSCTTTGCTCTGCCGCGAGGGACGGCAGAGCCGTGCGGTGCCAGGGCCTCCRCCGGCGCCCCGGCACGTACCGCGCGCTCCTCGCATTGCTCTCCCTTGGGGCTGTGCTCCAGGAAATCGGAGCGTCGCCCTGGCCGGAAAGGAAACGCAGAGCCCGTGGTGCAAGGGGGGGCRAGGGGGCTGCGCAGCACGAGCAGGAGGGCTCGGCGCTGGTAACGAGGGCAAGCCCGGCTCCCACACCCAGAGCCGGCGCTGCTTCTGCGAACATCCTGGCCACGCGAGCCTTGGCGGGGAGGCGAGGCTATTTCGGGAACTTTCAGCACCACCCAGAGAGGTGTCCGATGCTTTTATTTATAAACCCACTGGCTCCTGCCCAGCTACAACTGACTTTCATGCAGGAAAAAGCCCAGCAGAGCCAATACAAACAGAGCCAGCAGCATCCCTGCACGGTAGGAGGTGAAGCCGAGCAGCCAAAGATGCTCCGGCTGAGCCGCCCGGCCCCGGCGCCCCGCGGGATGGACAAGCCTTGGCAACCTGGCTCGGCGGCCCGGTGTCAGGAGACGCGGCAGAGCTGCAGCCCAGAGCAAGGGTGAGAGGGCCAGGAAGGGCCGATGTCGGAGCAGGAAGCCAGCTGGACCCGGACGCGGCCTCTCGCTCCCAGTGCTCCGGCGCTCGCTCCGGAGGCCGGGGTCTGACCCTCGCTCCCGCAGCCCGGGAGGGGCCACGGGCAAAGCACGAACGCCACCAGCTCCCACGGAGCCGCGGCGCTCGGGGAGGCCCCCGCCCCGTCCGAGGCTGCCAGGCGGGCATGCCCCGCGGAGGGACCCCGGCGCCCTGGGACCCGGCCCCCGGCAGCGCGGGAACAACCGGGTTATTGTTCGCGTGCCGCCCGGGACAYGAGTGTGCCGGGGAATTAAGCAAGCCCTGTGCTTTCCGCCTGTCACACTCGCTTTCCCAGCCCAGACTAATCCCGTAAGATGCTCTGTCAGCACAGACGTGGCCCTGCTGCCTCGGGAGCAGGCACGAAGGGGAGCCGGGCCGCAGCCCCCCGGCCCCTTCTTCCCCAGGGTGCAATTAAAGCGGTAGTCYGGGGGCAAAGGCTCCGCAATAACACGGCGTGAGCAGCTACAATTAGGGCCCGAGGTGAGTGCAGACAAAGGCGCAGTGAGCTCCCGCTCCGGCCGGCTTCGGGGATTCGGTTAATGGGGTCCATTTGCTGGGTAGTTCTTGGAATAACAAATTGTATCATCCAAAAAAGCAAAACCACAAAAGGGGATCAGCTTGCAGCCAGGCTCACAAAAGCCCCTTGTCTGGAGGCCCCCAGCACCCCCAGTCTCCCGGAGTAAATTGAATTTAGCCAAATAAACAGCACACTCAGCACCGTGCTCTCACGCTCTTTCCAGCAAATYCTGGGGCAGCGAGGGCTTAACCTGATGCCTTGGGCTGGTACCTGCTACTGCCCTGAGCCCTCATCCTCATCCTCATCCTCGTCCTCATCCGTGTGCTTGTCCTGCCTGTGGTGGGTCGCTGTGGGGCGAGCGCAGCCCCAGCGCCGTGGGCTGGTCCCTCGCGCGGGCGCAGGCACCGGCTGCATCCCGGCTGCAGGCATCACTCTGGCACGTGCGTGTCCCTGACACAAGCTCACGCACTGGTTGCAATTTAGATGTAAATCACCAAGTTACAATTGTATTTCAGAAAACCGTGTTTTCCTCCCGGCCTGCCGCTACAGAAAACCCAGCGAGGTTACTGCTATCCGCCTCAGACATCCCCCAGCTAAGAGACGCTTTTGCAAYCCTCAGCCTCTCTGCGACAAACCACGGAGGGCTGCGGGCTTGCCCTAACGGGGGGCACAGCCGCGGGACAGCGAGCACGGCAGCGTCGCAGTGCACCCGCCAGCGCCGGGCCGGAGCGGTGCTGCAGCCTGGGATACTGCCCTGGCATTGTCTGACATCCCAACTCGTGCTCCCCGCAAATTAGCAGCCACCCGGTAATAAGGAGAAAAGAGCAGCCCAGGCCGCGGTGGCAGCGGGGCGCGGGCGCTGCACCGGGCTCTGGCAGGGCTCGCGCGGGAGCAGGGAAGGGCGAGACGCTGACATCCTGGCGGCGAGATGAAAGATGAGGCTTCACACCTGCTAAACCCTCTAATCCTCTCCTTATTTATCACAACGAGCTCTTTAAAACGGGCTCGGAGCGTGCAAGGCAGCGGAAAGGGGGAGAGTCACGAGCCGGCGAGCCTCCCTGGGAAACCCTGCGGAGTGTAACGGGGAGCGGTCCCGGCCTGGCCGCGCAGTCGACCGGATGGCACCGATAGGCTTTTGCCTCCTTCTAACTCCTGCAGGCCAAATCCTGCAGCCTTCACCTGCAGCCAGGATCCCTCAAGGGGACACRTGGGGCTGGCAGAGCCGGCAGGGCCAGGGGAGCCGCTCACGGTGCGAGCATGATGCTGGGAYGGGGCAAATCCGCAGGGAGTTTTTTGTAACCGCTGGACACGGCCAGGGCCAGCTCCTATGGACTAGCCCCGCTGCTGGAGGCAAMGCTGCCGAGCGGCTCGTGCCTCCCTCTCATCTCCAGCCCTCCACCAGCCCGTTTGCAAGATGGATTTACAAGGTCGGGGTCTCTCCGCTTCCCGTTACATGGTGCCTGGAAGAGCTGGAGGCATCKCCCAGGGCAGCAGTGGATATTCCTTAAATATCAACACTTCAAACACAGATTTGCATCTCGCAGTCCCTGTGGAACAGGAGCACAAGCCTGTACCCAGCACAACAGCAACGTCCCCTTGCAGAAACGGACCTTTACAGCCGTCGTTTGCTTCCAGTTTGGAGCCGATCGTGTCCCCTCCTGCCACTGCTTTTCACCCCAAATCYAAGGGAGCCTCCACGTGGGCCGAGCACGCGGAGCTGCTCCCTCCTTTGCCTGCCCGGCACCTCTGCAGCAGATCCAACCYGGGAGAGCAAATCGAGCCTGTGCCGTCGGCCCAACCGCGGCCGCCGCGGCAGGAGGGAGCCTGGCCTCTGGAAACCTCCCCTCTGCCATGAATCCACCAGGCACGGAAAGGAGACGAGCAGAGATTTCCCTCTGCCACAATGCCGTGCCCCCGCTGCACCCCCCGGCGAGCGCCGTGGCACCTGGCCCGGGTCAGCYCGCTTCCATGTCAAGCCGGGCTTCACCTCTGGATCAGCCATCTCCGGCCGGGAGCCGCAGCCGGCCTCGCTCTCTACGTCCCTTCCCAGGGAACCTGGGCGCTGCACTTGCTCTGGGGAGTTTTGGGAGCCCTGCGCCAAAGCGGGGCTGGGGCCGGGCACGGCCAGCTCCCAGGACCGGCTCCAACGGCCAGGCAAAAYAGCAAAATCGGAATGTCTGGGGGAAAAATAAAAAAATAAAAAATCCATGCCTTTAAGAGTCTGCAGCCCTTCCTGTGCTCTTTGCAGCCTCGCGTTTTTGGGAAAGCCTGGCTGACGGCACGCAAGYCGGTTGTGCCGGCATCCCCCCTCCTTCCCCAGCTGCTTTGCTCAGAGTAATCTGAGGTCATTAGCCCTCGCGTCAGGGCAGGCGCGGATCGCCGAGCACACRGGCTGCGTGGAAGCCCCCTGCCCTGCCGTCGGGTTTCATATATTGTGGATAATTCACTGTCTACCCAGCCGCGTTCCTGGCGCATTCCTGCAATAAGTACCGCGGATTTGCTGTGCTTTATGAAAAACGCAAAGAATGTTTTAAATGAAATTAATTCTTATGAACCCAACATTTCATAAAAGCTCTGCCTGGGTACGGTTTGGCATGGGCCTGCTCTTATACGCTGTATTGGACTTCCCCCGGGGAAAGGAAAATACCAGGCTCGGTATAAAATAATTACAAACTCATTGTATAGCTSTGCTTATAACTACCTGGAGGATCTCCGGGGTCTCATCCTAGCTCTCAGTTTATGTTCAGCAATAACATCGCACATGGTCTTTAARAAACAACTGTGAGAGAACAGCTAATGGAAAAAAAGCACTGGTGGAAGCGCCAGGCGACGCTGCGATGCGCGCGCAGAGCAAGGAGCGGCGCGGGGCACCCGGGYGCTCGGGCTGTAAATCTTGCCCTGCGGCGGGGCCACGTGAGCGGCCGCCGGTCTCCCAGCCAGCCGGCTCCGCGCGGCGTTTGGCACGGACAAGGGCAGGTCGCAGCACAGACTTTCCCGGGAAGCCGGTGGGAAGGAATGAGCAGAGATTATGGGACCAGGCACTGAAATCGTGGTGCTAAATGCTGCCCCCCCAACACACACACCTCTGCAAGAGAAATACGACGAAAACGCCCCTACGGCTTCCTTCTCACGCAGCCAGGGGAGCTGGAGCAGAACTGCCTGCTCTTCCTTTCGTCTTCGCTTTAAAAAGCAACTMAATCAAACCCACGAGACCGCCCAAGCCCCGCAGCGGCGGTGTGCTGCCCAGCTCCCCCGCGCCGGCGGATGCTCGCCGTCCCGGCGCGCGCCTGGCCGGGGCAGCGCCCGGCGGCCCTGACCTTGTTATTTATGTAACGCGCTGGCGGGATTTTTGCCTGTTCAGGAATCGTCCACGAGCCGGCAGCCGAGACTCTCCGAACGCGACAGCGGGAGCCGTTTCGGCTCGCCGGGGAGCGGGGGGCTCCCGGAGGCCGGCGGCCGCGCTGGCGCCATGGGTCCTCACCGCGCGGGGCGCGACGCCCGCTCCGCGGCGCTCCGGGGCTTGGACCCAAGGCCCCGGCCGCTCCGAAGAGCAGGGTTAAGGTTTCTAGCCCTCCTGGCCGCAGAGGCGGGCTATTATCCGAAACCTCTGGAATTAGGCAAAGACAAAAGTATCGCTGCTGTAATCCAAACCCGTCGTCCCTGGGGATCTGACTGGCCACTTCCGAGCGCCAGGGACTGGCAATATCAGGGAATATGAAGCAAGAGCAATAAAAGCCCCGTTTCTTCTCGCTGGCTGGACGGCTTACATAACTCTGAGACAGATGAAAATACCTTTCTAAAGTCACCGGCATTGCATGTTTATGGCTGAGAATATGCTTTATTAACCCATATTTAACCCCCCCTGGACATCAGCAGCCCCCCCGAGGTCCCGGGAGCAGGGCACAGAGGAGACGGGAGCACCTTGCACAGGCGCTCCGGCCCTGGAAGCTTGAGGGGAGATTTAGCTCCCAGCTGCTGGCGTCGAGCTGCTTAAAAGTTTGCAGGATGCAAAAGCAGTGAGTGGCAAATGTTGATTTTTAAATCTACTTTGACTGCAAAGGGGTGTTCACAGCTCCCCCTCCCACRCCAAGCGCCGCCCGTGGCATCGCCAGCCACAACCTGCCTGTGTTGTCCTGACATTAAATATTCTCGTTGCTGCGATGCATATCTGCTCCGTTTCATTTGCAACATTGCAACCCTGATGCGCGCACTGGATTCACACTCTCTCACCCCTAGGAGCTGTGTCTGGAGCACAGCCAAAATCTCAAAAGGAAAAATGCAGTCAGAGCTTCCAAGTTCTGTGGTAAAACCACATGATTTTGATGGGAAGCCATAAATCACTCCCAGGCTCTCTCAGCCTCCGCTAACTTCTTAAAACAAACCTGGGCTGAATTGCGGAGCTTGTAATGAATTCCGAAAGCAGGTGAATTGGCCGCAGGCTCTGCGCATCGGCGCGAGCGCTTCCCGCGGCGCCGGCTCGCGGCCGCCCCCGGGCTGCCCCAGCCCCGCTCGCCCTCGAGGTGCAGCCGGAGCGCCTCGAGCCTCCCGCAGCGGCCGCTCCGCCGGCGGAGGGGCTCGCGCGCGGGCGGCGGGCCGCGGGGCCCGGGGCTTCGGCGCAAAGCAAAGCGAAGGCTCCCGTTCGACTAATGTGCCCCGAAAGAAA
Source organism: Rhea americana (assembly GCF_003343005.1). Classification (NCBI taxonomy): domain Eukaryota; kingdom Metazoa; phylum Chordata; class Aves; order Rheiformes; family Rheidae; genus Rhea; species Rhea americana. The sequence goes on along the minus strand of NW_028186364.1, from coordinate 46,750 downwards.
AGCCGTATCCTCGTTTGCTCCCACTGCTGCATTGTCCGCGGATAAAGGCAGGGGACAGATTTCACCTCGATACCTGCAACGTCATCTCATCCATCTGCACGGGGCTCTTTGCAAGACCCTTCGTGAGAATTTAGATCCCTGGGAACTTGGAAGGCAGCAGCGAAACGAAACCCTCCGGAGGGACCGTGACGCGGGCTCCGAGCCCGGCCGGGGCCGAGCGCCGGCACGGAGGCGGGAGCGCCGCAGCCCGCCGGGCCCGGCCTCGTGGGCACGCAGCAGAGCCGCGGAGGCCTGCGGCCRGCCTCTGCCCTGGGGAAGGCAGGGCGCTGGGCTGCGGGTGCTGGGGCACAAGACACGCGGCCGCATCTCGCACTTCTTTGGTGCATAACATCCGCGTTTGGAGAGAGTTCGTGCCCGCCGCCCTGCGTGCCCCTGCTCCAGGCAGAGCCGCGGGTGGAAGCCGGGTCTTCTCCTCCTCCCCTGGTGGCTTCTTGCCAAACGCTGCCCAGGATGGAGGGAGCTGGGGATTTTGGCCGCCCACGATCCGCAGCTTTGCTCCGTGAACTCGGATGACACCGGGGCCGGAGGCGCTGGGATCTGCCGTTAGGTGCTCGCGGGCACGCAAGAAATCCTCCCCTCTCCTTCCCGGGCGCGCACAGGGCGAAGGCGCGGGGAGCAGCCAGGCGCGGGGCTGCGGGGCTCCGGCCCCCGCCGGGTCGTGGGGACCCTCCGGCGCACCCGGCCCGTCCGAACCGGCCCCCGCTCTGCCCCGGGACCATGAGCAGATGTTTTGCCGGTGCACTGAAACCCAGCCAGGCAGAAAGGCCCCGCGCGGCTGCGGCCCGGCTCCTGGCTGTGTGCGGGGCTGCACGGCGGGGGCAGGCAGCCCTGGGGACGAGGCYGCACGCACGGGGACGTGACGTGAGAGGAGGGGGGGAAGCGGCTCGTGGGGCCGGCGGGCRCCCCGGGGCAGCGGGCAGAGCCCGCGGAGGGGAGCCGCGCGCGGGAGCCGGGCACCGCAGCGCCCCGGCCCCTGCAGCCGGGCAGGCACCTTGCGGGGCCCTTCCAGGAGGGAGAAATTGGGGAAGGACAAAGGAAATCCGGTGCCTTTCCATCCCCCCCCAAAACCACGGGGGTTTTGCTGCCGCAGACGGTTTCCTTAGCCCAGAGTGGAAACGCCGCTGCGTCCGGAGCCGCGGACGAGCTGAAATCCGAGCGCCCGCCGGGTGGGGGGAGCAGGGGGAGGGAGCAGCCCCCCTCGCCCTCGCGGCCAGGCTTGATGCGTTTTGCAGGCGCGTTCCCCCGTGCGCCGGGAACACGCCGGGAACACGCCGCGGCCCCGCGTGCCGCCTGCCGAGCCGCGCTGCCTGCAGCCCCCGCCTCGCGGGCCCCCGGAGCGGGGCACAGCCCTGAAACCGAGCGTTTCGGTCCCAGCTTCCGCGGGGAAAACCTAGTGCCGCCCAGGGAAGCCGGCGAGCGCCCGGATGCGCCCCCGGGACGGAGCCCTTCTCGGAGCGGCTCGCTGCTCGTCTTCCGTCCTCCCGCGGGCACGTCCAAGGGGGGGACGCACGAGCTCCTCCTGAGATCGCGCTTTTCTCACCAGCGCGAGCGGCCGGCCGGTGAAGGAATCCCGGCTGGGGCAGACGTCCACGCGGGATTTTGGTGGCGGTGCTGGCCGCCTCAGTCGCTGTCTCACCGGGGGCAAAGCATCGGCGCAGCCGGTGCGCCGGGAGCACTTGCCCTGCTTGCAAAGTGGGCAGGAACGGCGGCCGCGGCCCGTTGGAGCGGGTGCCCCCGGGCAAAGGGAGCAGCCGGCGCGGCGGGGGGCCGGGGGCAGAAACGCCCTCGGTTTCACCAAGGTGTGAACAACTCGGGACCCGTCTGGGGCTTGCTGCACCCGGGGCCCGCGGCGCTGCCCGTTCCACCCCGCGGCGCCCGGATCCAAAGCCCACGGCGCCTTTGGGGCCCCCGCCCCTCGGGCGAGCGCCGCGTTCGGGGCCGCACTGCGAGGAAGGAGGGGACTGCTGTGGGTTTCCCCGGCTTTGCCCCGCTGCGCGGCTGCAGCCTCTCGCCGAGCGAGGGTAGCTGTTCTGGTGAGGTTAGTTTTGCGAGGCAGGCTGACTAAATGCAAACGGATGATTCYTCCTGCAACAATCTCTCCGGTTTTATAGCGGTTTTGGTTTTGCTGCTTCTTCTGCCCCCTCGGGCAAGAAGATGAGGAGGAAGAGGGTAATGGGGCGCCTGGTCYGCAATCTAGCTGTAACTCTAGCTGCGGTATTTCCCCCGGCGTCTTTGCCGCAGCTTCGTGCACGCGTTTGCTTTTGCAGCCCCAGCAATGCACGGCGAATTCGGCAGTGGTGGCTGGGGGGGGGGATACCTGCCACGCAAACCCGCCTGGCTGCAGCGCGGGACACTCGCATTCCCACCCTGCTTTCAGAAAACCCGGCAGGGCTGGGAGCCGGCCCCGGCGGAGCCCCGCGGCTCGCGGGCACGGCCGCGCCGCCAGCGCCGCGTCCCAACTCCGCGCGATCCTGCCGCTGGGAAGGTCGGCTCTGTTTCCCAGTGTCCCTCGCAGACAGATCAAAACTGCATTTTTACAGAAGCAATAAAAATCCCAGGAATTCGCCGGCCTTATGATTTATTAAACATGTTCCTTATAGCAATGCTGCCCGTAGATGAGAAATATCTCTGGTAGGTTATTGCTTCGCCTGGGGCTAGCATCCAGGGGGGATCTCTCGTGGCTTATTGGGAATGCTCAAAGCTGAGGCACTCGGTGGATCAGGAGCTAATTAACAGCAAGGCTCTTAAAAAACACAAATAAAATCAGCACCTTGTATTTCCCAAGGTGTTTGCGGACCGAACTGAGGCGACCTGCCCCAATCCCAGCCGGCCCCGGCGCACGGCTCCGTGCGGATGCTCGCAGCCGGCGGTGTGCCGGGCACCGGAGCGTGCCGACGGGCTGGCCACAGCAAGCTCGGCGCTCCCGCAAGCTTTCCCSAACACATATTTGTTCTCACAAGCATATTTTGCAATAGCAACAAGAAAAGTTCAAACGCGCGGCTCGGCCAGCGGCCGCGTCCCGTTTGGTTCTTATTAAGACAGCCGGAGCATCACAAACCCCTTGGATACGATTCCTTAGAGGAGGCACRCAACTAAAGTGGGTCAGGGGAAAAAGAAGGGATGACAAAAGGGAAAAAGAAATAAAGAGAAGCACGCAGAYGAAAATCTCGCCCGGAAAGAGAAGTTTGGAAGAGCCTTTGCAATATTCCCCTCTGCGTGGGGAAAGTCGTCGGAATTTCAGGGTCTTGTGACTGAGAAATTAAAGAGATTTGCTCTCGTCTGAGTTTAATGCAACATGTGAGAGGCGGCCAGGTGAACGGCCGAGGCAGGGAGCCGGGGGAGAGCTCGAGAAAGAGAAACGCAGCCCTTACCTTGGCTGAAGCCCTGCTCAGGCGCGCATGGGGCGCGGGCAGCGAGCTCCCGGGAGCGGCGGAGAGGAGCGGGGAGGCTGGCGGGCGCTGGCGGCGGGGGCTGCTCCGCGGGAGCGCGGCGGCAGCTCTCCGGCCCGCGCCGCTCCCGGCGCTACCTTGGCGCGGGAGGCGGGAGGCGGAGGGGGGAGAGGGGCGCGGGGCGCAGCGAGCGCCGGGGAGGGAGGAAGGCTCTCGCGACGGCGACGGGCGAGCGCGGCGCGGGGCTGGGCTGCCTGCTGCAATTTCTTCCTTTTCTTTCGCTCTCTCTCTTCCCCCCCCTCTTTTTTTTTTTTTCTTGAGCAGATTCCAGCCCCGGATTGTTTCTCCGTTTCGCAGGCGCAGGAGGCAGACTGCGCCGCACTAAATAACCAAGCACAGCCCCCGGGAAGGTGGTGGGGTGGGAGYGGGGCCGCGCGCCCTCGAGGGCTGCCCCACGGCTGCCCCTCACCGAGCCGCGGGGTGCTGGGGGCAGCCCCGCTCCCGGGGATGCTGACATGGCACAGCATGGCATGGCAYGGCACGGCATGGAGCGGGGGGSYYYKSMRKSGKRAMSSCSGGSSSYKGGGGGGGGAAGAGCCCCCCRTGCCGGTGCGGAGCGCCCCAGCCCCRGCTGCAGTGAGGMGCTTGCCCCGTGCTGCTGCGGGGGCTGCAATGTCCCCCCATCGCCACCCCAGTATCCGGCGGCTCCRGCTGCCGGAGCAGCTGTGGCCCCGGGAGGAGCCCGTGACCCCGGCGCGCGGGAGCGGGCAGATTAGGGTAGCCCAGGCAACGGGCATGGAGAAGGCGGCCCGGCTCGAGGCCGTCCGGGGTGCACAAGGGTGTTTGCTCTCCGCATTAAGCGCCCGAGCGAGGGGGAGCGTCAGACGGCTAATCCCCCCTCAATGGCCTCCCTCGGGGAGCGCCGGCGCGGGGCCCGGCCCTGCTCCCAGGAATGCTGATGGGCCTCTGCCCGGCGCTGGGTGCAGGCTGCAGGGATCTTGGCACAGGGATGCCGGGTGCAGGGATCCTGGTATGGGGTGCTGGGTGCAGGGATGTTGGGCACAGGGATGCCAGGTGCAGGGATGCTGGCATGGGGTGCTGGGTGCAGGGATACTGGGTGCAGGGATGCCAGGTGCAGGGATGCTGGTATGGGGTGCTGGGTGCAGGGATGCTGGGTGCAGGGATGTTGGGCACAGGGATGCCAAGTGTGGGGTGCTGGGTACATAGATGCTGGCACAGGGATGCTGGGCACGGGGATGCTGGGCACGGGGATGCCAGGCGCAGGGATACTGGGTGCAGAGATGCTGGATGCTGGGTGCAGGGATGCTGGGCATGGA
>NW_028186364.1:34841-40618 GCF_003343005.1 Rhea americana | reverse complement strand
GGCCCCGCCGAAGCATCCCCAGCTCCCGCGCGGCACCCGCCGCGGCAGCGGGCGCCAAGGCGCGACCCCCCCGGAGAGCAAATCCCCCGGCAATTAGCGCTGCAAGCCCGGGCCGGGCTGGCGGAGGCTCCGCGTTCCTCGGCGGCTGCAAAGCCCTTTGCTGGGAGAGTCTCTCGGCGTAAGCCCGGCCGGGGCGCGCGTGGCCGGGGCTCCGGCTCCCGGCTCCTCTGGTGCAGGCCGTCGAAGAAGCCCTCTCGGCACGCTGACTCTGCTGCAGCTGAAAGGAAGCTGCTTTATACGCTTCTCCCGGCAGAGAGCACGGAGGCTCTGAGACGGAATTCTTGCTCCAGGATCCTTTACGATTCCTGGAGGACATTTTTGGAAAGGGAAGGGTTGTATTTATTTTGGCAGCTCGCTCCCCTCCTATGCACATACGCATGGAAAAACTGCGCTCACCTACCGTTTCCAAGGCTCCCCGTCCGGCAGCGGCAGCCCAGGTGGGAGCCGGCAGCCGCGAGACCTCCGCTCCCGAGCGCGCTTGCAGGCGAACGCGACAGAGGGCCATGAGCCTAAACCGCTCGCGGCGCAGCCCCGCCGGGCAGCGCGCCGTGGGGCGCCGGCAGCGGGCCCGGCACGGGCGCCCGGATCCGCCGCACGACGGGATGCTCTCGGGCTCGGTCCCCGCAGCTCCCGCTGCAGGAGGCTGCTTTTTYCCCCCCCTATTTGCCCAGGAGAAAGTCCCATTTCATGGAGCCCAACTTGCGAGCATCCCCGCCGGCCCTTTCTGGGAAGCACTGGTGGAGAAGGCTTTGGAAACGCTGCTGGAGGCAGGGGAGGATGAGGGCTGCGGCACTGCCCGGAGGAGCAGGAGCACGCCGGTGTCCCCAGCCCTGCCGCTGCCAGGCTCGCTGCCAGCCCCCCGGGGTGCTGCGGGCCAGCTGGGGACACCCCTGTCCCCAGCCCCGGCCTCCAGGCGTGGGGACCYGGTGTCCCCAACAGTGCATCCATGCTGCGCCCTGTCCTACGTGGGCACCCAGTGATGCACAGCCGCGCTGTGCCCCCAGCGCTGTGCCCCGTGCCCCTCACGGAGGTGGCCCTGTGACCCACATAGCYGTTAAACACAGCGGATTCACAGCAGACACACACAAATCCTGCCGCGGGGTTTTGCTCGGAATAGCTTAGCGCGGATCCAGGGATGAGACGTCCGTCCAAAGACCAGCAGCATCCGCTCCCGGCCTGCCTGGGGCTGCGTTCAGAGCTGCCGGCCCCCGAGCGCCGCGGCAGGAGCTGGTCCCAGCACGGCGAGGGGCAAACCGAGCAGGGCGCCGAGCGGAAACCGTCCTCACGCAGTGCGAAACCCGCCCCGCGGCTGGAGCGCGCCACGGACGCCCTGCGCCGAGCGGGGTGCTCCCGCCGGAGCCGGAGCCGCAGCCCCGAGCTGCCCCGCCGGGCTGGTGGCTGCAGCAGGGAGCGTCCGGGAGGGCGGCAGAGCCCCGCGGCCGGGCCGGCGCTGCCACCGGGGCCTCCCGCTGCTGAAACGCTTATGCAGTAAACTAGCTGTAAAAGAGAAAAAGAAGAATTAATGTTTTATTATGCTCCAGACAGCTGCTGCTTCGCTTTACGGGGGTCATTCTCCAAGGAGGTCCGGGAAGCAGAGTGGAGGTGCCGGCCGGAGCACTGCGGCAGGGTCGGCGGCGTGGGAAGCAGCGCGGGAAACGGCGCGGGAAGCGGCGCGGGAAGCTCCCGGCACCGCTCGCCTTGTGCCACGCTCGGGCCAGGCACCAGCCCCCGGCAGCTCCGGCTTCGCTGCCGGGAAAAGGGCGCCGGATGGGGGGGGGATGCGGGGCCCGTTGCGCCCCGGCCCCTGCCCTCGGGTTTCCCGGCCCCAGGGGCGATTTCCCGGGCTGGGCTGGCCCGGCGGGCGCCGTGCCGGGAATGCCAGTTGCTAGGAGGCCCCGGGGCCAAGGAATGTGCCGGGATGGGAAATCCCGGCGGGGCGAGCGGCGCGGCCGGCCGGCGCCCGGACAATGGCCGCATTGATTCTCCCACCGCATTCCTGCCTCCGGCGATTCCTGCCGCGGGCCCTGCGCCGCGCCGGCCGCGGCCGCGGCCACGGCGGGGCTCCCCGCGGCGGTTTGACCCCCCGGGCGCGCGGGGGGCTGCAGGTGCCACCGGCGGGACGCGCACCTGGGGCCAACGCGGCTCCCGGCTGCGGGGCCAGCTGCGCCCGCGCCCTGCATAAGGGGCTGATGGGCCAAACCCGCTTCTGGTGCGTGGGTGCTGCAGCCGCGGGAGGTGCGCCGGCGCGTGCACGGCTCTGCTGCCGTCCCCTTGCGGGTAGGGGTGCTGCTGCCGGGGCCTGAGCTGAGCCCAGGCACACGGGGCTGCTGCGCTTACCGCCCTCCCTTCAACCCCCTCTTGCAACCCTTTTCCTCTCCCGAGGCCGGGGGTGCTCGGCGCCAGAGGCGCGGGGCTGAGCCGAGGCCGCCGTCCCTCGGGCAGAGCACCGAGGGCGCCGCGTGCCCCGGGGCGAGCGGCCGCGGCCCTGCCGGCGTCAGCAGAAGGGCCGCGCGGCGCGTTGCTGCCGGCTCTGCCGGGACCCGCYGGTTTTGCTTGCGGAGGGGGGCGGGAGGCAGCTGGGCTGCAGCCTGCGTGCGCCTCGGCGGAGAGGAGTGCTGGCGGACGAAGCGYGGCGGGGATGGAGGGCAGCTGCGCCACGCTGCAAAGCGTTCGGTGCTGACTATCCGTAATTTGCAGGGCCACCAGGAGGGAATCAGCCCGGATCCTCGTTCAGGCCAGTCCCCTGGTTCTAGGTGAGCGGGCTGCACCCGGCCGGTGCGGGTACGGCAGACCTGCCCTGCCACAGGCAGCGCCGAGCACGCGGGAGGCTTTTTTCCAGCAGGGCTGCTCTGGGGTACCCAGACCCCAGCTCTCGCAGCACCCTCCGTCCCAGCGCTGCCCGGCTTGCAAACGGGCCGGTCTCGCGCCCGGCGGGCACCGAGCCCGGCTGCAGCTCGTCCTCGCCTCCCAGCACCGGGCAGCGGCACCTGAGCGGGCCGGGGACCTCCCAGGTGCCGTGACGGCTGCTGCTGCCTCCCACCAGAGCCGGGGAAACCTCCCCGGAGAAACGCGCCCGGCCTCCTCGAACGAGCTGCCTTCGGTGGAGTAGCTCAAAAGCCGGCATAGCTCYGCTTTTATCCCAGCCCAAAATCAACACGGAGACTTTTCTGCAGACGCTTTGGGCCGGGTGGGGGAACGTGGGATGGAGAAGGGTCTTTTCCTTGATCTGCTGTTACAATAACAACGCGCAGAGCCTGCTGGCTTGTTTGGATTTGAGCCGCTAAGAGCGGCGTGCGTGCCAGCTGGGGGCTGATTCACGGCCCGTCYGGCTGCCGCTGCCTGGTGCTGTTCCGCAGGATGCGCTGGGCTGCCCCGGCCCCGGTAAACGCTGCGCTCGCGCCTTTGGCACTTAGTGGGGGCTCTTGGAAAGGGCTTTAAATAGATGTAGGGGCCTTAGCAACGGGCACGCTGAGCAGTGCCATTCCCTTTGCTTGCAGAGGGCTGTTAGAGCCTGCCTGGGAATCTTGCCTCTCGAGCAGAAACGAGGCCGGGTCCTGCGTGCCCRGTGCGGGCAGATGACCCAGCAGGGTGTTTTGTCTGGGCTCACGCCCTGCGGGTCCCACCGAGGTTTTGCAGGGATGCCCGGGTTGCCCCATCTTCACTCCGGGATGAGCCCCGCGATGCTCTCRTTCGCAGAGTGCAGCGTGGCCGAGCCGAGCACTCGCGAGGCTGCCCAGGCAATATCCCCTCCCCACTGCCAGGTTTTAGCCTTGAGTCCTCAAAAATGCAAAAAATGCAACAGGAATCAAGGTTGGCCTGATGATTTTTGATCTTTTAGCAATTGCTGCTGTGTTGCTGTAAGTACATCCAGATGGCTGCAGACCACACAGAGGCGGCTCGCGCCCCGCCGGCGGCCCGGCCGCCGCTCGGGCTGCACGGTGCCACCKCGCCGCGCAGGGCGGCCCCGGGCACGCGCCGTGCCCCAAGGATGCAGCCGGCCAGACGTCAGGGGATGCTCCTGGCCCCTCATGGGGCTCTGGGTCAGGCTGGCGTCAGCGGCCGCACGCCAGGAGCCCTCCAGCCTCTGCCAGAGCCGCTACCTCGAGCCGTAACCCAGGGCTAGGCACAATCCCTAGCCAAATGGTGCTAAATGTTTTGCTAAACTGTTTGCTAAACAGCCAGCTGGACACTTTGCAGCAAACCCGTAAATTAGCTGCTTTAGAAGTGATGTGAAATACTGTGTCTTGAAAGCGCTCGCTCGGCTCTCCCCAGCGCGAGCGCGTCGGCACGACGCTGCTGCTGGCCGCACCGTGGTTCTCGTGCGCGGCAAGTCGCTGCTTGGCTTCGCGAGCTGTTTCTTTATTTGGCCCCAATTTCGCTAATGCAGGAACATCAAACAGGAGGGAAATCGGTTGTTCTAATGTATTACAGGTCAGCTGCTGTGCCTGCAGAAAGCCGGGGTATAGGCTTGTTGTGGTGTTTTTGCTGCAAATTGGAGCTGGAGGAGGAGGGAGGCACAAAGCTGGAGCTGGTACCTGGCCCCTGCACACGGGGCTTCATCTCCTGCCTGCATCCTGGTGCTGCCACCATCCTCCTCTTCCCCAGGCTGCTGGTGGCTGTGGGGTGGAGTCTGCAAATCTCTGGGTTTTTTTGTTTTTTTTTTTTTTGCATTTACATTTGCATGGGGTTCCCACACTGCCTGGGTCTGCTCCCGGCTGGGCTCCCTGCAAGGTTCCCACTTGTGCTGGTTTTGTTCCCTGCACATGGAGGAACACCCTTACTGCAAGTTTGCTAGTTGGGAAAACAAGCCAGTGGTGGCTTTTGTTGGGAAAAGAGAGCCTTTCTAGAGAGATCAGAATTTTGAAAGCCAGTTCTCATTAAGAAAAATAAGTTTTGGCTAAAAACTGGCCAACTCTGCCAGTTCTCTTCTCTCTGTGGTCTAGCCAGGAGGAGATGCAATGCCGCTGGCGGTGCTGTGGGTGCCTCGTCGCGGGTCCCGCCGTGCGCCCCAAAGCGATACCCGGCGGGGATGCTCCCAGCCGCTGGGACGGGACCCTGGCCGCTGCCCCCTCCCCTCTCGCCTCTGCCTGCTTTAAAAGCCCTCCGGAGAGGTGGCCAGCGCTCCCCCTCCTCCTCTGCTGCCCACCACGCCGAGGAAGTCGCGACCGCAGAGTGCTTGAAAGCATTTTTTTGGTGGAGACCACCGGTACTGAGAGATTAAAATTGCTGTTGTTTCTTCCATTACTCAGCTTCCCTGAATTATGGGGTGTAATACGCGGGGAGTGGGAATAATTAGGGGAGAACAATGGCAGGCTTGAAGGCCGAGCTGCGCCTGTGTGGGGCTCGAGCGAGCCCAGCCTGCCGTCGCGCTGCGCTCGGCCGCCGTTTTCCACTGCCCTTGCCAAGCCGTTTCCACTACAGGTCCCGCTCCTCGGCTTCCTCATTCCACAGCCTCGGAGCCGCCTCCCACTGCCCGGTTAACGCTGTGCTCTCCGGTGCCCCGGGAGCCRCGGTGCCGCGAGTGTCCCCCTTCCCGCTACCCAGGCCCCAAGGGGTCTGGGGCTGGGAGCCTGGGCAGGGGGATGCGAGGTGCCAGGGATACAGGAGCAGGGGGATGCGGGGTGCCAGGGATGCGGGAGCAGGGGGATGCGGGGTGCCAGGGATGCGGGAGCAGGGGGATGCAGGGGGGATGCGAGGTGCCAGGGATGCGGGAGCAG
>NW_028186364.1:20656-34611 GCF_003343005.1 Rhea americana | reverse complement strand
GGGGATGCAGGGGGGATGCGAGGTGCCAGGGATGCGGGAGCAGGAGAATGCTGGAGGATGTGGGATGCCCAGGGAGGGGGGTGCAGGATGCTGGGGTGTTGCAGGTGCCTGGACCAGGGGGCTGCAGGATGCTGGAGGCAGGGGGAAATGCTGGAGCCCGGGGCAGCTCCCGTTTCCTCCATGCCTGAGGAAGCTGGCTGGGTTTCTCCCCCCAAGGAGGCCRTGCAGGTGCGTGGCCTTGCCTGCATCTTTCCTGAGACCCTTCCCAGCAGCGGCTCRCCCGCGCGCCGTGCGGGGCTGGGTGAACAGCGGCTCTGGCTCCCGGATGGGGCTCGGGTGAGAGGCAGCGGCGGCCCCAGCATCCGTAAGCCGATGTGCCCTCTGCAACCTCCGCGTGCTGCAGCATGAGGAAACACGGGCCATTTCAGAGCTTCCCTTCCTAGGAAGCCACAATTAAAACTATTTTAAAAGAAAACAAGCAATTCTCATCAAAATGCCTGTCTTGTCTTGGCCCACAGCTAAAGATCGTGTCGTGGGCCAAGTCTGCTCAACCTCAGCAGTTCCCTAAGCCTCTGCTGGTCACTGAACCCACCCAAACTGGAGTCGCTGAGTTCTGATTGCATTTGAGGATTGGAAGTTTTGCACCTGGAGCAAATCAAGCAGGAAAGACTGTCCGGGCTGGTGCCCTGGTCTTTGCAGGGCCTTCGTCTCCGGGGTGGCAGCGGCAGGCAGCTCGTTCCAGGAGGGCAGCGTTCTCGCCGCCGTTGTGATGATAGCGACTGTGGTTTTAATTACTGGGGTTGAGCTGTGCGGAGAGGAATGAGAAAACGAGAGCAGCGAAACCGCAGGGGAAGTGGCAAAAGCGTCTTCCTTCGACCAGCCGTCGGAGCGGAGGCGTCGAGGAGCGGCAGACGTGGCCGGAGCATCCCGCTGCCCYGGCACCCCGTCTGCGCCACAGCACGTATCACGAAGCAGCCCAGGAGCAATAGCAAAGCCCTGGGATGCTGACGGTTTCCCTGCATCCGTCACGGCCTTGCCTGGAGCTGTCGCTCCCCRTTGCAGCCTGGCAGGAGCTGCTGCTGCCTGTGCTGCACCATGCACAAGGCAAAGCACCACGGGCAGCTGGGGAGCAGGAGCCCCCAAGAGGATGCAGATGCGGATGGGGATGGCGAGCCAAACCGTGTCCCGCCCCAAAAGCCAGTCTGTGGCTGCGGGTCCGCGTGGGGGAACCTCGTGCCGGGTTTGCTGTCTGCCTCCTCACCCAGCTGTGGTCAGAGCTGGTTGCAAAGAGGGAACGTTTCTCATTACTGCACAGTTCGCCCAATGCTTTGCACGTTGCAGCGAAGGAGTCTTGGTTAGCTTCCAGCGCCCGGACCTGCTCCGCAGCCGGTCGGAGCGTGGGAGGAGGCAGTCTGTTCCCTCTCGGAAATGCAAAACAATAAAAGAGGAACAATGAAGCCTTGTCAGAAATAGTCAGAAATACCCAACGCCTCCGAAGGCTGCAGAGCTCCAGGCGGCGCTGCCAGGGGAAGGGCATCGTCTCTGGTGTCCTCCTGTCCGAGGCCTCCAACGAGGGAACCAGGACTCGGAGCAAGGGCAGCTCCTCGTGCATCCTCCTTGAGCACGTCCGAGCAGGGTCTGCGAAAGCCCCGCGGGCAGCGGCTCCCTGCCCGGGGCTGGCCGCTCGCCTCGCTGCGYGTGCCTCTTGCAGAACCGCAGTGCCCGATGCTGTCCGGGTACCGGGTGTGAGTCACGGGTTTACCGCAGGGACGCGCGCGTGCCCAGACGGAGCGTGAGCGCCCGGGTGACGTGCGAGGGCACGGGTTGCTCCCACGTAGCCGCACAGCTAACGCGCGCACCGTCTCCCCGCTAATTCCCACCGATTTGTCCGTGCGCCGGCACTGACGCGGTTCGGGCCTGAGGGCTTCCCCTCGCCGGGGGAATCGCAATGGGCTGAGCACAACCCGGGGCGAAGCCGTGGGAAGCTGAGACTAGGAAGGGAGGACTTTGGCTTACACTGGGCTGGGAAAGGTGTTTACCTGACTTCTTAAATGTTTGTGTTTCTCGATATCTGAGTCAGTGATTAGAATTTGGCCTTGCAGAGGGGTCCCGGGGCGCTGGCTCTCGGCGCCGGGGCAAGGAGGTGGCCGGCGGCGGCTCCCACCTTGGCGCGTGACGGCTCCGATCCCGGGGTTGGAATTCCAGCAATGTTATTAAAAGCAGACTCATTATTTTATCRCAGAAGAGCATTTGGCAGCGTTGGGCCGGTAGCCCCGGGGCAGGGCGGACCGGGAGCAGGACGAGCGCGACGCATCGCCCCATCCCCACCGCGGTCCCGTGCCCGGAGCCGGCAGCAACCCGGAGGAGGCGACGCCGGGCGCTCGGCTCCTGCGCGTGCGGGGACACTGGGTGACCCATCCCGGCCAGACGTTAGTGGTAGTCAAGAGGATAAAAGCTGGAAAAAATATTAAGAGCTGAAAAACAGCAAAAAAGACCATGCTGGGAAGTGACAGACTAATGTCTGGGAGTCATGGTGCGCCCGGAGGAGACCAGAGCCAAACGCAAAGGATAACACAAGAGGCGGGTTGAAGGGTTATTGGTCTTGGATCGTCCACTGAGGAGGTATAAAATCAACCCCACGGCCTCCAGCAGGCGCCAGGACACGGCCCAGCCGCAGGACAGCCCTCGCCCCTTCCCCTCTTCTAACGTTTCTCTGGTGAGGAGAAAAAGGGAGTGAAAATTTACACTGCGTGAAAAGGAGGAAGAGAATTGAGAAACAAAACAAACCCGAAAATAGCAAGCTGAAGAGTTCCTRGTTTGCAGAATTCAAGAAAGCTTTTGGAGAAGAAATATCACCACTTTCTGTTTGGATTCACGTCAGCATGTCTTGTGGAAAAGCAACATTTTTTTCAGCTGAGTTTTTGCGTAAGCATAAAACGCTTCCCTGGAAAAACGCTGCCTCTGCTGCCCGCAGTGCTGGGCAGCCGGATGCAGGAGCCGGGAGCACGCGGAGGACGGGACAACCTCCCCGTGCCCCGCCGGCCAGAGCGGAGCRCGGCTGGCTCTGCGCGGACGGAGAGGGATTTGCGAGAAGCCATAACCAGAGGCATCTCCTTTTCCTTGTTTTGAGGGGCTGGAAGCCACTGATTTATGAGGAGAAATGTGAATTCTGGGAGGCAAACGCCTTGGTGGGGCCCAGGGTGGAGTTTTCCTGTGGCAAGGAAGACCGGGCTGTTGTTTTGTTGTTTTCCTAAATACTTCAAAGTCCAGACTAGCAGTTCAAAATGTGCAATAAATCTGTTGGGAGAAAATAAATTGGAGAAATGAATCCAACTGGGACAATATCACATTGAAAATATTTATCACCACCGCCTTGCTTTTGGGTTAGGAGGGTGCACGGGGCTTCGCCGCGGCCCGGCCGTCTCGTGCCCGACCGCAGACCCCTCGTCCCCCCGCGGCTCTTTGCAGACCGGGGGACGGAGGTGCCAGCGCCCTGCAAACCAGAGGGGCCGCGGCCCCGCTGCCGAGCGGCGACGGGCCCCGGGGAGCACACTGCGAGTCTCCAAGTTTCCGCTTGTCCAAATGGGATTTGTTTATTGTGCTGGAGCGAGGAGCAGAAATCCGATTACAACGTAAACATCCCCCGGGGTGAACAGCCCGGCTCATCGCTGCGTTTCCGCGGGGAGACCTCCAGCCGCAGGATGCAGCCTCTCGCCGCCGGCCGGAGCGACGTCCCGGCCGCGCACATCTGGCTGAAAGCTGCGGGAGCTGCCCCYGCCGCGAGGACACCGCTCCGGAACCGCCTCCCTCCCGGAGCGCYGCCCCGCTCCCAGCCTGGCGCCTCTGCCGCGGGACCCCCGGCCAGGGCTTCGCTCCGGGCCGGCACCCGGGGCTGGCGCGAAGGGCCGCGCAGCGCCGTGCCCGGCCGGTGCAGCGCCTTGCCGCCCTCCACGGGCAGCTCTGCGGCAGCAGCAAACGCACCGAGCGTTCCCGGGGGGAAACGCGCGTTCGCAGGCGTCCCTGGAGGGGAGGGAGCRCAGGGACGCCCCGGCCCTCTGCACCACTGGCTTTTAAACCTGCCTGGAGTGCTCSAGCCCCCCCTTTTCCCTCATCCCTCTCCCCTCTCTTGTCTACATGTTGCTATTGTCATCTTTAATATCACGCGGAGATATGAAAAGCTGAAAGTTGCCTCTTTGCCTGCCAGGTTAAATTGTTCGTCAGGAACATCTATTACTCCCACAAGTCAACTTTCCCCCTCGTGGTATGTGTCTAGGGGTCAGGCCTGGCACTACATGAAAGTGAGGGTATTCAATAACCTAGAGCCGTGGAAAGGCTTTAGTCCAACTCCAACCATGTACAGGGTTTTATTGATGCAGCATGCCTTTCTCCATTTGTTTCCTATAAACAGCACATGGTAATATTTAGTAGGTTTCAAATAGAGCTTTTTGCATATTCTCCCTCGTCTACAATGAGCTACTTGGTAGTAGACAGTTTTAATTTACTTAATGCAATTTTTGCTTTTTGTTCTTCCAGAGGGTCTGGGCTGTTTTTGACCCAGTCGSCCCCGCAAATTACTGCACAACTTTATGATTCCTCGGGGGGCCCGGAGCAAGAGTCCATAATCCGCGCCCCGCGGCAGCCGGGGAGGCGTGCACGTTCTCCTGCTCGCTGAAGAGGGAAAAACGACCTGGCGCGAGCCCTCCGTTGCAAAACAACCCCGTTTCAGATGCAACGTCACTGAGGAGGCAACGTGGATTCGCGRCGGGCCGGCCCTCGCCTGCCCCGGGGCCGCCCAGCCCGGGCGCATCCCGTGACAGCAGCCGGCCAGAGGTCATCTCAGGAGACACCGGGTGCGTTTCAAGGCTCTTCGGGGCTGTTCTTGCTGGCAAGACCTAGTTCTTGCTGTGGGCCTGGCAGGCGGCACGTGATGCTCGCTGGCTCCAGCCAAAGAGAAAAGCCACTTTATTGCAAAAGCTGCTGCCTCCCCCTTCCTCTGGGGCTGGCAGGCCGGCTGGGGACGCTGCGCAGCTGACACGTGCCTTGGCTGCAGGGAGGACGAGACGCTCCACCGGCGAGGTGAGGAGCAACCCCGGCCGTTCGGCAGCGGGATGTGCCRGCTGTTTTCACCAGCTACCCCACCTCCAACAGCACCAGGCCAACCCCCCTCCCAGCCCCGGGGCTAACGGGCAAAACGCCCACCGCAGTAAAGCCCCACCGCTCCCCGCAGCGTTCGCAGGAACAGACGGGGCTTGTGCGCAGGACGGACTGCCCCCAGCCCAGCGCGGGCACCTGACGCCCTGGTGTGCTGCAGCCTGCGAGCAGCGGCCGCAAAATTAGAAACAAGTAACTCTGGTGGGATGCAAAGTAACTCTGGTGGGATGCAGAGAGGCAAGGTCATAGCAGAAGCTGGTGGAAGATGAACCTAAGCCCCGGCTACTCCCAGCCACAGCGCCTGCTGGGACGGAGAAGCAGGGCGGAGGGGTGCAGCTGTGAGGGGGTGATGCTCTTCGGGCCCCCTCCCCACCTCCCACCCCGCAGAGATGCGCTGGCACGTGCAAGCTGGCCCTGCTCCTGGACGCCCACCCGGGTTTGCCACGCGCCGCCACCCTCTCCATCCGCTGCTGAAGGTCATTCTCTAAGCCGAACCTCCCTTACCCCTACTGCAACGCAATTTGCCCTCAGCTGCAAAAATCAGACTGCTCAGGGCTTCTCTGCTCAGTGCGAGGTAAGGAGACCCGGCAGCCCCGCGCCGCAGCCCCCCGGCAGCCGTGCCCGCGCGCTGCCGTGGGGCTGCCCCTGCTCAGCGTGCCAGCGCGAGCGCCCGGCTGCAAGGGGCTCGAGAGGCTCCCCGCCGGCAGCGCCCCAGCGGCAGCGCCGGGGCCCCGCCGCGTCGCCCGGGGGTCGCGCCGGGGGGCTCAGCCCCATCCCGCCGGTGGGCGGCCTTGTCTCCCGAGCAGACCCGGGCGCGTTCCCCACCCCGGCTCCCAAGACTCGGGCTGGCTGGTAGCTCTCCAGGTCTGCGCCTGTTCGGCAGGAGGCCGACACAGCCTCCCTGCAAGGCTAAGGGGCTCCTCACAGCTTTCCTAATCTATAGGGGAAACACACTTGAGACCTGGCATTTGGTGGTGTTTGACTTGGACCGGGGCCCGCTGCCGCCTGAAAGCGAAGGGGAGCTGCAGTGTTATAACAAGCATTACACCGACAACGAGAACAGCCCCTCCAAGCTTGTCCGGGGCTTTAAACCCTCAACTGCTCTGTGCTAATGGAGATCAGACCTGGATAACGAAACACTGGGGACTGGCTAGCGCCAGGAGCCAGGTGCTCGCCTCCAGGGAACAGCTCATGCGGGCTGAACTTGCCTATTGTATTTTTCCCAGAACACTGATGCTGAATTGCTTCAGCTGTTGCCAGGAGGGCCTGCGGGGGCTCAGCGCCCGGGGCAGTGCAACAGGAGCGGCAAGGCGGAGCGGAGCCGAGCCGCAGGGCACCCCTACGGAAGACGAGCGAGACCGACCGTCAGACGTCAGCACGGGTAAGGCGTGCCACGCAGGGTGCTCTCGCCTGCGTGCTCCTCGGGAGTGCTTATGCAGCTTACACAAGAAAGGAAAGCTGAAATTCCTTCTATAGCGCCAGCAGTTTCCACTCCTTGCCCCTGCGCTCACACTCACCGCACCGCACGACTGAGAGCGGCTGTGGAGTAGCACCCACCCAAAGCTTGAACAGTCAGTGCCCAGGAAGAGAGTATAGGTGCATCCCCAGATTATTTCTCCAGTATGAACAGCATTTTCTCAGCTCAGACCTGCAAAAGACTGCCTTAGGCTGATGTTACTAAGTCTCTGCTAACGTACATGCAGGAATATTCAGGGGGCAGAAAAAGGCCAGTGMTCAAACAAGCAAACACAGTCTGGTTTCCCAGCGCTCCACATCAGCCCCTGTATACCACTCCCTTCAGCCACAATCCCTCCGTGCACTGAATATTGGGCAGGTTTCCTTCAAGCAGCTCAGTTAACCGCTTTCACACAAGCCAGCAGCCAGACATTCTTTGTGCTGCACTCCCATCACCCTGCCAGCCCAAGGCAGCGAAGCAAACCCACACTGCTCAACTGCTCCTCCTCCAACAGCACAGGCTTCAAAATAAATTGGGAAAAAAAAAAGGAAACCAAAGAATTGACATTAGGATTTCTTTTAATGTAATTGCTTTTAAAATGCATCCTTAAAATGACTTATAATGATCAATGATGAGAAACATCTGATCTTTTTGCACCTTTGCAACATGCCCACGCAGCACCTATACCTCCTAAACACATTAGCCACAGCTGTTTCTTGATGTAATTCTCTCACCGCTTTTAAAGTGACTCACTGCCCCTTTACAGGACAAACAAAACATAAGGGAGCATCCAAACACAGAGCCTATAGGGGATTCATTTGGGCAAAAAAGGGACTGGCTGAGCCATCCAGAGTCCAGATGGTTCAGTGTTCAAGAAAATAACCTGGATTCCCCGACAAACCTAAATTACTAGCAGATGGACTAACGAGAATGGTCACAGCTCAGAGGTTCATTTCAAGCCTTCCACAACCTAGTCATAACTCCGCTAGCAGAATGGGCTTAGACTGTAGAGTTCAGTCCATCACCTCAGCCTAACCCCCTCTGGAAGAGGGACAGTGTTTGCCCCAAATGCAGACTCAGGCTGGCCTAAAGCAGGGTGAATTCTTTGGGACTTTTCAAGTACAACAAAGAAGGAAATTACAGGAGTGGGTAACTCACTTTAGAGAAACGCAGGAGGTCTGTAGCCTTACTCCCMCCAGTACGTATGGCACAAACAGCAGCTTTCTCTCTTACACCTTACACTCAGGCATAAACCTACAAAGATGTTCAAGCCCCTAGTACTTGTGGAAGTCAATGGGTGCTGTGGACTTCAGGCTCCTAGATATCCCTGTGAATTTGTGCCTTCATGCTATGTAAAGTGATTAGAGAATTAAATGTCTGACTGCAGGTTCTGGATGAGTAGGGTGACAAAAAAAAAAGAGGATTTTCCAATTTCTTGGGTTCTGAGATATAACATTACTTTGTGTATTTAGTTACTCTACTCAACAGCAGGTATTACAGACTGCTGTATCTTGCCAATTCAAATAATATGGAAAATCGTGGTTTAGCCTAAATACGTATGTGACATCCCCTTCACATTGTGCAGTATTTAAGAGCAGAAGAGACTCTATTTGCCGAAATGCATTTAACACTTCCCAATTGTTATTCTGAGTTTTATTTTTTAGTTCTGTCAACCCAGCAAACAGGCTCAAGGCAGCATACACTGCAGAACACCAAAGACATTTCAGCCACTAGCTCCGTTTCTCTGTTTAAAATATTCAGTGTTTTTTTTGCATACAATTTACTGGCCCTCCCCTTCCAAGAGGAGAATAAAGAGAGTAACACACAAACAACATCCCGTTAGAGAATGGTATTGCTGAGTTTGCTTTCAGAAACACTGCTAGAGGAAGAGAAAGGGGCAGAAAGGCCCAGGCAGAACAGACCTTCTGAGCTTGCCAGCACTAGGTGATGCCAGATGCCATCGCCCTCTGAGAGAAGGAACCTCTCTGACAGGATGCCAAGCACTGAAACAGCTCTGTCAAATCTCCTTAGGATCAAGTTTGCATTTTACTAATAACTTCAGAATCAATTGCAGGAAGCCAGTTTGGTCTACAGGAATATTATGTGCTTATGTCAGAGTGCRCTTTAGCAACCTCTTTTTAAGAACAGCATTTAACAAACTCAGTGGGCACTCATATCTTGATCTCCAATTCTGGTTATAAAACCTGGATTCAGATTTGAACAGACTGAAGCTCTTTCAGAGTTTGAGCAGTAGTTCTTACACAACCAAATATCACAATTAGAAACAGTGTAGAAAGAGACCCCAGGGGGATATGAAAAAGACATCACCTTATGAAAAAGCTTCAGAATGAACCTGTGAAATAAACAGCAACCAGGCAATTGTCTTCTATGGAAGATGGAAGTAACAGTAGAAGAATATAACATCTTAAACAGTCAGTGAGTCAGTCTGAACATACAGGGGCACTATATCCCTACAGATCTGTGATAAAAGCACACTATATCCCTACAGATCTGTGACGAAAGCTAACCACCACAGCCAGCTGGTCCCCTCCAGTCCCAAAGGGAGACTGGGTTGCAAATCACTCTTCACCAGCTGGGAGATTGTCTTCAATCCGCCTGATGAACTTCATTCTTATTTCTGTGACGCTGTCGCCTTTCAATGTGTCCTGCACAAATTTTACATCCACAGCCATCTGAACCTAGGTGATGGAAGAGGAAAGAGGTGTTACCTCCATTATAATAACAGCTTCCCTAGAAACCATCTAACCATAAAGCACCAGCTTAAGGACTCAGAGGACATGACATGCGCTGCAGAGCTCTAGAGAAGCCCTAATTAGTTTTCAAGATCACTTCTTCCCTGTACATTGTGGCCTTTGGTTGCTTATGGCACAGCGGGTATCCTGCCTAGACAACATACCTCCTTCAGCGTAACTGGCACTCCCTCCAAAGACCCCAATTAACCCTATCACTCAGGGCTACATCTCCTGCTGCTCTGTGTATATTTCTCAAAAACTTCGGCTAAGTAAGACTATYTGCCATATATGACAGCAACAAAGCACTCCTCCATTTCTGCTCTTTCCTTGCTATGAATGTCAAGTCCAAAACCAACCCAGAAGCCACAAACACAGACCAGACATTGAAGTATCTGCTGATATTTTGGTTACTCATATATGTATCTTCAAAGCCCAAATTTCTATGACCTCTCTGTCTCACCAGATGAGACATTGGCTTACCATTTCCAGGGCACCTCGCAGCACTCCACACAACAAGTTGGAATAGATGAGAGACGAGTGGTTGTCAGGGAGTTCGACGAAGTCCACCAAGGGGTTATTTTCCAAAATCAGAGAGAACTCATCACCTCCAGGACTCCAGTTGGTGATGCTTGGAGTGATGCCCAAATACATTTTAAATGCTATCTGTTACATTAAACAGAGTAYGAACAAGAACATGACCCACGAAGTCACAGCATTACTTTGATCTTTGTCAAAAAAATTTGCTAATGGGTTTTGAAAATACCACTCCTTTCTGTCAATTCCCACCAGTCAGCAAAAGCCAGGGGCCTAATTTCTCTTTTTTTTTTCTAAAATCTCACTCAAAAATTTCACAACCACCTTGTGAATAGCAAATACTCTTTCCTCACAAACAAAGGGATATAGAGGGTCCTCCTCAAGGAAAGATGTCTATAGACAYCACTGGAACTAGATTTCATTGGTTTCTGGACATATGAGGAACTCCGGTTGAGGTTCAAATTGACTCCAAAGTAGCTATTTAAACTCAGCTATTAAGTAACTACCAAATGTACTTTAGAATGTTTCTCACCATTTATCTTCTCACTCCAYATTAAAATTCCATTTAAACTCCTATGTGAGAACATACAGTAGCCCACACACACCAGTTATGCCACGCAAATACATATAACCCAACACTAACAATCTGACCAGCTGAGCTTTGACAATTACCTTTGCAATAACATCTGCAGTTTCACGGAAATCATGACATCTTCCCACATTGGATCGGGCCAGAAAGTCTTCTATTAGCCGAACGCCTATGTTGTAACCCCTGTCAACRTACCAAAGAGCAACAAGCCACAGAATCAGAACTGTGCAGCTTTTGAAAGACAGTCAACATTTATGCAAGAAGATATTGGGGAAAAATAATAATTCTGGGAAATATCAACAGTAAATAAGACTCAATCTGTAAGATTTCATTCTCGGAGCAGCTAAAAGACAGTAGAACAGATAGCTGTGCCAACTATGAACTTGAGTTCCTACAGGGCACCACTGCAGCAGATCTACTCACATTTTGTCAAGCTGCTTGTTGACGTCCTCATCATTCTCGTAGTCCTTGCACAGCTGCGTGACCAGAGCTCCATATGTCAGTGTGAAGAGCTCTGAGTTCTAGACAGAGGCAAAAGCAATTTAGCACAAGCCAAGAGAAAAACTGACGAGCACTCCTATGTCTGTGTCCRGTGCTGCTTCAGCTGGCTTGGAAAGCAGGAACAGAAACCTGGTGCCTCAAAGGAATTTGGTACTTAATAAACAGAGATCCCAGTTCATATTTTGGCAAGGCWACTTCAATCTTGTTTGAAAAAGAACACCTCCTCTGATTAGAAACAATCGAGTACTTTTGTTCCCTCCCTTTCCCCATACACACAGCAYTTCCCATTAACATGTATCAAGTCTGACCTGAAGAGGCCAGCTAGAAGGCTGTTCACAGAACAGTATGAAAGTAAGAATGGCTACCGAGCTGCTAGTTAGCATCTCTCTGCCATATTCAGCACTTCCCAAGAGAACTGGAATGACACCTCCAAGTCATTTCACGTATGCTATTGAATAATTCCTGGACTTGCAGTTGCCAGGGACCTGAATTTATTTCAACCAATGCCCTAGCAGTGAAAGGTCCTACGGCTCAGATTGCTTTCTGTAGCCAATGTTTCATAAATGCACTACAAGTGGGTGACATCTGTTAAGTTCCATTTATGGTTCCTTTCAACAGSACAAAAAAATTCATAGATTTAATATATTCTTCTACCATGAAAAAGTGATACTAATTTGATCCTTAGAAACTTATCTAGCCACAAAAGTTACCACAATAAGCCAAAATCAGCTCATCAGACCTAGAACAGGAACAGCAAGGACTGCTTCAGGACAGGACTGAATACATCCGCGGATCTGTACTGTATACACTCACTTTCTGTGTCTGGCTAAGATCAGAATTACTTGCCCTTCCTTCACATGGTTGCCAGATTTGCAGAAGATATGAGGGAACCTGCTTTCTCTTGCAGATGCTACCATAACATTTCCTGAATCTGAAGCAAGTATTTCTCAGTTAGCATTTTCTTGGAAATCCTTAAATCAGACCAGTGCTTACATGGTCACAAACATGCTGCAAAACAAAAAGCTACAATAGTTTTTAGCTTTTCATAGTACCTGAAGTAAGTCTGTTCAGCGGCAAATAAGCCATTTTAATACAATTTTTACTTCTGCTTTCAGTTTTAGCAATTAGAAGCATTACAGAAAGTCTAATCTCAGATTAAAAGCCTATCACCTACCATGAGATGCATAGATGCAGAAGGTGAAATGAATGGCAAATACCAATACTAGAGAATGAAAGCAGCAGGCAGAAAGGAAGGGAAAAGAGACAACATCAGAGTTAAGTGACAACACTAATCACACTTCATTCTGAACAAGTTTACACAAAGCCAAGACAAACACAAGAAGGAATCACTCCCAAACTGCAACATTCAACAAATAGGAATTAGGTTTGTTAGAAGATACAGGGAATTCCATCTTGTCATTGTAATTCATGAGGTCAACAGTGATTAGCTACCAAGAGATTTTAGGCATATGAAAAGAACCAGTCAGGCTCCTGGCTACTTTTGCTTAATTTTAGATCTAAAGAACTGACACATATTCTTTATGTTTAGTGCTTACAATTCTACTTTCATCTTGAAAAGATAAAGATTGTTTAAATTTATGGTACCCAAGAATGACAAGGTGGAAGTCTCCTTGAACTCAACTAGCAGAGTCAGATATTTGGCAGAGAATTTAACAGACATGCAACAAAGGTTATGCTATTTTTAAGGGTTTAAGTAATTTTAGTAAAGATAGTGCCTGGCAGCTGGAGAGAGTAGGGGGTGAATGGATGGAGAAAATACAGCCGTTACCAGTCCAAGATGTTGTCATTTCTGATATCAAGCCATGAAGCTTTCACCTACTGTTATCAGTCTGAAGAGTGTGCMAGAAACCCCACAGTGATCACAGTTATTGCCTGCAAGCTGCTGTTTAGGTAACTTTGAATTTTTGCAACAAAAAAAACTTCAAAATTCATTTTTGTAAATCATATCTTCATCTTCAGTCAGCCTAATGGAATTGAAGTGCCTAAAGCCTTTCCATTAATTATAYTTTTTGCATTGCAGTTCAGTGTATAATCTCACCATATTGTCACATTGTGGCCATAAAAATGCCTGAAAGCTAATTAAATAACACCAACTCCTTAAACAAAAATCACTGTCCACACTAGAAGAGGATCAGTTTGTGGTGAGGTGGGAAGGCAGCAGTGGGTTGCTGTCCAGGTGCTGGTGAGTCTGAACCACCCAATAAGCACCTGAATGCACTGTCATGTCCTACATGTAGAAATGGCCAAAGAGGGAGGAAAAAACATTTTATTTTTAATTCACAATTTCAATATTGTCACTGCATCAAAAATGAATCGATTTCATTTCTTCTGAGCTAGAACTAGACCCGCACTCTTTAGCTTTGCTCTTTGTCGCTTTTGCACTTCTCAGTACAGCCGGACTGATAACATGGATCAGGGTTAGGGAGAACAAAACACAGAGACACAAGGAAAGCTTGTGCTTTGGGATTGTGAAGTTAGTATGTGGCCTTTCCACAATCGGAAATATCCAGAAGCCAGCTTCCCAGCTCTCTGCCGCTCCCTGCCTTGCCATGCACGCGGCAGGGGATCACTTTGGGAACCATCGCGGGTCCTGGGCGTTTAAGCTAAGCTCACTCAAAGGCTGTCGCATTTCCCTAGGCTGCTGGGGTACCTGTCACGCAGCACCGCTCCCGCACCGCTGCCACAAGGGCGGCGCGCGGGAAACGCAGCCAGGCTGGGAGGCGCAGCCTGGGCGGCATCGCSGCGCTGCCAGAGGAGCGGGCCGCGGGGCAGGGCCCGCGCGACGGGTCCTGGGGACGGAGGGGTGTTAACCGAGCGCAGCCCCCTTAGGAGAGGCCGCGCCGCCTCCGCGGGGCGCCCTGCGGCCCGCGATCGCCCGCACACGGGGCCCCGCGGCCTGTCACCGCCCGGGGGCCCGGCCTGCCCTCGCGGGGCCCCGCGGCCTAACCCC
>NW_028186364.1:17723-20121 GCF_003343005.1 Rhea americana | reverse complement strand
TCGGTCCGGTCCGCGCCGCGCGGGCTGCGCGGCCCCCTCCGTGCACGGGGGCGGGCGGTCGCCGCGGGGTGCGGCTGGCCGTGCGCTCGGGAGGGCAAGGCCGGTTCGTTCAGCACGGCAGTGACCGCGGTGCGCCTCGCGTTCGTAGTCTGTTTATCTGG
The DNA here is from genome assembly GCF_003343005.1 of Rhea americana. Taxonomy (NCBI): domain Eukaryota; kingdom Metazoa; phylum Chordata; class Aves; order Rheiformes; family Rheidae; genus Rhea; species Rhea americana. The sequence continues at coordinate 19,960 of NW_028186364.1, read as the reverse complement.
TTTTGTTTCTTCTCCTTGACTTTCGATTTCCAGGATGTCCGCGCGGGAGTGGGGCTGGCGGTGGCCGTGCCGCACTGRGCCCGCGAGGAGCAGAGACCAGAAGGCGTGAGGGCTGAGAGGCTGTGACGGTTATGCCGTTAATGCTCCTCCTGATGGTTCCCAGGTCCCTCTTCCAAGTGAAGCCAAGGCGGCAGTCAATGCCGCGGCTTCAGACGGGACCAGCAAGTATGTGGCTGCCTCGGCAGAGACTCCTCTAGCGCTTGGTAGTGTTAAGTGAAATTTTTGCCAGGTAAATAATTTTCACCGAAAGTGAAATTGCTGAAGAGAGGACCTACTCATTAAAAAAAAAAAAGTTAAGTCCCTGAAAATACCTGTGTAGACAGGTTGTGTTTTCTTTCCTGCAATGGAAATACCACCTTTACCGGGTGGTATGTAGTCAGTGCAGCAATAATAACGGGAAGTGTCAAGGGGGGTGACATGCTCCCATGCACGTGGGCAGGCAGCCCTTGGCTCAGCACATGCTCCTTAGTGGCTRTGGCCTCCTCGCTGAGACACAACCGAGGGAGAAACCTGCTGTCCCCTTCGCCCTGGATCCAGGGGCAGCAAATGGTGGAATGGGTTTAGTGAAGGCCCTTGCACAGACCTCTGCCCTGTTCAGCCTCGGAGGCAGATTCGTTTCTTCCGTGTGCCAGGAAGGCATCTGGGATCRCAGTTGACCCTGGAACCCCCAGGTTGGGCTCTGTTCCTCGCGGAGATCCCTGGTGGCTGCCTTGAAGCAGCAAGGAGCTATCCTGAGAGCCTCGTGTTTATCCCAGACTTAATCTGGAGGGTCTCAAGTGATCAGAAATGCCAGTGACTAGTAATTCCTCTTTCTCGTTCTTGGATRAGGAATTTTTACCGAGCTTTCAAGCCACAGTTCACTGCAGTGCCAGGCATACATCCAGGAAGGCTGGGGGATACACCATATTAGCAGGTATCTCTGTGCAGGTTTTACATTGGCATTATGGAAAAAGCCATAATAGTACTTCTCAGGCAAACCACTGCAGGCACCGCAAATCCCTCCGTTAATCAAGGGGACTTGAGATCCCAGAGTTACGTTTTCTATCGTAAGAACAGCAGCCTTCTGCCACTTCAAGGGAGCATCTGAAACACAGGAAGAAAACCTGAGGTTTCAGAAGCCCCTTCTTTAGAGCTCGCTCCCCRTGCCACCGTTCCTTAGGTTTGCTGTGGTCGAGAGGTCCCTTTGCACTTCAGCAGCACAATCTACCAGCAAATTGCCCTTAAATGAGAGGGATTGGCACGTGGTCCGGGAGGACCAGAGCATGCAGCCCCTGGGCGCCCTGGCCACGGGTGATGCTAAGGGGATTAGCAGTGCCCTGAAGAGCCAAGAACTCGCTCCGCTCCTTGCCAACATGGCTGGGACACAGCAAGGTGGGACGCACTGTGGCTGATGCCCTTTTCCCAACACCTAGTGCAATATGAGAGACTTGCTCTGAAGATATATGCAACCTCCAGAAAGGAATATATTGTTTTTAGTAGGGAATCAATTAATCATTATTATGGCTCGCTTTCCAATGGCGCTCTTGGCTGAAAATGAGCCAGAATTAATAAAATATACATTGACTACACATGACCTAATTCCCTAAACAGACATTCCTTGTTTCTTTTTCCAGGTCTGAGGCTCATATTTTATCCCYGTGTAGCAGGAAATACTTGGTTCAGATCAATGGCTTTTCTGGACCAGGCACTGATTTCCATACTTTGCAGCTATTTATTGCATTGACATTTCAAAAAAAGACAGAGGATGGTGCTTTAATGAGGGACAGCAAATCCCCAGATCACAAGGAGGCGGCAGCCCGATGTGGGACAGCTGCCAGCCCTCGCGCAGGACCGGGGAGCYGGTGGCCTCCTCCGGCCAAGCACCTGCCCACGGAGGCTGATCGCCGCGCCGCCAGGCCTGCCGTCTGCATGTCCGTGGGCTGGGTGTCCGTGGGGCGCAGCTGCAGGGCTGGGGACGGATGTCTACGTGCAGGCACCTTCCCTGCTGCCTGCCTTCCCTTCTTCCCTCTACCCATCCAACTGCCCGTTCCGCTGGGAAGTGCTTCTTTCGGAGGGGTTGGAAGGTTGCCTGTGGTGGTCAGACCAGGTTTCAGTATCCCAGCAGGGCTGTTGGCATTGCTGTGACTGCTGGCTGGAAGCAGCCATCTGGGCCAGGGTGCTTTGAGTCCTCTGCTTGG
>NW_028186364.1:10177-16121 GCF_003343005.1 Rhea americana | reverse complement strand
GCGGGGAGCTGCAGAGCCTCGGGGCGGCAGCAGCTCCGTGGGGAGCGGGGCAACGGCAGGGGCAGGCGCGCGGCGAGGCGCTGGGGCGGGAGGGCTCCAGCCCGCGTCCCTCTGCGCGTCCTTCAGGAGACGTACGGGGAGGACCCGTTCCTCACCGCGGAGCTGGCCRTCAGCTTCGTGCGGGGGCTGCAGGGCCAGCACCCGCGCTACGTCAAGGCTAGCGCCGGCTGCAAGCACTTCAGCGTGCACGGGGGCCCCGAGAACATCCCCGTGTCCAGGCTCAGCTTCGACGCCAAGGTGAGGGGCGGGTGCGCCGCCGCGGGGGCGRCCGGTGGCTCCCCCGGGCGCTGACCCCTCGCCGCCGCTCGGTGCTTGCAGGTGCTGGAGCGGGACTGGCGCGTGACCTTCCTGCCCCAGTTCCAGGCGTGCGCGCGCGCCGGGTCCTACAGCGTCATGTGCAGCTACAACAGGTACCGAGCGCGGCRGGGCTCGTGGCGGGGCGGCCGCCGGGCCGCGGGGACGCCTCGCGGCCATGGTCCCTTGGTGCTCGCTGGTCCGTCCGCCGTGCTCCGGCCCGGCCGATGCCCTCTCCTCCGGCAGGATCAACGGCGTTCCGGCCTGCGCCAACAAGAAGCTGCTGACGGACATCCTGCGGGACGAGTGGGGCTTCGAGGGCTACGTGGTGAGCGACGAGGGTGCCGTGGAGCTCATCATGCTGGGGCACCACTACACGCGCAGCTTCCTGGAGACGGCCGTGGGTGAGCGCGCGGGGCCCGCGGGAGGGACGCGGGGTGCCCGGGGGCCGCGCAGCGACGGCGCGCTGATTCCCGTCCCTCGGGCACGGCAGCCGCGGTGAACGCCGGCTGCAACCTGGAGCTCTCCTACGGCCTGAAGAACAACGTCTTCATGCACATCACCCAGGCCTTGGCCATGGGCAACATCACGCTGGAGGTGAGCCGGGAGGGCGCCGGGGCTTGGGGGCGCGCGGGGCCGGGCTGGGGCAGCAGGCCGCTCTCGCTCTGCGCCCCGGCTGCCCCGCGCCGAGCGCGACCGAGCTCTTGCTGCCGGGGGTCTTTGCAGACGTTGCGTGCCCGGGTCCGGCCCCTCTTCTACACGCGCCTGCGCCTGGGGGAGTTCGACCCCCCGGCCATGAACCCCTACAGCGCCCTGGACCTGAGCGCCGTGCAGAGCCCCGCGCACCGCGCCCTCGCGCTGGAAGCCGCCGTCAAGAGCTTCGTCCTGCTGAAGAACGAGCGGGACACGCTGCCCCTGCGGGCGCAGGAGCTGCGYGGCCGGCGCATCGCGGTGAGCCCCGGCGCGGGGGGACGGAGCCGCRCTGCGCCGCCCCGGCTGCAGCCTCCTCCCTGCGAGCCTGGCGCTGCCCGCACTCGTCCTCAGCCCCTCTCTGCTCGGCAGGTGCTGGGCCCCTTTGCTGACAACCCCAGRGTGCTCTTTGGGGACTACGCACCCATCCCCGAGCCCCAGTACATCTACACACCCCGGTAAGACAGACGGACGTGTCCGTCCGTGCCGGGACGAGCCCTTCCTGGGGAGCAGGGGAGAGGCTCGACCCTGAGCCAAGGCACCTTGGTGTCGCCGGCGTCGAAGCCCGACCGTGGGCCACTTTTCCCCGGCACAGGAGGGGTCTGGAGACGCTGCCCGCCAACGTGAGCTTCGCGGCGGGCTGTGGCGAGCCGCGGTGCCAGCAGTACTCGCCGGCTGAGGTGGAGGCGGCGGCGCGGGGAGCCGACGTGGTGGTGGTGTGCCTGGGCACGGGTACGTGGGGCGGCCCGGGAGGGCCGGCGGCGCGGGGAGGGCCGGCGCCGTCAGCGGGCTCCTGCTCGGTTCTGCCCCGCAGGGACGGACGTGGAGACGGAGGGGAAGGACCGGGAGGACCTCGCCCTGCCGGGCCACCAGCTGCAGCTGCTGCAGGACGCCGTGCGCGCGGGTAGGGGCTCGGCGCCCGCCGCCCCGTGGGGCGCCCGCCGGCGGTGCCGGCGCCGGCGGCAGGTCCCGGTGACGGCCCRCGTCCCTCCGCAGCTGCCGGGCGCCCCGTCGTGCTGCTGCTGTTCAACGCGGGGCCGCTGGACGTGAGCTGGGCGCAGGGGCACGGCGGCGTGGGCGCCATCCTGGCGTGCTTCTTCCCGGCGCAGGCCGCCGGCCTCGCCATCGCCAGGGTGCTGCTGGGCGAGGAGGGCGCCAACCCGGCGGGCCGGCTCCCGGCCACGTGGCCGGCCGGCATGCACCAGGTGAGGCCGGCGCGGCCCCGCGGTGCCCCCCGCCGCCGGCCCCCGTCCCACGCGGCCGCTTCCCGCAGGTGCCCCCCATGGAGAACTACACCATGGCGGGGCGGACGTACCGCTACTACGGGCAGGAGCCCCCGCTCTACCCCTTCGGCTACGGGCTCTCCTACACCACCTTCCGCTACCGGGACCTGGTGCTGAGCCCCGCGGCGCTGCCCGCCTGCGCCAACCTCACCACGTCCGTGGTGGTGGAGAACACGGGGCGGCGGGACGGCGAGGAGGTGAGCGCCGCGGGGCTCCGGCGCGGCTCCGGCCGGGATGCCTCCGGCGGCTGACCGCGCTCCCTGCTTCCAGGTGGTGCAGCTGTACCTGCGGTGGGAGCAGCCCTCCGTGCCGGTGCCCCGCTGGCAGCTGGTGGCCTTCCGCCGGGTGGCCCTGCCGGCCGGCCGGGCGGCCAAGCTGGTCTTCCAGGTGACAGCCGCGCAGCGCGCCGTCTGGGCGCCGCCGTGGCGCCTGGAGCCCGGCGCCTTCACCCTCTTCACCGGCGGGCAGCAGCCGGGCCAGGAGACGCGGGCCAGCTCCGAGGTGCTCAGCGGGCGGTTTCGGGTGACCGGCGCTGCCCGGCCCCTGAGCAGCTGCTAGAGCCCGGCGCGGCGCGGCGGCGGGGTGCTCGGGTGTCTACCTTGCAATAAAGGCTGCCGGTGGCGGCTGGCACTGCGGCCCCACGGCTGTGCTGCGGCGGGGCCGGGCCGGGGCCCCCCCGGGAGCGAGCCCCGGCGGCCCCGGCAGAGCTATAGATCGGGGCGCGGGTGCAGGCGGCCGCCGTGCCGCGGCGGCGCGGGGACGTGGGCAGGGTATGGGCATGGCGTGGCACGCCGGCACGCTCCCGTGGGTCCGGCTGGGCTGCCCTGGGGGCCCCGGCAGCTCTTCCTCTGAAAATAGCCCCGAGGGTTTTCTCCCGCTGGCAGGACTCCGGGACTTTCCCCCTTCCCTGCTCTGCCRGACCCGGGGCTGGGGGTGCAGCTCCCTCCCTCCGTGCCGCACGCCGTGGGGCCGGCAGCGGTCCTGGCAAAGCACCCCGCGGTATCGCCGCGTGCGCCGGGTGGGCGAAGTCCGTGCGCGGGCGGGCGGGAAGGGGACGGCGCGGGAGCGGGGCGGCGGGGCCCGCGCGGGACTTTGCCCGCTGGTGTCGGTGCCCCGTCAGCACTGATTTGTTTGCCGTCCTCGCGTCCCTGTTTGCCTCCCGTCGGCGTGCGGGGCCGGGGCGGGCTGGTGCGTGTCTCTGCTCCGACGCCGCCTCGGGGCAGGCCCCGGCGGGGGCTGGCGCTGCTGCCGAGAGGGGCACAGCGAGACCCGCTTCACGCCTGCTGCGGCGGCTCCGGGCTGCCCGCGCAGCACCCTGGCCCTGCACCGGCCCCCAGCCGTGCCAGCTCCCGCCGGCTCCTCGGGCAGCGCCTGTGCGGCGGCTGCTGACAGCCCTTCGGTTTGGGGGGTGCTGAGCACCCCGTCAGCGCCGCGCGGGAGCCAAGCGCCCCTCCGCACACCAGGGCCGAGCCCGTGGCAGCGGGTCCCCGGCGGCATCGGCTGCTCTCGCACGCACGCCTGCTTGTAATTAGCTCATTGATTTTTCCATGCGGTGGGGCAGGGCGGCCGTGCCCAGCGCGCGTGGGAACTGGGGGGGGGTTAGGGCAGGGGCTCAGCCTGCGGCAGCGCGGTCGATACCTGCTCTGCGCGTTACATAACGCCATCGGCTCGGCAGAGCGAGGCCCCCCGAGCTTCCCGGCTCCGTGCCCCCTCCTCGCCGGGCCCCCGCTCCCGGTGGGAAGGACCCAGATCCCTGGCGCTGCCTGTCCCGGACCCCGGAGGGCCGCCCGCTGCCTGCTCCGAGCCGAGGCCGCGGATGCAGCGTGGATGAGAGGCGCTGGGCGCCGCGGCACGGCTCCGGGTGCCTCGGCCTCACGAGGCAAAACCGGCTCCGAGAGCAGCCCGGCGGCGCCGAGCACGCGGGCCCCGCCGGGTCCCTCGTGTGCCGGCCTTCGAGGCTGGGGCCGCGCGGGCGTGCGGAGCGGTGCCCGCTCCCTCTCYGCGCCAAGCCGCCCCCAGCCCAGCCGGCTCCTTGTCCTCTGGGATTTCCCCCACGCACATTTATCCGGGCACACGGGGGTTAGGAGAGAGCGGCGTGCGCTGGCTGGGCATGTCCCAGCATCGCTCCTGGGCCGCGCTGCTCCCGGCACGGCCCCGTCCTGCACGCGCGGCGCTCCCCGTGCAGCATTCCCCAGCGGGGAGTCAGCCGGGAGCTTCAGGAAGCCTCGGCCTCGAGCAGACCTCGCTCCTTCCCTTAGCGGCGACGGGAGAGCAGCTTCCCGGCAGCCCCGCGCATCCCCGGTGAGCCCAATGCCCCCGCGCGGCCCCTCTCCGGCAGGGCCACCTCGCCCCCCCCGTCCTCCCCCCGGTGCCCAGCTCCTCCTGAGCCAGCGGCTCGGGTCTGCCGCGCAGCCGCTGCACCCGGTGCATCTCCCTGCGTTTCCCCGCGAGCCTGGCTGGCGGCTCCGGGCTTGCCGGCCGGCGGCCGTGCCGCCTGCTCGTTCCCGTCCCCTGAGTCACCGCAGCTCCGTCGGGAGAGCGATGCGTTTCCGGAGAATTGGGCTGAGATTTCAGGAAACCTGTTTGCCGGGTAGGTGAGCAAAGATGGATTGCAGGGGATTTCCTGGGCGCGCGGTGGCACTGTCCCAAAGAGGCGTCCGGCGGGGCTCTGCCCGCAGTGAAATTGCCTCTGTCTGTCCACCAGCGCCTACACGCGAACCCCAGCGCCCCGTCCCCCCCGCTGCCACTGCCGCGGTGCCGTCCCRCTGCCGAAGGGGCGCTTCCCGGCGTGCTCGGGCTGTGCTCAGGCCTCTGCAAAGCTCTTGCAATTGCTTCGGGCTTTGGCCCCGTGGGCCACGGGCAGCTGCTCGCTGCAAGGCGACGCCTCGGCCGTGCTCGGCAGCGGGCAGCCTGCTCCGGCCCCGCTCTGCCTCCCGCAGGAGCCGGGGCTGCCGGCAGTGCCGGTGCCGCGGACTGCGCGGCAGGACAAGCTGCATCCAGAGCCCCCCGCCACCGCTGCGAGGGGCCGGGGCTCTGCGCCGCGGCCGGGCAGAGCCGCGGCGCGGYGGGAGGAAAGGCTCCTCGGAGGCAGGGTGGGCTGCGGCGAGGGCGCGGGGCTGGTGCTCGGAGGGAAGCGCCGAGCAGCTGCTGGCGGTGACTAAGGCTCACGTGCGAAGCGGGCGGCCGGCGCGGAGGGGGCTGGCGGCTGCCGGGCCTTGCTCGCCGCTGGGCTGGGGCTCAGGACAGGAAATCAATGCGTCTTCGGGACGATTTCAGTTGGGATAAGTGAACTAGCCAGCGGCCGCCGCGCGCGGCAGAGCGCTGGCCGGGGCGGCAGGCGGTGCCAGGGCCGCGGCGGCCGGCAGCAAGGGCAGAGGGTGAGCAGGGAGGGCCGGGAGCGCTTCCGCTGGCTTTGCCGGTGACTGGAGCATCTAAAAATGCTGGGAGCGGGAAGGGTGGGTCCGAGCAGGGACACGCGGGAGCAGGGGCTGGCGGGCGGGTGAGCGCCCGCCGGCGGCTCGGGGTGCTGGGGGCGGCGGGCGCAGGGCAGCCCCGGGGCCGGGCTGGGGGTGCCGAAACCCTCGGGGCAGGCGGCGGCGGAAGCACCGTTTCGGAGG
>NW_028186364.1:2111-9077 GCF_003343005.1 Rhea americana | reverse complement strand
ACCCTCCCCCCACCCCGGGCCGCTCCGGGACCCCCCGGGCCACGCTGGGGCCCATCACCGGCGGCGGCGGCCGGGCCCCAGCAGCGGGCAGGAAGGGCTCGCCACCACCCCGCACGCGCCTCGCGCCGTCGCTCCGAGCGGGCTGCTGCTGGCACCGAGCAGCGCTCCCGAGCCCGGCGTCGCGGACATGTTGTCTGCACGCCCGGCTCGCCTCCTGCCTCTCCGTTGTTTACGGCACAGCAGAGCCCGGCCCCGAGTGCCCGGGAAAGCGGGATGCTCCCGGGCCACGCTGGCTCCTCGTTCCCTGCGCCTAGCCTGCGCCCCGGCGCCCGTCCCGCCGGCTGCGGGCAGGCGCTCGCTGCTCCTGCGCGCACGGGGCAGCGGGAGGGATGGCTTGGCCAGGCCAAGCTCCCCTGCGCCGAGCTGCTTGGCGCGGGGGCGAACGGCTCCTCGTTTTCAGCGGGAACTTGCTGCTTTAGACACGTCGCCGATCTTTCGTCTCTGGGCGATGCAGCTCCCCGTGATGCCCAGGCCGCCGTGCATCCCGCGGCGCGGGAGAGGGAGCTTCCGAGAGGAGCAGCTGCGGGGTCACGCGCGTTGGGGGCTCCTCGGGGTGCTGCAGCCCTTTCCCTCCCCGCGGAGAGGCCGCACGTGGGCACGTGGGAGCGGGCAGCTCCGGGCGAGCTCTCCCAGCTCCCGGACACCAGTGGTGCCACCGCTCTGAGACCGCCAGCGCAATGTGACGCGACGTGCGGGGCGCCGACGTGACAGTCCCGTGGTGCCTTGTCCAAAATAGTTAGCGCAGCGCTCACTCGCCGCGAGGCTCCAGGCAGGGACAGGGACGGAGGGGAGCGGAGCGGGGCCCTGCCGGGAGGAAAGGTGGCTTCCCGGGCGTGCAGCCGGGTGCAGCCCGCTGCAGAGCCCCAGGCCCAGTGGAGCTGTTTCCCAGAGGGGTCGGTCACCCCAATGCCGGGCCGGGCCGGGGCAGGGGCTGTGGCGTGGTCCAGACGAAGGGTGAGCGGGTGCTCGAGCCAGCCCTGCCCGCGCCCGGCCCCCATTGCTCCGGCTGCYGCCGCTCCGGGACCGGGGCGAATGGAAAGTTTGCAGCTGGAGGTGACGGTGGCCAGAAGCAGCTCGAGTTCTCTCTGCTTTCCCTTATGTGTATTTTAAACGCTGGAAAGCACCCTTGGCTCCGGCCCCGCACTGGCCACGAGATCCCGTGTCCCAAATTCCCCTCGTTGCTCACCGCCCTGTCGCGGAGCTGCGCGTCGGGAGCTTGGCTGCCTCCGCCGCGGCYGCAGGGCCAGCGCGGTGCCCTTGGCGCCGCCGGGCTGGGCACAGGGTCTCCCTCCTCCCCGGGGCCAATCCTGCCCGCTGGGCATCCGCAGCCGTTAACCCCGCTCCGCCTGCGCCCTGCAGCACACGCCGGCGGGCGCTGCTGCCGGCGAGCTCCATGCTGCGGCTGCCCTGGCTCCGGCGCACCGGCTCAGCCGAGCCGCCTTGCCGACGTGCACCAGCGTGTTAGCGCCTGCCCGGCGGCCAGGACGTGCCCGAGACGCTTGCTCGCCTTCCCGGCGGCCCGGCGGTGAGGGCTGCTGTGGCGCTGGCTCAGCCCGGGCGCAGCCCTGGAGCTCGAGCCTTTGCCTCGCTCCGGCCGCGGCTGTGCTCCCGGTGCTCCCGCCGGCTCCCCGGGACGGGGGTCGGCCCCGTGCGGGCGCAGCCGGCGGAGCAGCCTGGGGCCGCGTGGCACCCGCGGGAGGCGCAGATCCGGCCGTGCCGCGGCTGCCGTGCAGCGCGGGGATGCGGCGGGCCGGGGGGATCTGAGGTCACGGCGCGCTGGCCTGCCCTCCCCTCGTGGGAAGCTCCCGGAGGGATAAGCTCCGGACGTTTAACGAAGGCTGCTTCCCTTCCGATTGCGAGCGTCCCCGCGGGGCGCTGATGTGCTCTCGCTTCACGGCACCGGGGAGCTGGGCTCGGCCTCGCTGAGCAGCACCGGCCACGCGCCGGCTGGGAAGGCGGTGCTGCCGCGCTGCCCTGCCGCGGGCTCCGCTCGCGTCCGCGTCGCAGCGGTGCAGCGCCGGTTCGGGCTCAGCCCCGCTGGGGCTGGGCGGCCCCAGCACCGTGCCCAGCACGGCCCCCGCGGCCTCGGACCGCGGCGGGTGCTTGCGCCCGTCCTGGCCCGCTGGATCCCGCAGGATGGGGATGGGAGCATCGCCCAGTGCCGCGAGGGGGGCGCGGCGGGGCGGGGAGCTGGTCCCCTCCGGAATGCCCCGGCCMCCGGAGAGGGGGACGCCCCTGCGGCCCGGCCCGGGCGCACCGGCGGCATTAGGTTTCAGGGCAGCTGCCGCGCTGCAGCGGTGACAGGGACAGATGGCGGCAGGGCCGGGCCGGGCCGCGCACCGGCGGGCCGGGGCTCCCGAGGTTTGGCCGTGCCCGGCAGCCCTGCCCCGGCCTCGGGTGCCAGCGGGACGGCGCGGCGCCCTGCTCCTCGGGCAGCGCTCGCGGGGCCGAGCCGGCGGGCGCTCCGCCAGCGAGCCGTTCGCTAGCGGCCCCGGGGTGCGCGGTGGCCCTGCCGCCATGGCCCGGCACCGCTCCGCGCACGTCCGGGGCCCCGGGAARTATTCCCATCTGTTCGGAGGCGTCAGCCGGGCCGTGAAGCTTGTGCTCAGCTGGCGGCTGGTGGCCCCGGGGGCACCCGGAGCGCTCCCGAATCCGGGGATGGAAATGGGAGCGATGGGAGCGGGGCTGGGATGGGCAGCGAGCCGGCAGCGGGCACGGCGTGCACGGGGCGCTGCCGGCACCGGCCCCAGGGGACCACGGGGCTGCAGCCCCGGACGGCGAGGATGGAGGAGCCCCGGCTGCAGCCCCAGCGCCCCTCGCAGCCGGGGCGCGCGGGGCCGGCACCGACCCCAGGGACACCGGGACGTGCAGGAGCAGGGCGAAGGGCTGGGGCTGCTTCCTGCAGCGGAAAATGCCCGGAAGCCGGAGGGGCCTGYGCAGGCTGCAAGAGTCCCAGGGTAGAGACCAAGGGGCTTAAACCTTGCTGCGAGAGCCGCCCTCGCGCCGGGGTGGGCAGCAGGGTCCGGAGCGGGTGCCGGGGAGCCCAGGGCTCCCGGCGGGGGCTGCGCCCGCGCTGGTGGAGGGGGCTGCCCGCGGGGCTGGCGGTGGGCTCGCGGTCGTCCCCCGCGCGCGGCGCGGAGGAGCGGCGCCGGGCCGTGTTTGCACAGCCCGTGCTTCACCCGTCTCTGCGGACTGCAGAGTGCTCTGTAAACACGGCCGCGCCGGGCGCGTGACACCCCGCCGCGGCGAGAGCCGCGGGGCGCCGGTGTCCCTGCAGCCCTTCGCRGTGCGTGGGGATCCGGGGGCTCCGATCCCGCCAGGTGCCAGCGGCAGGGCGTTTGCAACGGGCTCATTAATTGCGTCGCGGCCGCTCTGGAGCCCGGCTGGGTCCTGGCGCACGCCGACCCGTGCGGCCGGCGCACGGCAGGGCATCCCCGTCCTCAGCACGGGGCTGAGCTGCGGGGCGGCCGGGGGCCAGGGCTGCGCGGCGGGTGCCGCGAGCGGGGCGGGTGGGCTGTTTTCGCCTCGGCCCGGCGCGCGCATTCCTGCGGCATGAGTTCATGGTTGCGCGCAGGGCCCCGGCGGCGGCGGCGCTGGGGGACATGGGCCGGCGGCGGTGACGTCAGGCCGCGGGGCCCTCGCCCATCCTGCCTGGGTCCGCGCCCGCCGGCAGCGCCGGCGGAAGCAGCCCCGCGTCCCGCGGGGAGGCGCGTGGCCGGGGGTCTCGCGCCCGCAGCGGGGCACGAGGGGTGGCCCGACGGCCCCGCGCCGGGGTGCCAGGCGCTGCGCACCCCGGTGCCTCCCGTGCTGCCTCCCGGGAGCATCCGCCGGTGCCCGCGGGACGGGGAGGGACAGGGCCGCCCGGCGCCGAGTAACCCTGTGCTCTTCTCTCCCYGTGCTGCAGGGCGGACGGCGGCTCCCATGGGAGACAGCATGCTCGCCCCCGGCTCGCCGCCCCCCGCGCCGGGGGGGTCCCCACCGCCGCGCCACCGGCCCGGCCCTCCGGCCGCATCCCCCTCTGGACAGCCCGGCTCACCCGTCCCTCCAGCTGAGGCCCCCTCCGGACAGCCTGGCTCACCCGTCCCTCCAGTTACAGCCCCCTCCGGACGTCCTGGCTCACCCATCCCGCCGGCCGCAGCCCCCTCCGGATGCCCCAGCTCGCCCACCCTACTGGATGCAGCCCCCTCTGGACGCCCCAGCTCACCCATCCTACCGGCTGCAGCCCCCTCCGGACGCCCTGGCTCTCCGGTCCCTCCAGCCGCAGCCCCCTCCGGATGCCCCGGCTCGCCCGCCGCCCCGCAGCCCGTCCCCACGGCCGCCCCCCCAGTGGAGGTCCTGCCCCCCGTGCAGCTCGAGCCGGCCCCCCCCGGCGCCCCGTGTGCCCCCAGTGCTGCGCAGCCTGAAGCAGAGCCCGTCGCCCAGCCCGTCCTCGCCGCCCCCCGCCCAGCAGAACCACTGCCCTGTGGTGGGGACCGGCCTGCCCCGGGCGCCGGGACCCCCCCAGGCGCCGCTGCCGCCGGCCCCTCGAAGGAGGCGCCCCCCAGGAGCGACCGCGCCGCCCCCACCGCCAGCCCCCGCGCCAAGCAAGGTGAGTGCGGGCGGCCGGGCTCGTCCCCGCGGACCCCGTCCGGCGCCGCGGGCCGGGGCGCTGCTCTCACCCGGGGCCCTTCYTGCTCCGCAGACGCCCAGAAAGCCCAGGCGAGGCACAAGCAGGCGAAGGAGCGGCGCGAGGAGCGAGCCAAGTACCTGGGTGAGCCGGGACGGGGAGGCGAGCGGGGAGCCTGCGTCCCGGGGGGCAGCGCCCCGCGGAGCCCCCGGCAGCCCYSGGGCCRCGCRGTCGGGAAGGGAAAGCGCGGGAGGGACGGACCCGGCTAAGGAGCTTTGCCGGGTCACTGGCAATCCCATTAGCGGCTATTAGCGGCTGAGCCTGCTGGGGGGGGGCTGTGCCTGCAGGTGTGCCCCCCCCCACATGCCTGGGTGCCCCTCTGCATGCATGGGTGCCCCCCCCGTGTGCAGGTGCCCCCCGGGTGCATGGGTGCCCCCCCCGAGTGCAGGTGCCCATCTGCATGCGTGGGTGCCCTCGCTGAGTGCACGTGCCCCCTGGGTGCATGGGTGCCCCCCCCGAGTGCAGGTGCCCCCCAGGTGCATGGGTGCCCCCGGGTGCGTGGGGGGCACGCTCTTTCCACCCTCGTTCCCCCACTGCTTCCCGCGTGCGGCGGCTCGGCTCGGCTCTGCACGGCTCGGCTCGGCTTGGCTCTGCTGGGCTCCGCGGCTCCCGCGCTCCCTTTTGTCCTCGCCCAAACTCCTCCCTCGCCACGCTGCTCCCGGCCGCCGCACCGGGATGCGCCGGGCGCCCGGGCAGCCCAGCGCCTGGCCGGAGCCGGAGCCGGCACTCGGCCTGGACCCTGCGCCGCGGGCACACGTCTGCCCCGGGGCGCAGCGGGGCCGCGGTGCGACGCCGGTGCCCGGGCTCCCCCGGCAGCTGCCAAGCGGGTGCTGTGGCTGGAGAAGGAGGAGAAGGCCAGGCTGCTGCGGGAGAAGCAGCTCGAGGAGCGCCGCAAGCGCCTGGAGGAGCAGCGGCTGAAGGCGGAGAAGCGCCGCGCCGTCCTCGAGGAGCGGCAGAGGCAGAAGCTGGAGAAGAACAAGGTGGGCAGGGGGCAGGCGCGGCTCCGGCCGGGGGCACCTGGGGCTGCCGCCGCGCCGCGGGGCCCGTTCCCGCAGGGCACGGCTCCTCGGGCCGGCGCGTGCCCCCTCCCTCCGCCGGCGTCCCCGCCGCTGCAGCGGTCCGGGGCCGGGCTCACCCTCACCCCGGGCCTCTCCCTGCGGGCAGGAGCGCTACGAGGCGGCGATCCAGAGGTCGGCCAAGAAGACGTGGGCAGAGATCCGGCAGCAGCGGTGGTCGTGGGCAGGGGCCCTGCACCACGGCTCCCCCGCGCACAAGGACGGTGAGTGCGGGGCCGGGGGCGCCAGGCTGGGCGCCGCGGCGCTCGCCCAAGGGGGCCGGACCCGCCGAGCCCGGGCGTCCCCGCTGCACGGGGGATCGCTGCCGGCGTGCGCGCGACTCCCCGGCGTCTCCTGGCATTTCCCCGCTCTCGTGGCGCCAAATCCTTCGGGCCGGTGGGGGCTGGGGGCTGCACCGTCCCGCCTGCGGCGCGGGAGCATCCGCAGCGGCCGCCGAAGGGAGCTGGCGCGAGGACGGCCCCGTGCCGCGCCGCCCCCGGCTCCGGGGCTGCTGTCGCGGAGCCGCGTGTTGGCGTCTGCCGCGTGCAGTGGCGCGTCCGCTGTGYCCGGAGCGGGGACGCTCCTGGGCACGTGTGCCGGGGCCGTGCATGGGGCGGCAGCGCGGCTCCTTTCGGCCTGGCGCCGGCGCGCTCCCTTTGCTCCGGCGGTGCCCGGTGCGCAGAGCCCGCCGCGGGGAGCGGAGGCACGTGCTGGTGCCGGGCTGCGGCTTTCCGAYGGGGCCGAGCCCGTCCCGGGTGCGGCTCGGGGCCGCGGCAGYGACGTGCCGCTCTGCGGCGCCCGGCTGCGGCGGCCGAGGGCACCTCCGGCTTTGCCTGCGAGCTTCCGCGGGGATGCGCCGCGGGAACCGCCGCCAGCGCAGGGCATCTCCCCGGGAGCCCCCGCCGTGTGCTGGCGRTGCTCGCAGGGTGCACGGCAGCCGGCACCGGGGGGTCCGGCCAGGGCAGGGGGTCCCGGCGCCCCATCCAGGCTCTGCCGACCGCCGGCGCCTTCCCGGCGCTGTCGCGGGCCCGAGAGCTGGTGCGAGAGTTGTCCCCGCTCTGGGTGGCCCCTTCTCCCCGCCGAGGCTGGCTGCTCGCTCGCGCCGCCGAGGGCTTTTCCGGCCAGCGCCGCTCCTGCCGCTTCCCGGGACCGGCATCGCGGGGCTGGCTCCCGGTCCCTGCATGC
>NW_028186364.1:0-1885 GCF_003343005.1 Rhea americana | reverse complement strand
CTCCTGCTGCCGCCGACCTGCGGAGAGCCGTTGCCTGCGGAGCAGTGCATGCTGCATGCGAGGCCCCCCCGGCTCCCCCGCGCCGCGACCTTAACGCCCTTGTGTCTTTTCCCTCCTCCAGGTGCGAGCCGGTGCTCGGTGTCGGCCGTAAACCTCCCCAAACACGTGGACTCTATAATCAACAAGCGGCTCTCCAAATCCTCCGCCACCCTCTGGAACTCTCCCAGTAGAAGTAAGAGACCTTTGCGTGCGCCCCCGCAGCGCAGGGGGCTGCAGCGGCCCCGGCCCCGCCAGCGCCAGGCACCCCCAGAGTCAGGGAGCCCCCAGCCCCTGGGCCCTGCCTCGCAGCACGGCGCCCGCGGAGAGAGGAGAAGCCGTTTGCCCGTTTTTTTTCCATCGCAGCCGGCCGGTGGYGGCCCCCTTCGCCCCGCTGGGAGCCGGCTGCGCGCCGAGGGAGGGCGAGGAGGAGCAGCCGGGTGGTGCCGCGGTGGGGAGCCGGTGCCGCCGCCGAGCGGCCCGGGCCGGGAGGAAGCGACTCGCCRTCGGATGCCCCTCGGGGCTGGGCACGGCGCCGGCACCCACCGCGTCTTCCCCGGCCCCGAGGCCTTTCCAGGCGGGGAAGAGGAGGAGGCCGGCGGAGGGGAGCTGCGCCGTGCCGTGCCGTGCCATGCCGGGCAGCCTCCCAGCGCCGGGGCTGCTGTTGTGTTTCTCGTTGCCTGGCGATGGGAGCTCGCGCCGTCCCGTCCCATCCCAGGGTATAAATAGCTGGAGCAGCTGCCGCGGGCGGCTGCCGGGGCGGGAGGGATGCGGGCGGCCRCCTTCGCCGGCCCCCAGCTCAGCAGCGAGAGCGGCCGAGGGCAGGCGCAGCCCGGTGGCGGCGGCGTCTCCGCTCCGCTGGAGCGGCAGCTCCCGGCAGCCAGCGTACAGTGGCTTTCCCCCCGCCCCGCTTCCTTCCCCAGCGTCACCGCCCCGTCTYCCATTTCTCCTCCCGAGGGTGAAGACGCCCGACGTGGGGGCACCCCGATGGTGAGGGCATGGACGGTCCCTGGGACCGTCTCCGTGGCTGCTCCGCCTTTGCCACTGGCATCGTGCAGCCCACCCGAGGGCTCTCGGTGGTGCACGAGCTTCGTGGTGCCGGCATCGTGCAGCCTGTGCGGGGGCTCTYGGTGGTGCATCAGCTCCGTGGCACTGGCATCATGCGGCCCGGCTGGGGGGTCTCTCAGTGGAGCACTGGATCTGTGGCACTGGCATCGTGCAGCCCGTCCGGGGGCTCTTGGCAGCGCACCGGCTCCGTGGTGCCGGCATTGTGTGGCCCAGCTGGGGATCTCTCGGTGGAGCATCAGCTCTGTGCTGCTGGCATCATGCAGCCCATCTGGGGTATCTCGGTGGTGCATCGACTCTGTGGCACTGGCATCGTGCAGCCCGGCCAGAGAGGGGCTCTTGGTGGTGCATTGGCTCCATGGCACTGGCATCGTGCAGCGCATCCGGGGTATCTCAGTGGTGCATTGGCTCCATGGCTCTGGCATCTTGCAACCTGTATGGGGTCTCTTGGTGGAGCACCGGCTCCGTGGTGCTGGCATCGTGCAGCATGTCCAGGCTCTCTCGGTGGTGCGTTGGCTCCGTGGTGCTGGCATCGTGCAGCATGTCCGGGGTCTCTTGGTGGAGCACCGGCTCTGTTTTGCTGGCATTGTGCAACCTGGCCGGGGTCTCTCGGTGGTGCATCGGCTCTGTGGCACTGGCATCGTGCAGACCATCTGGGGTCTCTCAGTGGTGCATCGGCTCTGTTTTGCCAGCATCGTGCAGTCTGTCCGGGGTCTCTTGATGGAGCACCAGCTCCGTGGCACTGGCATCGTGCAGCCCATCCGGGGTCTCTCAGTGGAGCACC
>NW_028186363.1:1244762-1279202 GCF_003343005.1 Rhea americana | reverse complement strand
CCTTCTCTACAAACTGCAACTTTGATTTTGAAACTTTCAACCCTTGCAGGCTAAGAAAATTTAACAACTGGATGCTAGCCTGCCTTACCACTTCTTCATCCTTTCCTGCTATCAACAGATCACCCACATACTGTACTAATGTCACTCCCGGCACTTTATTATAGTCCTGCAGAATCTGTTCCAGGGCCTGTCCAAATAAATTTGGGGATTCGGTAAATCCTTGAGGGAGGACAGTCCATCGTAGTTGTTGTTTTCTATGGGTATCCAGGTCCTCCCATTCAAAGGCAAAATAATCCCTACTGCTCTCATCCAAAGGACATGCCCAAAACGCATCCTTCAAATCTATCACACTATACCATTGATCATCCGGGTGTAACTGACTTAATAGAGTATGTGGATTTGCTACTACTGGGAACCTAGTCACAGTTCTCTTATTGATTTCCCTCAAATCATGCACCAATCTATATTTGCCATCCTTTTTCCTTACTGGTAATATTGGGGTATTAAAAGGGGACATACAAGGTTCCAATAGCCCCTGTTGTAGTAACCTCYGAATTTCAGGTTTTAATCCCCGCCTGCCCTCTTCRGACAGGGGATATTGCTTAATTCTCGTTGGTACACCCGGGTTRGTTATAGTTACCTTAAAAGGTTTAATATTCAATTTACCCGCACTGTCTGGAGTGTACCAAACTTCTGGGTTTATGCTTTGTTCATCCTCATTCGGAGAGGACACAATTTAATTTGTAGCCTATTATCTATCACTTCTAAACTTATGCCTAATTCTATTATCAAATCTCTACCTAACAGGTTATACTCAGCTTCGGGTACCAAAAGTAAAGGTCCAACACCTATCTTGGAACCTGATACTTCTTTTATAACGGGTACCCCAAATGGTTCTCCTTTTGCCCCAATTACTTGTACCCTTTCTGCCGAGGCCTTACACCCTAAAGGTAAGGTTTGGACCGTAGATCTTTCAGCCCCTGTGTCTATGAGGAATTCCATTTCCTCGCACTGGGGACCCACTTTTGATTTTATCAAGGGCTCGTTTTTTTTTCTCGAGTCCCCAGCAAATAGAGCCCCTGACACCCCTACTCATCCTTGAACATCATCTCATCCTCTTTTCTCTGTCGACATTCCCTCTTAATATGACCCTTTTTATTACAATAAAAACAGATCACATTTCTTTGTCCCTGACCATCTTTCCCTTCTTCTCTTTCGAGCTTCCCACGCACCATCCTAGGCCTTCCTCTTTGACCTTCCCGTACTGCTGCCACCATCATCCGTACTTGTTTCTTCTCTTTTTTGTCCTCTCTCCTAACATACACCTTCTGTGCCTCTCTCAGGAGTTCATCTAAACCCTTATCTTGCCAGTCCTCTATTTTCTCTAACYTTTTCCTAATGTCCGTCCAGGATTTGGCCACAAACTGAGTTTTAAGTAAGGCCCCTCCCACAGGAGTCCCTGGATCTAAGCCACTATACAACTGCAAGCTTTYTCGCAGCCTTTCTAACCATTCTGTCGGGGTCTCATCCCGCCTTTGCTGTTCATTAAAAGCCTTATTAATATTCTGTCCCCTYGGGACTGATTCCCTTATCCCCTGAATGATAATGGTTCTTAAGTCTTGCATATGACCGCGATGGATTGGGTCCTGGTTATTCCAATTAGGCGACTGCATCGGCCACTTAACATCTGCTGCCGGACCTTGCTGGTRTTGTTGGTCCCAGATTCGCATGCCAGCTCGCCTAATCATCCCTCTTTCCTCAGATGTGAACAGGATTCCCAGGATGGACTGTAGCTCCTCCCAAGTGTAAATATTCGGTCCTAGAAACTGGTCCACCCGCTCTGCCACTCCCAGCGGGTCCTCTAGTAGGTTTCCCATTTCCTTCTTAAAATCTCTCACGTCCCCGGAATTAATGGGGACGGTTACATATCCCGTCCCCGGTTGGGRTCCTCCCATAGCTATTTCCYGCAGTGGATATAGTCCTCCTTCGAGACTTAACCCCTGTGCTCTGGTCTGACTCCTAGTCACTGGTCCCTGGGGACTAGGGTTAGCCTCGCCATCCGACTCCCCCGAGGACGGAAGTTCGGTCGGCCCGGGAAGAGAAGGGGCCGTAGGTATAGGAGGAAGCATATAAGGGGGTGGCGATACTGGGATCTCCAATTCTCGCTTCTTTTTCCCCCTGACCTCCTTTTTCTTTTAATGGATATAAAAGGGTTCTCGTCTCCGGGTTTATCCAGAGGTGTGCATACTCGCTCTCTTCTAAGCTGAAGGGCTCCTTTGAATTCACGTAACTATTTAGGGCCTGGCATATCCAGTCCTCAAATGAACCAAAGGGGGGGCCAGAAAACACTTTCTCCTTTTATAGGTTTGTTGCCCCAGACTTCAATACAATAATGGATCATCTTAACTTTACTTTTTCCCCGCCTAGAAGGGGAATCATCCCAATATTTAATCATCAATCCTAGTGGGCTATCCGGGGGAATGGGAGGTAAGCCTCCGCTACGAACTCCCCCACCCATGGGACCAGAAGGCTTACTTTTCTTCTGTCCCATCTTCCGGAGTACCTTCACACACACACACACACTGCTTCCCCCTTTTCGTGGCCCAGTCCCTCGCGGGATGTGGGAACCGCACTATCGAGGGGTCCGCACTCACTTCATCCTTACTGGACGTCTCTCACGTGCACTCCAGGATACCCAACCCCAACCGAATGGATCACCGGCCTATACTTACTCAATCTTGAGTCTTCATTCGGTCTTCGTGCACAAAGATTACTTGGGGTTGCCGGCTCTTTTTTTTTTTTTTTGCTTGTGGCTAATTTAGGGTTCGTCGGTGAAGGGCTTGAGTGAAAATCGCTCTCGACAAAGGCCGCCGAACTCGGCGGGGCACCTCCCCTTCCGAAGAGCTTTTCAGTCCATTGCCTTCATCCGAGTCACGGCACCAAATTTGTCATAAGTTACTCTCTTGAAGGTTAATTCATATGGAGAGTTTGTTAAATCATGTGAGTAATTTATTTAATTAAGTAAGCAGCCACAAGCAAAACAGCGCTGGGCGGCCGGGGAGTCTTAGCTCCGCCAACGGCGCGCGCCTCCTTCACATACAGTCCCCTTTTATAGTCTGCTAGTTTTGGGACGCGTTGTAATATCCTGGTGCGTTTTGCGCATGTGTGAGTTGCTAGGGGGGTCGTCTGAAGTTCTCTGGTGGCCGTGGAGAGGAAGGCCGTAATCTTCCTCCGTCTCTTTATCTTAGCTTGTCTCCTTGTGAGTGATCACAGGTGTTTGCTTATCTGTTGTGTTGACTCCCTTTCGGGATGCTGTCCTGTGAGCAATTGCAGGCGCCTGCTTATCTTTTCTTCTTTATCCTTTTGCCTTCAAAGGAATTCCTTCTTGGTGACTTCTGAGCAGCTTGTTGCTTACTTCAGCTCTTTATAGTCCTGCAAGATAGCTAAGGCCCCGACACCGGTTCCACAAGGGGTCATATAAGCTTTTTGTGCTAACCATAGTTTATTTGCCTAACACCATGTCTCAACCCTGGTGGTTGTAAAACCTCATCCTCCCCCTCCACCGGCTTATTCCTCCTTTTAAACAATGAACAAATAGTTACAATTTATTACATTTTGGATGATGATGTTCTTCCCTGTGTGTTCTTTCGTATTTTGTTTGAAAGGTATATTTGTATGTCTGCTCTCAGGTAGGCTAACAGCAAAAGGAATAGAATATGTAATGTGCAACTTTGTTGCCATCTTCCTGTTGTTAGAATGCAGGTGACATGACTCCAGTGACAAGTCTGTTGACACATGCTACCATCTTACAAGGAAGCAGGCTTTTTGGTCTTAACATGAAAACATGTTCTTCTGTTTTACTCAGAAAACAGTGTCCTRGGAGCCGTGTTAGTGTTCTTTATTATTATTCCATGCAATTCTTTTAAGCCTTGTCCTGCCATTTCTTCTGGTGCTTTCACACACATTTCTATTTGCGTTTCATTCATACCAATCTTAGTATTTTTGTTACAAATCTCCATATACTGATCAAATTACCAACTGTCCAAGTAACAAGCCACCTGCCAAAAAAGTGCAAAAAATATATAATATTGGAAGAGAAATTTAGCAGAATTCACATTTGAGTCTCAGAATTATAAAGTCTTGTAGTAATATTTTCTGAACRAAATTTATCCCCCAGACGTCTTTATCTCGATGTCTCTACTTCCTCTAAAATTCCAGAACCGGGAATCTTGACAGCTTTATTTCAAAAGAACAAGAAAGATATTGTTAAGCCTAAWGATAGTTCAAGGAGTGCTTATGAGCTGTATCGAAAGCTAGTAAATATTCAACTTCTCCTGTAATACTGTGTTTCATCTCCTGATTTTTCCAGTACAAATGTTCAGTATTTTCCTCCACCAGAGGTCTCCTCATCTACCTTGTCTTTAACTATGTTTCCATAAATACATATGAAAAGATCTGTCTGCCAGCAATGTTCGTTCAACAGGTGCACACAAGCCTTAAATTGTCTGTGCAGATTTTTCTTCTTAATTCATTTCTATCACAAGCAGCAAAGCTACACTATTTCACCTATGGTTTCACCAAGGTTTTGCTCAGTAAAAACCAGAAATGAAAATATATTCACTAACAGTTCAGTAATGAATGAGAAAACCTGACAGAGAGAAATGTTGCATGAGACATATATAAGGAAAAGGTACTAGGAAGCCTTCACTGGACCAATTGCTAGTAGCCTTTTTTTGTCAGTATTCAGAATATTACTACAGTTAAATGAGATTTTTACCAGCTGAGTGAGAATGTCTTAACAGTTTCTTGTAGCTATTTAACCTGGACCTGACCCTTGCTTTTAAAATAACCATTAAGAGGTTTTAGAGCTCCAGTAAGAATAAGTTATCCTCATCCCTAATTTGCCTAATTCTTCTTCTTTAGAATATAACTATAACAAAATTTCATAACTATTTTCATCCAATTTTGCTCTCTTTCATACGTTCCTTTGGTTCAGTTGTAAGTTCTGTATTACTTGCAAAGAGTTCGTGAAGTAATCCCTCACTTCTTCAAGATTTAAAAAAGAGACACCTAAAAAGYTTCTCCCATAGAAGGGCACAAGTCTATTTATAAGTATTTTTTCCCATAGAATCATAGAATTGGTTAAGTTGGAAGGGACCTCTGGAGATCATCTAGTCCAACCCTCAAATGAGTGGCCCATACAGGGATCGAACCTGTGACCTTGGTATTATCAGCACCATGCTCTAACAAACTGAGCTAAACCACACCAAACACATTGCTCATTTTAGGAAGAAGTACTCTTTCTCACCTTTGTTTTTCCCATATTCCAGTTTACATCATCTCTTTTGTTTTGTTGGTTTTATTTTTAGTTTTGTTTTTAGCTTCCAGCAAATCAGATTTAAATAGATGACTTAACCAAATATAAGGCTTTTGTCACAAATTATTATCCATTCTTTTTCTCTCTTGTAGCTTAAATATTTTATATTTATTAATTTAATTTAAGTTGTATAAAAAATGAAAACATGCTGAAGATACCTTAATTAACTATGGAATCTTATTACAAAAATTATTAGATAGGAACTCTTGGGAAAATACAGAAACCAATTATACAATTAACTCATCCAAATATTCCCAAGGTACAGGATTAAAAATTTGAAAGAAAGATGCTAAAAATGCCTGAAATTGAATTTCTTCCTCTATCCACTAATTAATTAATTTAGGCCCTGTAGTGTTATTATAGCTAAAGGCCAACAACAATCCTTGAAATGTATTTTAATGTATAATTTACATGCACATGTTGGATACTGAGAAAAACAATGTATTTATCATTTACAAGAAACATTATGATCTAGGTAGTTTAGATAAACCATAGCCTAGGTAAAACTGGAGTTTACGTAAAATCAGATATTAGTCCAAGTGTAGAAGACTCCATTCCTCACTCAGATTATTAGCTTCAACAAAGAAAACCTTTGAAAKTTTACATAAGGTATACAATAAGCAGACCAAAGGAAAAAATACGACAAAGAAATATTATAATCTCTTTGAATTAATTTGCTATTCTACCAAATTAATCCCATATGTTCAGATCTACTGAACGGTGTGTCAGTGTATCTGAACTTGACCACTGGGTGTTTGTAGATCCATTGTACTGTGCAGTGGCTGAAAAGAATTATGAAAGGAGAGGCCATAAGGTCAGAGAGGTCCTCCCCCTGCCCCCCCAAGCAGCAAATTAATTAGTGGAAGGAAAGACATCTCCAAATTCCTTTATTTCTTACTGGGCCCTCTCAGAGGGACCACTTATCTTTATATCATCTCCTGCCACAATTTGCTGTCTGGTCTACATTTGTTTTGATTTTAAAACAGGACCTTCCAAAAATCTCTTCCGGTTTGGGTCCCTCATTCCAGTTACAACCTGGTCTCATGTTAGGGTTCCAAAAAATTCCATGATTACTATAATAATTTTCAGTGTTCCAAAGTGTCATCTTGTTTTTGTATTCTTAGTTTAAGCTGATATAGCTCAAAATTTAAAATTTTAAATCATTTTATAGTTTTGAGTAAAATAATCTTCAAATGTAACACAACCTAGTAACAGTCTTGTTCTTCCTCACCTAACTGTAGAGTAGTAACTCATCTAGTGACTAAATCAAAGGGGGAAAAAAAAAAACAAAACCCCAAAACACATGCTATCTTCTAAATGGTTCTGACGTCCCTCAGAAATAGGCAATCTTTAGTTGAATTTTTAACTTATTTATTGCATTTCTGTAGAGCTCTGCTGAAGTCTGCACCTGCTGTTTCAGGATAGCATGCACCTTTCCTCTAGGTTGCTTCATTTTCTACTTCCCTTATTTGTTTCTGTTCATGAAACAGTATAGTGTTCTTACACAGCCCTTAAAAAATTGTTTTAAAAAGCTTTAAAAAGTCTTTATTTATTTTAACAAGACATTAACGTATACAGGAAGGATCTCAGCCCTCCCAGACAAGCTGCCCACCAGTTGGCTCATTGAGCTTTTACAGCTGAAACTAGAAATCTCTGTGCTTTAGAGGCTTGCCACCTTCAGCAGATCCTGTAAGGAGTTACAAGCAAACATAATTAATTGGTTTTGTAGTCACAGTGCATAATAAATCATGGTACTACTTAGAAATAAGTTTGCAAAAACTGTAAAAATGCTAAATAGCCCAAAGACTGAAGGAATCTTTGAAGCAGAATCACTGAGTACAGCTTTCTGGTTCCATGTAGTCCAAAACCAAACACTACAAAAGCCTTCTTGACTGGAAATGTGTGGTACTCACATGATCTGAATAGAATAATGTGGTTTTGGGCACGAATGAAAGAAATCTCCCTGTCTTTTTCCCTTTATCAGCATACAGAAATCTTTTCCCCTCCCCCCAAACAGGAAAGTAAAAAGGAAAGTAAGGAACTAAGAGAGAGAGCAACTACTTTCCTAGTTACGAAAAGGGGAGAGGGGAGGAGGAACTAGGGGAGAGAGTCCAGCAGCTCCCAGTGCTTCTCTGCTTTTGTGAAACTGTAGCTCAATCCCCTTCCCCCCTCAATGAGATAGAGACTAGCAAATGCAGGGTTATAATGGGCAGACAAGGAGTTAAGGAGGCACAGAACACTTTAAATTTAGACAGCATAACACAATGCAGTGATCGCTGTGCTGGCTGCAAGCAGGTCAGAACAGGTCCCTGAAGAAATGAGGAAGAAACATATGCTTAATTAGATTTGCTTAAGTTTGTGGAGTCTCTGTACTATTAGACAGCATTGGTCTTGGCAGCTGAGTCCAAATTAAATCTTACACAAAAATCTCTTGTTGCTGTGTTCAAACTAATTGTATTCTAAACTTCAGAAGTTCTAGAAATGGTGCTGGAACATGCTCTCATTAAGTATGCTCTGGAAGTGATTCCCCAGCCAGGGCAGAGCCAGGGAGCATGTTGTTCTGTGGTTCAGTTGCAGAGTGGCACAAAGAAAGACTGAGCAAGGCTAGAATCCTCCGTGCGCTGTGGGTTTACAGACACTAGTTTGACCTGCCTTCTATAAATGTTTTCTTCTGACTAAATGCTTGGTTACTTTAATTCAGAGGCAAAAGCCTTCTGATCTTAAACTCCTTCTTCTCCAGTGATCTGCCTAAGGGGGACAGAGGCAGCAATTTTGCCTTCCAGGATAGCTGAGGAACTGGAAGCATTGCTGACTCAGTTGGCTGGGAACCTCCATTTTCTGAAGTTTGGTCCATCTCTTTTTGAACCTTTTGTTGAAATCTCTTAATTGCTATGTGCTTGAGTGAGAGGGGCTGGTAGGAAGTAAGGTATATTTTTTTAATGTCATGAGCATTGGCCAAGTCTCACATGAGTCAGATTTGCCACCAAACAAAGATTATGGCTTTTGAAAATAATGAAATGAGTACAGCCACTGTCATCAGGAAAAGACCATAAAGATAAAACCATCCATATCCCTTAGGCATAGAATTTCCATTTCTCTTCCTGGCAATTAAGTGCATGTGTTCTTTTTCTAATAGCACCCTGGATATGACAATGGAGAGTTAAAATATCCTAATTCATTATTGCCACTAAAACAGTAGTGTCCTGGAGCAGTCCTCCAGTCTAGGGCTTAAAGGTCATATATACCGCCTTATCTATGAGTTTCTAACCCAACTTATGTATCTTTCCTGGCAAGTCTAGTGTTGAGAACTGACGTTAGAAAAAAATCACATTTATGTCTCTCAAATTAAAATTCTATTCAAAATAAAATTTAAATTATTGTCAGTGAATTTGGAGTTCTTGAAACTAGAGATTTGAATAAAAAGCAAATCTTGTAATTCAGTAATTGTAAAAAAGATATATGACAGTCATGTATGCTCATGTGAGTTTATTATTCAGTGGTACTTGGAGGTTTAGGTTGCAAATAGCTATTTCTGTCCTAGTCTTCCAGATGATTCCCACAGATCTCAAAATGGAATCCTTGTTAGTATAGTGTTTGTGCAGCTTACAGACAGAAGCCATACAAAGACTCATACAGTGGGATTGCCCAAGTAAATTTCTAAAAGAAAGGAAAAATACACTTTATTTGCAAGATTATTATTCATTATTATTTAAAATAATGCCTGGGATAGCTGTGTCTGTGTAAAATATTTCCATTAGCTGGGCTAATTAGAGGGGAGAGGTAAAAATTCATTATAAAATAGAAAATAGAATAGAATATTTATAATAGAATGTATTATAAATATTAAGGTCCCAATCTAGCAAATTTAAACAGACAGGCAGCATATGTTGTTGCTGGTTATCTCCAGACTGAAACTAAGTCTCTGAAACTAAGTTACTGATCATTGTCAAGGATTATCAGTCTGATTTGCTACCATGTTGCTGGTTTTTGTGTGTTTTTTTCCCCTCTCTGGTCCCTAAATAAATGGGTTTAGGTAACCAACTGGAATCATCACACTCTGCCCTGCTTTGGTTACAACCAAAAATTCCCATCCAGCTGTTTTTGAACCTTCCATGTAGGAGACAACGGTTCTCATTAAAGAAAGGTCTTTTTGCATAGCTTCCCTTTCAGGGTCCTGCCCTGCCAAGAATAGATAACATCAGTCACTAACAGAAGTATATTACAYGATCTATTTTGCTGAAAATATGGTAAGGCTTACTGTAATTTAACTTGTAGGATGAGAATGATTCTAATTTTTGGTTGCACTTGGTTTGTATTTTTTTAAGTTCATAGGGACTTGATTCATCCATCTATCAAATAAGCTGAGTATTTAAATTGAGTGATTGACGGGACTTAGATTGAGAAATTAATTTATAGCTCTTTTTGACTTGATTAGCAGACACTGAATTTTTCTGGAGTTCAGAAAACTACTATTCAGTTCTATGTTTTTTTCATGAATTGTGGATCTAGATGCAGTATAGTGTGGGTAAAATGATAAATATCTCTGCTTCTCTACATAGTCTTTAACACAAGTACTTCTAATAAAAATATCTTTCTTTCATCAGTGTTATTCTTTCTCCAATAATTTTGTTTTTCTTGGAGTTTATTTAAAACTACACTCTTGGGTTGTTTGTTTTTTAAAAGGMATATTTACATAGCAATTTATAGCAGTCAGCCTAGAAGCTACAATTGGCTCCAAAGAACAACAGCTCTTTCTAACACAAGAATAAAAACTTATGATAGATACTGTTACTCTTAAAAAGATACAGGTAAATAGATACTGTTACTCATAGAGTCAGAAGGGAAACACACTTCGTATGTAGGGACAAGAATTTATTGTTAGTATGATGTTATTGTTAGTATGGGGGAAGTCTTGACAGTCTAATCAAAGAGTTACTATTAGTCCAGGTCTAATTATTACAGGAAAAGAAAACAAAAGTACTACTATTACAGAAAAAAAGTTTCAATAATAACAATGTCATTGTCATAAGCACAGTTCTCATCTACCCACTTCTCTGGTGTTAGGCTCTCCCTTCAGCTGTCTCTGTGGGTCCTGAGGTCTACAGCTTCAGTCTGAGTGAGCAGGATTGTGGCACGTCATCACCATCCTGTTTTGCTTCATGAGACATATGATACTAATTTCTACTTCTCTTTAGGATCTGCTTGCAGTCATGTATTTACTAACACACTTTTTACACCTTGCTCTTTTTTCACTAGTCTGAACTCCACATTTCATCCAAATTTACTGTGTAAAATACTGTACATTTTATGTATGTTAGATATTACTTCTTTCTTCTTTTTGTTACCCATAACACTCATATTGTCTAGCTGCAGGTCTGCATTTCTTTACCTGGCCATTGGTTCACACTTTCAAGACTTCAGCTATTGTGGCAGGCCTGTATTGCTCTACATGGTCATTATGTTAGTCATAAATGTCATTCCGCATAGAATAACTACTTGTTACTAGTTGCTGTGTAAGAACTATGATTGTACCATACAAAGATAAGCAATAGTAAAATAAATCAGACATATCCAGCTGATCATCAGAAAAATTGCTCTTACAGCTAAACCAAGTAAAAATAAAGCTCAAGGCAGGTCCAGACAAATTTAGACAAACCAAATCTGGCAAGTTTCAGTCCCGAGGTCTTGAAAATTCAGTACAATGYCTGTGGCCTGTTTCTGGCAATGACAATAACATGTTTATTAGACTGCAGGGCTACAGCACATGAAAATAACATAAATGCTTTTGAGGATATGGATGGTTCAAAAAGTATTTAGAGGATACTAGCAGATACATAAGTTTCTAGACCTTTGTAACTGTCTGTTCAGTTATTTTCCTATTACTTTTTTTTTGAGTGACTGTTAAAATGATGATCCATCTTGAGTACTATTTTATGTAAGCTCTTGCCTTTAGATTTACTTTTTYTAAAATAATACTTACTAGAAGATGATTTTTTGCTTATATGAAGGGAGGTTAATATTCAGGGCTCTTGGACTGTATTCCTAAATCTTCTGGTAATTCATGTGATTTAGAATATGTCTTTACCTTTGTCTGTATCTATAAAAGCTACTACATTCTGCTTTAGCAGAAAGGTATTTGGGCTCTTATTGTTTGTGAAACAGTTTGAACTCCTGAGATACTAGTGACATAGTAAAGCTTTTGATTAAAAGTATTTCATCCCTGAAGAGAACTACACTATTAGGCAGGTAACGAGAGTTTCTTGTTGAAATTTGGCCTGAAATTTCTTGATGAAATGCCAGAATACTCTGTATTTATTTTTTTATTATTCATAGTTACTTCCTACATTCTTGCTCCTTTAATCARTCAAAAGTAATTTGTTAGGAAAAACAGAAAAATTGAAATATTGTCTTCATGGCACAAGTACAACAGTGGACATCCTTGGCTGAAAAAGTACAATAGTATATGCTCTGCTGTGGGTAAAAGTACTTATTGTAAATCATACCTATTGTACTTATTTCTGTCATATTCAAGTAAAACTTTCAAAATAATTTTATTTGTAACAAGTTTTAGTTACGATTAAAAATCGTAGAATCATAGAATCAGTAAGGTTGGAAGGGACCTCTGGAGATCATCTAGTCCAACCTCCCCACTCAGCAGGGTCACCTAGAGCATGGTAGACAGGGTTGCATCCAGGCGGGCCTTGAAGATCTCCAGAGAAGGAGACTCCACAACCTCTCTGGGCAACCTGGTCCAGTGCTTCATCACTTCTCACAGGGAAGAAATTCCCCCTCACATTCAGGCGGAACTTCCTGTGCTTCAATTTCTGCYCATTGCCTCTTGTCCTGTCACACGCGACAACTGAAAAGAGTTTGTCCTTGTCCCCTTGACACCCTCCCTTCAGRTACTTGTACACATTGATAAGATTCCCCCTCAGCCTTCTCTTCCCCAGGCTGAAGAGGCCCAGCTCTCGCAGCCGTTCCTCATAGGGCAGGTGCTCCAGCCCTCGGATCATCTTTGTAGCCCTGCGCTGGACTCTCTCCATGTCTCTCTGGTATTGGGGAGCCCAGAACTGGACACAGTACTYGAGATGAGGCCTCACGAGGGCTGAGTAGAGGGGCAGGATCACCTCCCTCCACCTCCTGGCAACACTCTTCCTAATGCACCCCAGGATACCATTGGCCTTCTTGGCCACAGGGACACATTGCTGGCTTGTGACCAACTTGTCATCCTCCAGCACTCCCAGATCCTTCTCTGCAGAGCTGCTCTCCAGCAGGTCAGCCCCCAGCTTGCACTGCTGCCTAGGGTTATTTCTCCCTCGGTGCAGGACCCTGCACTTGCCCTTGTTGAACTTCATGAGCTTCCTCTCAGCCCAACTCTCCAGCCTGTCCAGGTCTCTCTGAATGGCAGCATAAACTTCTTAGTCCAGTATTTCCTGATCTGCTAATCTGATAAAGTGATGTTAAAGGAGAGTTACTTAAATAATTGGAGGAGGAAAGAGGTTATTTAACATTCTGAGATTCTTTAAAACTGTTGCTTTCTACTGCGTTTTGCTTATAAAAGACAAACTGAAATATTCTGTGACTGTACGTGATACCATATGTTTTAAAATACATTTTAAAAAGCATAATATAGTTCAAGGGCAAAATTTTATAGCTAAATTCTTCTGATAATACAGATAAGGAAGCCCAGCTTTAGTGAAAGCTGCTGTGATTTTGTATTGTTTGGTTTTATTCAACAATAAGCAATTGTGGAAGGTGKAGAAGGTCATGTGCAGCATTAATCTCAATCTGGAGAAAATTTTCAGGGAAAAATAACTAAACTATGGATGAAAATTTCAGAACAAGCTGCAATTATCCATTTCYGAATTAAAAAGGAAAGTATAGTGTGTCTGGGCTATGACAGCATAAACATTTTACATACTTAATTGTAGCAATTTAGAATTAAAACTTGTTTTGAAATAGGCAAATGTAGCCGAGCTTAGTGGTAGGGACATTATAGCTTGTCAGTGTAATAAATGCTTGACCRCATTAATCAAAAAATGATCATTTGTATCCTTAATGCAAAAAAGCATGTGTTTTCAAAGGAAGGGAATTATAATGAAATTACTGGGATCTTTATTTAATGCTGTCAGTACTTTTTCAAAAAATTGAGTATTTCCAGCTGTCATTGCAGGATCTAAAAGATCTATCCCAAATGTGAATCAGTTCTAGAGTATTTCACGTTAACTCTTTAGGAAGCAACAGCAAGGAGGAATTCTGCTTTCTGATGAAAGAAAAGTTAACAACAAAAATCAGTTAGGAAGCCAATGGTAGTCAGCTGATATGAAGAATTAGAGCTATTGTCAAAGATGACTTGTTCAGTAAGTACTAAGGGAAGGTGGTTTCTTTTGTTGTGCCTTTGCCTTTTGTTTYTTTTCTCTCTCTGCTAACTTTTGATGTTGAAGAAGGAATGTGTATTTCAATCAGGTTGGGTTGTATCGTGATACCATTTAATCTATAAAGAGATGTTATGAAAGAAGGATAAAAGTTATGAGGGAAAATCGGTAGCAGAATTCCTCATGGTGGAAAATATATAGCAGTAAAGAATGGTAATATTTCATTGAGACGCATTTTAAACACTCATTGCATTTTTCCATAGTTAATGAAAGTCATGACTAAATGGTGCTGCTGTATGCTACTGTCTTACTGAATCTASTTAAATCATCAATCAAAGAGTTAGAACCAACCTACTGTTGGTTCTAATGTTTTTAATAATTCCTCTTTGAATAATATATGCTCAAGAGATTTGAATGTACAAAACTGTGAACATTATTTTTTGCTTCTTGATCTGAATWCATATATCATTAAATTTACAAAGCTGTTAGTGTGTTCTGATAGTTATGCATGCAGGTCATGAGCACCTCCTCCTGAGAATTTGGACTTTTAAGATTTCCCTCTACAGCATTTTACTTCTATTTGGTATTTCTAATATATTCTAATCTTACTTTTTGCTGTTTTTCTTGATTATACTGATGCTASATTTACACCCATTTCAGTTTTACCAGCCACAGTATTATAACCTGTTATCTTTTTTATTGAGAATTTAAGACTGATTCACCTTAATTTCACTGTTTTGGGATTCCTAGTATATGAGAGTTTCAAATTGATTTTTACAGAAGATTGACATCTTTAGCTTCTTTTGCAGTAGAAAATCCTTCTCCCTTATTTGAAAACAGTAGTAACAGCACTTGCCTATTGCTGTCTTTGTCATATGGTCAGGTTCTTACTTTAGCATCTTCCAAGAGTATGGATCATTAGAAATATTTCAGTGATTAGAATCTCTCACTTTTACCTGCAGTGAACAAATTGTTAACAGAGCTGTGCCACAAGCAGTAAAAGAATTAKGGAATATTTGTCTTTGTATAGATCTGGTTTCTTATACTTACCCTTCAACAGATCATTGGAATAAGGGATACTATAGTAGAATACTCTGCTTTATAACATCATTAGCACACCATCTGCACTTGTTTCCTGCTTGGGTTGTGGATTGAGTTTATAGGGTTAGTTTTAATCCATAAAGACCTAAATTATTTAGTACATTTGTGATCACCTCTTGTTCGGTAATATCAGCACTGCAACCTGAATTAGATCCATCACAGTTCATACAATAGAAGGCTGTTGGAAGGCTATTGGAAAAAGGTTGTGCTTTCTATGCATTCGTTGTGTAACTTTCCTTTTGATATATGGGRCAATGCTAGACAACTGTAAAAGGTCTTAACATCCAGTTTTGCTTTGGCTCCATATATAAAATAAAAGTCTTTTTAATGATGAGGAGACGTAAGAGAGATTATGCTGTGTCTGTTGTTTTGAACCTTAATAAATATTTATTTCAGATGAAAAACAGTAATGGTCAGCCTGATATCTTAAACTGAAATAAACAGATATTAACTTTTCAGTGTTATTCAATGCCTAGCAGTAACAGTCTATCAGTAATGATCTTTAAATGATGCATTGTGATCCTCTCTATGCTCTTTTTACTAATTACAGATAATATTTTCTAAAATTCAAAGCAGGCTGCACACACAATAATGAAGAATGCTACTTTTGCTTAACAGATTACAAGTAACAGCATGTACATTGTTCAAAGAAAGAAATGGGAATATCAAGAGATGAAAAGAGCCAATGATTTGAAGAAAAGAGGGGCAGCTAAGTAGGTGAAAAACCCAGCAGACACAGACATTCAGAGTTACAAGAGRGAGCAGGTGGCTAAAATATCTCAGAAACCCAACAGAGTAGCAAAGAGCATTTTATCTTCCTGTAATTAACATAATTCAGCTTTGCTATCATACTTAGAATTAACCCTGAATGTGTTCTGCTTCATTAAAAAAAAAAAAAATTAAAAGCGGTATCAGATGACGTTATATTGGTAATGTAAGATTAACAGAAGAAAACAATTAAATACAAGTTTGAATAAACAAATACAGTTTTTAAATTATGTAAAGATGTGTTCATCATTATAAATTGCTTTAAATTGCATTTTTTGATGTTTTACGTTATTCAACTTGTGTATGTTTCATATATGTATATATATGTATGTGTGTATATGAATGATGACTTTAGAATATATTGTTTGATCATAAAATACAGTTGCATTATTTGTATTTCTTTAATCSTAGCACTTTGTCTTCTGGTAATATTTCTCTGCCCTACTACATAAAACATTTATAAAACAATATTATTTACATTACCCAGCTAGCGTTTTCTGGACAAAGTAGCACATTAAAAATTCTGATTATCCCTTGTCCCTCCTCCCTCCCCCCAAAAATAAAATATATATGTGTGTGTGTGTGTTTGTGTGTGTGTGTGTATATATGTATATATATATGTGTGTATATATATATATCTTTCAGAAGGCTTTCTATTAAAAGACATTGGTAAAATATCAGGTAGCCTGGAGGTGGTTTCTAGTGGGGAAAGCAATACGAACTGATGCAGTTGTTTAACTTCATTAATGATTCTGGAGAGGAATTAAATTTATTACTACTATTCACATATTGTTCTGAATTAGGGTGAATAGGAAAGAGAAAGACTACCCAAAAGAAGGTCATTGTAACATTCGATTTGAAAAAGTATAAATACATTTTTTGAAGTTTGAATAGAAAAGTAACTTGGAAAGGTTTAATGTTAAAACTTGATACTAATTTGTAGTCCAATGTGGCTACAAAATGACTTGATCTGAAGCTRGTTACACCATGAATCACATAATGGAACAAGAAAGTATTTTTCTCATAGTTCTGGTAAAATCTACACTTAMTCCTAGTCATAATGTTACTAAAGAATACAATGAAGCTGAGACACAGGTTAATGTTGGGGTGCATAAGTTAAAGAGAATAGTTGACTTCCTCATCTCTCTCAATAGGACTAACTTGTACAGTATGGACTGCACAGGATCCATCTCTCAGAAAGCAGCTTCGTCTGTTGCTCAAAATAGTGGTTCCTTGAATAAGAGCAACAAAATATCAGGGATTTAGGATTTTTTTTTCTGAATCTACTAGATAAAACATGCATATGAAGGATGTCAACACCATGAAAAGTAGGAGTACATGTGGGGGATTCAGGAATATTACTAGGACTAAGCCTAAAACAAATGGTATGGTTGGAATAGCAAATATGTAATAAACTCTGCTGTGAACTTAGCTCCCTGGAGAGCTTTTGCAAGACCAGTTGCTTGAGGCTTTGAAAATGATCTGTACTTGATGTTAGAAAACTGTTCTAGCCTGCATTAGTGGAAAGCTGGCCTAGACCAGTAGATCCCAAATACTTGGGTCTGAAATCTTCTCACAAGTCTTTTTGTTTATTTTTTTCTGTTATCCTTGTTTCTGAGAACCTGTAAAATTGCTAGTATACTCTTTACTATCATCAAGCCATTTTATCGCTTGAAAGAGGCAAAAAAGCCCTTTTGCTAGTCAAACTTAAAGCTTGTATTCAGAACCCATGTAAAGCTGATCTTTTAATGACAGCGTAATTATGAAACTTTTTGAAATGTGGATAAACTTGATATACTTTTTCAGTGAAGCTTAAACCCTCATTAATTAAAGGAAATTATTATTTCAGACAATTATCTGGTTAATTCTGCTTGGGAAACAGATTCTTTTAAACCTCATACTTAAGTTTTAAGGCCAATATGTAGTGTTCTGCTAAGAGCAGTTATGTGTAAGTACTCTTTATAAGTGCATGATGTTTTTTTTAAAAAAAAAAGAATGAAGATTTTGATCTCTGGATGTTATTTTTTAAGCTCTGTTTGAATTAAAGATGTTAAGTATAAGCTATTTAAGGAGGTTATTCTTTTAAATTTATAATTTCACCATGTGAATGCAGTATTTGTTCATTTGTTTTCAGGAAGACACAATAATTTTCTAATATGTAAGTAAGCTTTAACCATGACAAGTCTCTCCTTTAAAGTGAAAATTTATCTTTTTATTTTATTTTTTTTTACTGGTAATAATTAAATACAAGTAACTAGTAACAGCAGTTAAAGAAAGATCATATGGGAAAATGAAACTGGAATGATTTCTAAATTATAACTGTCTTGCATATCATATTACATGGGACAAGTGAAATTGCATTTTCAGAAGTTATAGAGAATTCTGATGACAAATTAGTAGTTTTTTCTGAAATTCTTAAATTTCCTCCAAAATTAATGAATTTAGAAAGTTGGAGCTTTAAAATGTGTAGATTTTAATGTCATTAAAGTATTAACAATCCCAGTTTGCTTGATGTTTGTTAATTTAAATTTTCTCAGTTCTGTTATTGAAGATGGAGGATTATATCAAACTCATCTGTCAGAATACAGCTAATTTTGAAATGTGATACTTGTATACAAAAACTTGTATTTCTTGTATATAAGTACCCACATTATTTAGTACTAATGATAACTTTCAAGTTTCTAAAGTGTCAATTTTCACTTTCTCTGAAAATTATATGGATTTCACTATCTCCTGAYTTAGAAAGTTTTCATGCAAGTTCATACTAGTTGTCTTATTTCTTAACTGCAAATGYGTGTGTCAATTTTGTATCAACTCAACCTTGAAATGTGCTTCCCTCAGGCACAGTTCAACTTCAAACATCAGCGGCATCTTCTGCTGCAAAATTTTTTGGCTATAAATATTTATTTATTTATAAACATCTTATTGCAGAAGGTGATTTTTGTTTGAGTAATCTTATCAAGAGATTTCAAGAATAAATCTAAGGTAATCCAATCAGTTCAGTGTGGAGATGTGGTTTGGGGAGTATGAAAAACTTTAGGTTTAAATTTTTCCAGTTCTACATTTGTACTTCTGATGAACACACAGCTTGAATTACCATATTCTTTTCTGAAATAGAGAATGAGAAAACTGTTTTTCCAGCTTTTTATAAAGTTTCTGACTCTCTTACAATGCAAATTTTAAATTTTGAATGTTCTTTGTTACATATAATTAATACAAGCTACCCATAATTTCTTTGTAATTTGCAGTCATTTACAACTGTAGTCAGTATGCTATGGTACAGTGAGCCTCACTTATGTCTCTTGCTCTGTGTTTAAATGTAGACTGGGCTGGGATTTAGAAATTTGACAGGGTTCAGATGTTCTTTCTCTTTCATGCTATCCAGTTTATCTAGTGTGCAAATAAGAATTTATCAGTGTATTTAAATAAGTAACTGAAAAAAAATATTACTTTTCTTCCTGACTACAAAGCTTTCTTAAGGAAAAAAAAATGCAAAAATCACGCTTAGAAACAATGCAGGGTTTGTCGGTGTTGTTTTAAGAACCATTGCACTTTTGGCTGTGACATTGAGCTACCATGTCATCTAGGAGGATCAATGATTTAAAAGTTAGTTGTTAGTGGTATTAGTGATTTAGTGGTAGCATTAGAGTACAACTTCTGAGCTCAGTTACAGATCTTCTGTATGTGATCTGTCTGCAGATTGTCTAGGTATATACATTCAGAGTAGGAGTAGTGTCAGCTTGACATTGAAGAGTCCATGGTATATTGCAAAGGAGTATGAGTCTATGCCTATGATCAAAATAAAATTTAAATTTAATACTTTAGCCAAAGGTTTAAATAGAAAGCTAGATTATTTTACTTACATAGAAATATCAATGWTTGGGGCAAACTTCATCTTGAATGATGACAAACCTTGGGGGAGGGATGAGATGGGAGGTGAGAGGGAGGAGAAGGAAGAAATGGAGACAAAAAGGGAGGGGCACTGTATGTAATCTCTAGGAACCAAACAAATGCACTTTGTTACCAGCTGTTTGAATGAGCTAGAGAGAGAGACTGGTGAATCTTGAACACTGGCAAACATTTTTGGCTCTGAARAAGCTCACGAAGTATGTGTGGAAGTACCTGCAATGCCCAACTTTACTAAAGTCAGCTGAAGAGTGCACAGAGGTTCTAGTGTACTCGGATAGCATTATCTCATAGGCTTCTCATGTGCTGCCCACGAAAGAGATACGCAGTAGGAAACAAATTTCATATTAAAAACCTGCATAGATCTCTGAGCTAATTCTGGATAGTAACATTCTTCTGTGGAATGTCTCATTTGCAGTAATAAGTATTTTCATTTGAAAAGGTTCAAACAAGCAATGCAATCTTGCCAAAAACTGCTAGGTAGTTGTTTGGGTGCTCCTAAGTAGTTCTGCCTTACTTAAGATGTAGTTCACACTTCTGATTTGTGTGAAGCAATTCTTACCATAGAACCAGTGTCATCTACTGG
This sequence comes from Rhea americana, assembly GCF_003343005.1. Taxonomy (NCBI): domain Eukaryota; kingdom Metazoa; phylum Chordata; class Aves; order Rheiformes; family Rheidae; genus Rhea; species Rhea americana. Next base: position 1,259,089 of record NW_028186363.1, on the reverse strand, counting down.
CAGCAAATGGRGAAATGAGGAAGTTGGGGTTTCTGAACCTGACTGGGTATGTTAATGATTTTAAAATAGGTTTACTCCTTTTGTTTTGAAACCTGTCTGTGGCAATCCTGTRAGGTGTGTTGTAGCTAGTCACATAAGCATGTTTAGTTTCCTTTAGAGTAATCGWTCTAATTGTATGTGAGAAGACATAGGGTGGAGAAATGTATTTAAAACTCTTTAATGCTTGTTTTTTGGTAGAATTTGGGGCAAGAAGAAGCATTTATAACCTGATGTTATATATTTACTAATACAATCTGAAAAATAAAATTTATTTTTAACTACTTGAGCTGATTAATAAAGACAGGATGTTGGATTTTTCTATAAGAGAGTCATCTCCTCTTCTGTACGTTATGACTAGCATTTACTATCCTGTTGTTCTGCTTTTGTTGATAAAATGATTTGAGATGAAAGTAAGTTGTCTTCTCATATTTACCTGCAAATACCAGGCTTCTTAATAGTGCTAYGTAATGTATTTTAATAGATTTTCTGTGGTAGCTGGGTGAATAGGCATTTCATGGTGTGTCCATATAGAGTTTTCAGAAGCACAAATAAAGAGGAACTTTTGAAGTATTTTTTTCCTGCTTTTGGWTGAAGAGAAATACTTTGCAATAGTGGACTRGTTTCTTGGGCATGTGCATGAGTACAGGGCAGGAGGATCTTAGGTATTCTACTGAATTATTCTATACATCTTTTAGTAATAAATAGATCTGAGCTTTATTATTATGAAGTTGCTGGGTGCCACTTTCATTCAAAAAACTGTTCTATATAAAGCTAGGTTTAGAAATGAAATTGAATAGCTAGACCTTTAGTGGTTGTTTCTGTTTCCATTAAGACATAGGTTAGAAGGCAAAGTAGTAACAAAAAAAGTGGAAAATGTATTTAATAATTTAAGAAGATATGAAGTCTCTGGCCAGCATAAAATTTATCTGAACTGAAAGTGAAGCAAAATTTAAGAAAGTCATAGCAAGTATAATACTTACCGCAATGGGAAAGAAAGTCTCCTAGACTCTTCACATTTGACTGAGGCAGAGCTGTTACTCAGTCTTGTCAACAGCCTGCCTTATTGTATATTAGCAAATTAGTGCATTTTTCACCCCCTTTTACCTTGTGTGCATACATCACATGGCATTTCTATTCCATTGTAGCAAATGGACCTGTGATTTTTCTGCCCCCGAGACTGCCTGGCTGCAAGCAACACCATTCTGGGGACCAGGTGGTGTCACCAGCACAATATAATCGTGAGTATAATCATACTCACGATTAGCTCCTAGATTAGCTCCTTAGCTCCTAGAAAAGAATCTGCTCAGAATATATGGGTGCAGCACGCCAATACCCATGCCAAATATTAGTGAACAGTACCCCAACAATTCAAGGAGAGCACAGTAGAAGTTCAATAGCACAAAACCTATCAAAAACACAACAAAACAAACTGTGACCAGGTACTGAAAGCTTATATATGTTAGGTTGATCATTCTCTGTTAGCTGAAGTGAGTCACAGGCTATAGCTGTCCTAAATGAAGTTGTCTTTGGAACTATCCAAGTTGTTTTATGTTCCATTAACCATGAAATGTTTTTCAATAGTAACAAAAGAAATTAAGCTTCATAGTGATAAAATCCACTGACATGCTTCTGCTACTGATACTGTCTTTAAACAACTGGCTAGATTCTTTCAAAGGTCATTTGTAGCAGACTTCTCCAAGTAATGTGCTTTCTCAGGTGATTTGTTTACTGCAATGTCCAAAGCCTGTAAAATATAATTCATTGAGAATTACTTGATAGCCAAGTTGGTACCTGCTTTCTCTGGATGAGCCTTTCTTTTGATGCCTTATTTGACTGACTTTCAGGAAGCACCTAACTATCCATAGAACATGAAAGCAGAGAAAAACATCTCAGCAATCTTCCTTGCAAGCATACTTGCCATGTGCCATTCTTATGGTAAATTGTAAGGACTTTGTTTRTCCAGCAATTCCATGTAGAACTTCCTTTTAGGAAAGATCTACATCTTGCGTATGATGGTATCTCCTATCTATTTAATGTGATTACTGAAATAACTGTGTCTTTGGCATCCTTCTTCCGTTATGATTACAATAATATGAGTATTCTTCCTGTAGGTATAAATTCGTGGAATTTTGTAGAACATCAAGCTGCAAGTATTTCATTAATACATAAAAATATGTTGAAATAGTACATAAATGATTTCTTTGTGCATATATATGTTGTAGAGCTAAAAATACATTTGTGAACTTTCAATAGCTTATCCTGTTTTTCTAAAYGAATTTGGCAATTTTTTTGGACATATTTCAAACTGTTTCTTAATCTAGGAAGTTTGCCCTTAGCTACCCTGACATTCCCTAGCAAATTGACTTTAATGAGAGCAAGTTATTGTATAGTAGATTACAATAACAGAAGATGTGCTTTGTCACTCGGCAAGTACTATATGATCTGTCAACAGTGATCATATGATGTGCACAGTTTTGACAGGTTTGTGCTTTATGCTGGAAAGTGACTTCTGGGTAAGAGGTTAGATTTCTTACACTAAGCAGAGTTATTTTAAATCAAATTTTCAGGGACCTTATTCCAAGCTGGATTAAGATAAGTGTCTTTGCCCCARATTTTTCCTTGCTGATATTTTTACATGATTAAAGTACTGTTGAATAGATGTACCTAATAACCAATCTCTCATTATGATCTGCTTTTGAGTACGTAAATATTACACTGTGAACTCCGAGGGACTGACTAGCTTGTATAAGTAAAAACAGTCCCTTTTCCCTTTCAGTGTATGCCTTTTATCTTTACAATCCATCAGACACTTTTCAACTTCTTAATCAAATGCAGATACCGGGAATGTTTTTGGATCAGAGACCATTTGTTCACCACAATTAATTTCCAGCACTCTCAGTTTGGCCTTTAATCTTAAACCTAACTTTATCTTTGTGGGCAAGAGGGAAAAGAAAAGAAAGGCAAGAGATGATGGAATAATTATCTACCTTTTTTCCCCTCAAGATCTGTTTGGTGATAGCAGGTTTTGTTGTTAYAAAAAATAAAAAGGTCCATTGGTTATTATCATTTAATGAAGATGGGGAAGGCAGCTTCTGTCCTTTCAAAAAAAGTGTTTTCAGGTAAGTTTTTCTCAAGGAGAGTGTCTCATGCTTGTATTAATACATTTTTGAGAACATGATTAAATAAACTCATATAAATATTCTCTTTCTAAAAATGTTCTTTGATATGGAGGGGTCCTTTTTGTACTGCAAACATTGGAGTGCTACAGTAATCTCAACTCTGMTTTTTAATATATTATGACCTACTTAAATTCAGTTTGTTTTGATTTCTCTTTTCCCTGAGCTCTCTTTGTACATAGCAATTTCTCAGTCTCGAGATGAACTAAGAGATGCCTTTCATTTCAGGAGCATCCTCTTTTATAACCTTAACATTAATAGAACTGTTCAACAGTTCCAGCAATCAAAAGAAATCATTAAAGTATGGCTCTGGCAATATTTTTCCAGAGAGTGRTGGTGCTCTCCTTCCCATATGTTTTTTCTCAAAACAACCTCTCTTAGAAAGCTACCATTGYAACAGAATGTTCTCCTGTCAGCAGTCAAAACTACAGCATGACCATAATTACACTTCTTGTTGTTGTGCACAGAAGTATTTAAAGACTACTGTCCTACAAATGTCCGTGTAGAATCTTGACGACATCCATCATCTCCACATGCCTCTCAGCTCCTAATTTCTCCAGTCCAGAGCACTGTATAAAACAAGTTTCCCTGTGTTCCGTTAATGTACTGCTTTACCTGTAAGAAAGCCTCCTAATCACCTGAGCTAGATTTTGATCATCTTCAGTTATATGTTGTCTGTTATATGCTTCCTATGCAATTTAGTCATTTTTCTAGACAGAAGACTGATCTGATACGTAAAAATACGTTTGCGTATAGGGAAGAAGTAGCATATTTTAATTGTATCTCTGATTAAATATCATGTAGTCATAATTTTAACTGCTTATAGGCAAAATGCATGCTTAACAATTGTCTTAATTTAGCCTACCACAAAGCAAAAGAGTTAAATCCTATTGCAGAGAAGAAATCCTGTATTGATTTTCCTCAATCAGCAAACCAAGACTTTCTAGTATATATTTCGCACTCTAACAATGTTAATAAACTTGTTTTTTAATAAGAGGATTTTTTAATACGTTGATCATCAAGCATGTTACAAAGGATATCAGTATCTTTCTTTTATAAACAAGAGCTGGAATAAGTATATTGCTTCTAAGTTCACTTTTTTAAATATAGAAGGCTCTTTTTAAATATTATAATGTTATTTAATTTGTGGTAATTGCACACTTTCTGTGCTTCCTAACTTCAAAGATTAATATTAATTCTAAAACATATCAGATTTATCAAAGTTTATAGATTAGGAAATGGATCGTTAGAAAGGCAATATGACATTCGAGGCCATGGAAATTCTATCGATAATAGTTGAAAGTCATATCAGAACATTTAACTTCCACCAGAATTTTTTGTGTCCTATTAGAATAGATTATATATGGCTTAAKTTTAGTCTTCTAAACAGACAATAAAATCCTCAGTACAGTGCAAATTTGTGGTGTGTTCTATATTTCCTTCTTTTTTGAGGATGGATTGTACTTAATATATGATATATCTTCTGCTCAGTAGAAACATTTCTTACAGAAAAAAAGGAGGAATAGAGAATAAGTGTCACAACCCAGTATGTCCAACTCATATGCTCAGTATCCCTTTAAAAGGAAAAAATGTAGGTGTATCTTAAGCTCATCCTTGTTTTTCATTTCTACTTGCTATTGAACAATATGATTTATTCACTACTATTTTGATAGAAAGGTAAAGATCCCGCAGGTAACAGAAGTAGTAGATGAATTCTATAGATCTGTTTATGAAATCTGGTTGTGATTAGTGTCAGATCGTAAGTCCTTATAACTAACAGAAAACWAAGGCATTGACATTACATACCATGTTAATAGGCGTATATTAACGTTACACTAAAATTCAAAATACACAAATGCTTTTAAAATTCTTTCCCCTGAAGAAACCATGTAAACTACTAAGGCTATGTTGCTCACAAGAAGTATTCACAGTTCACATAAAAACAATTTATTCACACAAAGAGAATTCTGAAAYAGCTACTTCCACTGAAATAAGAACAGCAGATTCAGATTAGCAGTTGCAGATGTTAAGTGAGACTTAAAATGGGATAGAAAATAATAGCTTCTCAAAATAAATGTCAAAGAGAGATTTAAAGAAATAATTGAGAAAATTAAGAATAATAAAGGGGAAACATTCTCCCAGACTGTCCAGTATGAATGAGCAGGGAAGAGTGAGATTGTGTGTTGAAATACCCACTTTGTCATTTTTCACTGAAAAATAGGAAACTTTCCTTGGAATAGAGAGGCCTGGCCACCATCTTCTGCAGAACTTTGACTTTCATTGAATAAGGAAACTATCTTTGAAAGTGATGTTCCAAACACAGGTTGATGTAGACTTTCTGCCTCTGCATACAAATATCCCAAGTGAACTTAGAGTGCAGAGTAAACTTTTCAAATTACATTCTTGTGTTTATAGCACTGAAGGTCTGGTGACAATGTTTACAAAGCCAGTATACTTTGGGAAAACCTATGAATGTTTTTGAAGGAAATTATGAATAGTTTAGTTGGTGGTCTGTAGTTAATTTGGACAATTTACTTTGCACATCCAGGCTTTTCATCTTCATACAGTTTGTTATTTTCAGCTAATGATTTAGTTTTGCCACTTGCTATTTAAACTAGAAAATCCAACATATACAAAGAACTTGCTATAAGAAACTGTTAGTTTCTTCTTGATTGACTTGACAGTAATAAAATGAAGTTAATAATGACACTGTGAAGACATATGTCCACTGTCTTTTTTCAGTTTATAAAATAGCTAGAAAAGATTCCAGAGACAGATGTCTTTTTCAGAATTACGCATATTATAAAGTTACATTGACTGAATGGAAATTAGAAACTTGTTTCCTTTCAAATCTCTAATTAACACTACTTTAAGGCTTTGGTAAAGAATCACGGAAGTATTATTACCACCAAATTCAGGCTTTGTTAGAAATCTTCATTTGAATCAGAGTGCCTTGCTGTTGGCATCCATATTCGCATGCAAATGAAAGAACGGTAGATGTAGCTGATCTAACAATGATTTGAGTTATTAAATTGGAGAGCAATATTCAGAAATTTTTTATAGGAAAAAGATCCATTATCCAAGTCTCTTGATCAGTGCCTAATACATGATTAATCATTTGGTCTCTGTGAAACATGTAGCTCAAATGACTTTTAAATTCTAGGATTTATTGTATCATTGACAGAAAGAAATTTTTTCAAGCAAATATTCAGTAATTAAAGGTACTAATAGTTCTCCTTTAAGAGAGAATTTCCTTGAATTAAAAAAAAAAAAAAAACTATTTCCACTTCTTTATGGAGAGTATTTTATGCAAAACCTAAAAAGGAAATATTGTATCACTGTGTGGACTGTAATGAAACACTGAAATGTAAATTACATTGAAATTTTACAGCCATTCAAACATATTCTTTTTTTCTTTATTGTAGATAGATTCATTCAGACAWAAGCTTCACCTGGCCAGTAAAATTTTAGCTAGCTTTTAAGATTATTGAAAACTTCCAATATCTTTTTAGCCGTCTTGATAAATAACTAGATCATTTACTGATTCAGAAACATCTACTTAATGTTGTCTCAGAAAATAAATGTAATTAGCACTTCACAAAATCTGTATGTTTTGACATCAGGGCAAACTCATTCCCATAGAAGAGAGTTTTATGAATATGATGTTCCACCACATTTCTTCTTGGAAGTAAAAATAAGCTATATCTTCCTGAGATGTTTAAGGTTTTGTATGCACTTCAGAAAAAAAATGGTATAAAATGGTTAGGAATAATTTGAGCCTTGAAATCAATGAAGGTCTTAAATAACTTCCATCTAGGCGAACTGAAAGTGAATTAGGTTTAAGATYTTACATGAGCAGTAGAAAAGTGATCATATGATATAATTCCATGTGACAGCAAGAGGGCTGTGCTAAAAAACTGGTCCGAGTCCGATCTCTTTCAAGTCTGCAGTTCTAAAGATAAAGTTTTCAATGCTGATGAAGGGACAGGATGAACTGTGGATTCAAAGCAGTACAGAGATTTTTCTTTCAAAAACTTGGTTTACTGGTAAGTGTAAACAGATTCAAAGCTATGTGCAAGTGACATGACTGATGAGTCTGTACTGTGGGCTTTGTATATTGTTGCTTTACTTCACATAGAATAGAGGGAACTTTTTAAGTGCGGCTTTTTATTGCTACAGCTTTTGTATGCTGGCTCCTTTTCATATTTCTGCTTCTGGACTCACTTTTCTTGTTATGCGCGCTAAAGAATCAAATTCTGGGTCCAGGTGCTCCTACTCATCTTACTGCTACATAACTTAGGATAATAACYAAATATCTGTCCCAAGGACTCACTCTCTATATTTTTGTATATTTTAATATTTTTGTTAATAATAGATATTTTGAATTCATTTTGTTGTTTCTTTTCCTGTTCTCCTTTTTGCTTTCTTTTCCACTTTTTATTCCGTGATGTTGATGTTTTCATAACGCAAAGGAAGATATTTTCTAGTTTGTCTCTACTAGAAATCTAGCAGCAGGTACTGGTGTATCTTTTAGTGTTCTTTCACTCCTGAAACCTTAACGGACCCCCTGCTGTCAGTGCTTTGTAAAWGTTTTAAGTAGTGACCACCAGGTGAGAATTACAGGAATATTCAATTAGAAAGAAAACTAGTGATTAATCTTCTTATATAAACAAATGTGAAATCGGTGATTTTAGCATTTATGGAGGTCTAGGGGCTTACTACATCTTATCCATCAGCACAAGAGCACTAGCAAACCTAAGAAGGTGAGCTATGACTGTTTCTTCTATATTATTCATATTTTTTGCAATATACAAAGTAAAAATACATCAACAGACTAAAATTAATTTACATTTTTAACAAAGTCTAACMAATTATCATTCATGGGTCAGCTGATGATCCTATTTAATACTGTGACCACTGTGTTTAAAATCTGTTATTGTTAATGTTGTTAATGAATGTTGTTAAGATTACAGAGCTGCAAAAAAACTAAAAAAAAATCAGTGTGAAATAAGTTGTATTATTTCCAGTTCTAGCATCACTACCACGTATCACTCCTCTTCCTGGATTCATTGGGAGTGATAACTGCTTTCCCSTTGTTGTCTTGGCCTTAGCCGTGCTCTGTTTTTCCTTTGTGGAGATGATACGTGCCAAGCCTGGCCAGCATGGGAGAGGAGGTGCAGGAGGTTCAAGCATATTCGATAAAGACAGAATCGTGAGAGGTTTTGGCTGTTGAATGGCTGAAGCGTGTGAAGTGGGCTTTTGTTTTAGAGAGATTATCTAAGTGTTTGCTATAAGTAAAATATATTTGAGTAACTTTCAGTAAATAGAGCTGCTTTTGTTCTGAACTAAAAGTTCTGCTTCTGAATGTTGGGGTTATATGATCAGTCTATGAAGTGGCAATAGCAGGTCATGTGATCAAGTCATGCAGGATGATCTGTGCTTTTTTTTTCCGAATATTTATAGCATTTACAGAGCAGCTGTGTGCTTTTTTTTTAATCAAAATTAAACAAAAATAATTCAAAAATATGAGAGACTTGAGGAAAAACTCATTTGGAGTAAGGATTGCTTAATAAAGAATATAATTTCTAGACTTAGCAGCTATTTGTTGTCTGGAAGTCAACAAATTTTGATCTGTTCTTACTACCTTCTTGGACTGATATATCTTTCTGCAGCTTCTGGGAAGAAATAATAGCCCATCACTTTGAAATATTGAGAGGACTGGATGAGACAAGGATTTCTTATATTTTCTTTTCATCTGTGTCACTTACTTGCTGTGACCRTAGGCAAGCAACTTTCCATCAACATGTGCCATGATTCTCCCAAGCATAAAACTGGGATTCAAGTAATAGTTTTGTAAAGCACCATCAGATTACCAAGAGTGGTTTGAGTTAAATTCATTTATTTTCAGAGAATTTGGAAGATTGTGAATTTCTCATTATTATTTTCATACAAATCTGGGGAACATACACTTTTTAGAAAAAGTGTAACTATGTTTGCAAATATATTACTTTTGTCCTTTTCTCCCACCTTTCTTTCAGATTCTTAAGAAATTCTAATTTTGCATCTAATTAATTCTGCTCAACTTTGACTGATGCTAAACTGCGGYTGGTTAAAATGTAGTTAAAACCTTTGATATATGCACAGAGAGTATGGCTTGCCTTGCTGTGTTTTTATTTATTAGTCTGAATAACCTGCTGTTCTATATTAACAAAAACCTTGGTTCATTGGTTTTGTTTTACTGTGTTTTTTCTTGGTTGGCGTTCATGAGATAGTATAGCTGTTGAGTAGTTTCCTTTTTTTTTCTCTCTTGGCTTTCTAAATATTAAACTTCAGCATATATATATATATGTATCAACTACAAAAATACTACGGTGACATATTGGAGACAGAAGTCTGACTGTCAGAACTATCTCTTGGCTGCTTTTATTGGTATATAGTTTAGTGTGCTGAGAGTGCCATGGAAACCAAGAGAATCTTCACTGGTGCTCTGCACTGTTTGTCATTCAGCCTTTGTTTTGAATGTAACTGTTCAATATACAGTGATGGTGCTTTGGGTTATAACTTTTTTTTTTTACATCTTTATGCAGACTGAATCCATTTGTGCTTCAGGAAATGTTCCTGGGTTTTTTAGATTCACTAGTGACTCTAAAAGATCATGTGTCCAGAACAGAGAAGGAGGTAGGCAGGAGTGGTAATGAATTTCTGCTGTCTTAAGAATTCAGTTTTCCTTAAAACCACTCCTGGAGGCAGTTCAACTCCACAAATAATTCAGTCAGCAGAACTGATGTACATATACCGAACTATACACTTTTTTTTTTTTGCACTGCGCTCCCGTGGTGTGCTACACTTGCTGTTTGTCTTTCCCAGAAAGCGCTTACTAGCAGCCTCAGTCAGGGTTCTTCTTTAAAGGTAACACACACATACATGCACATATCTCACAGTATGAGCATTTAGTTTGCATGAGAGGTAATTATGCCAGTTTTATTGATTTCACAAGGACTTGTTTCTATAATAACCTCAGGTAAATTCCCAGTTACAGTGTATGCCAAACAGTAAACTACTCCTTTATTAAATGTTATAGCATACATATTCTTTATCTACTGTCATTTGAGAATGTTTGAAATTCCTATGAATGCATTTTTAGACTACAGTAAATGAACCATATGACCAAATATGACCATATGACCATATGACCAAATTATTGGTATTTTTATMCTTTATTTAATTTTTTAAATATATTTTTGAAAATATAGCCTGTCAGAGAATACCTCCATGGTTACAGTACTGACATATTTGGTCCTACTACCACATTTATCATTAACAAGATTTTAATAMCTTATGTATTCATTATATGTTCATTTGCAGAGAGATCTTCTGCCTTGTTTTATTTGTAATATCTTCTTTATATGGCAGTTGTGATCATGTTCCTGTGTTGACAAGACCTGTGAGCCAGTTCAGTTTATTCTCAAAAATTTGCAAACACAGGTTTCCTTTTGTAGTAAGATTAGCTTCCCTCTTGTCCAAAATGAGGTCATTTACAGCAAGAGTTAGAAGGGCTGCAAAGTCTCGCACACTTCTTTAATTGGATTGCTGCAATCCACTATGATGGAAACAATAAGAAAAAAACAACCAAGTGTACTTCAACGTACATTCTTAATTTGTTCAACACAGTTAAGTATGACAGTGCTATGCTGGCATGAGTAATGCGGATCTTCTTTACAGATTTTTGAAAATTACGAAGATACTCCTCTGCTGTCTTTTGAGGAATCATATTTATTAATCAGACAGACAGCCATTTTGGCCAAAGTTACTTCATCTTTTTGGGTKATTTGAAAAAATAAATTTGGTATCTCACTGCTGAAATTGGCAAATTTATATTTCTCATTAGGATAAAACCATTGATATGAGTGCATGACAAATGGATTACTAAGATAAACCGTAATAATTCTGTAATAGCTGCTTATGGATCAAGAATTTATGAATAAATTTTTTTTAAATGTAATACAATATACGTAGCAGAGTCAGAAAATCTATCTGCTCAAAAAAATAGTTTTTTTAAATGCATTTATATGTGCATTCATATTTATGTTGTTCACATAAATAGTGCTATTAGCTTTTGCTTTCTCTATGATGATACAGAGTAATCTGGATCCTTCCATGGGGGGATCTGAAAGCATTTCAGCGCTCTCAGGATTTTTGTGTGGAAAGTACTTCTGCAGTATCCGGGTACCTAGGACAAGGGATAGTGTCTTAATGCTTAAGTAGATTGTATTTTTTGTCTGCAGTTATGCCTGAATTATAACTCATCCTACTAGGACTCCATAAATTTTCACAGATTATTACCGGCTTTATCAGTATTGAACAAAATCTATGCTGAGTTTTAGAGATGAGAAGAAAATGGACAGAGGGAACAGAAGAGATCATGGTCTGAAATAGTAGTAAGTAAAGGGAGTCTATGCAATGATGAAACAAATGAGCACAGAAGAGTGAATAGGAGTGAGTGACATTGCTATTCCAAGACCCTAATACAAGCAGTGAGATGGTACGGATTAAGGAATATAGGAGTATGATACAAGGGGAATTTGTGGGGAAGACCTGAAGAATACAAAGAATTCTTGGTATATTTAATAAACTTGCCTGTAAAAAGACACTAAATGTAYATCATTCAAGTAGTATATCATAAGCACATACAGTTCATGTATCTAAACAAAACAGGGAAGCTTCTTAATTTCCCTCAAATGAATGGATGAATTGGATGGCCAATTTTAAATGCAAAAAATAAGAGATGATGTCGTAAATGGATGCTGTTTTCCATGGACTCTCATTTCCACAAAGAATTCTGTTCTCTCCATCTGATGAGTTTGGTAATTTTATTGGGGCAAGTTGTTTCTCCTGGAGGAGGGGTTTGCAAAACACTTCATTTGAAGAAATACAATGAGCAGAAGATCATCACAAGAATGATCATGACAGTGTCTGTATATCTTTCTTTAAACTGAATGTTGATTTCAGGGACTGCATTAATAGGCCTGAGAGGAAGAGASAAGAGAGCCCAAAATAGCTTGTCACATCTGTCTGAACATACTAAAATAAAAATGTAAATATTTTAAGAGAAACATAGAGTGAAAATGGAAATTCCAAGGTCATGCAAGTTAGAAAATGTTTCTATTGTTAGTAAAATGTTAGCTATTTTTTCTGTTTCCTATTGGATTTATTATTTCTTCCTCTTCCTTTCCATACAACAATATATCATGATAGATTTTCAACCTGTTTTTCACATTCACTGGTATCTTCTCTGCTAATCAATACTTTCCAATTCACATGTTGCTTTTGAGAACATTTTTGTTAAATTTTTTGCAGTTATTTACTGAGCAAACTATGACTCCTGGTGACATTTTTGTGAACAAAGGAGCAGCCTGAACAGGAGGCTGTTGTTCATTCCTGAGTTACGTGAGTGCCTCTGCTTGGATGAGCCTTCTGCACTCAGTGTTACTGGGACTAAAACGAACAGTAGTCTCCGCAAAACAGCTTGGGTTATGCAGTGGAATTGAACAGTTTATGAAGGCTCCTGTTCCTTTAAGCAACAGGTATCATTGCTTATCATCCAAAAAGTCACAGATTAAGAAATTAAAAGGCATCTGGAAGTAAGGATTGTTTCATCTAAAGGAGGCTCAGTTTGCCTGCTATAGATGTAGTGAATAGCTTTCAAGTCTAGTTAATGTAGTAATTTAGCAAATAGGGGACTTTGAATCTTTAATGTTCCCTTAAAAACTGAATAGTTTCAAGTTACTTTCAGAATACATTTCTACATAAACTCACAGCTTGTTTCATACAAATCTATACTATCATTCTATATAGGGTAAATGAAGCAGAAGGCAGGTTGCATTTATCCTATGACAAGATGAAAAGCTGATTACGCAGATGAGTGCAGATGAAGTGGAAACCTCTCGGAGATTAGGTTTTGCTCTCGGTGTGCCCTACATTGCAGCCTGACATAATCGTTTCATGTTGGTTGCTTTTTGTGAACTCTCCCTCCTCTCTCTCCATATAGACCATGTGCCTGCAAAAAAGGAGGTTATCAAAATAAAGTAATCATTAAGAAGGAGAAAACTCAATCTGTTAAGATTTAAAAAGGATTCATTTTGGCCTCTTATGTAGGGAGCAATGGGAAGTAGCCTAAAATGACAGGAATGTTAAGATCTCCCATATTTCAAGTAAAGGTGAATAATGAAGCTCAGTGGACTCAAATGTGACATTTTTGGCAGCCTGCAAGTTATGGTGTGAAATGATACTTCATTGCAATGTTTCAACATTTSTGATGATCCTAAGCACCGATGGGAATCATGACACTACTTTTTCTCCCAAGAGAGTCTATCAGTTGAAGTGTTTTAACCTTAACTCTGTTATTTCTGAATTATCTTGTTACAAAGGCCTTTCACTTGCTTTATGGTGCCTTCCAGAATGRAGTACTTCCAGTGAGCAATAGCAGGGAGAGTGCTTGTAGGAAATAATCTTTGGACCAAATAAGCTAGGGTATTTCCTTGCTCTAAATAAAATCCTGCACCTTAAAGCAACTTCAGATATTGCCTGTTTTGTGAGCTGGTTTAGGAAATGAGTGTGTGCTGTGATTTATYGCTTCAAGCAGCGCTTAGGAAGGTAGGATAGGATCCCTAACCCTCCAGCACTGCAGCTTGGAATTAAGGCTGGTTTGTTTAAGAAGCATATTGCAATTACCAGGGTAAGCAGTAGCTATATAATTGGCAGTGATGCTCTTCCAGGGGAAGAACAGATTTGATGGATCRTGCAAAGACAGTTYATGGCAAAAATAACCAGGCTGAAGYCTCCATGTGTTAGCACCCGCAGAAGCCTCGACTTGGCTGGAAGAATCTGTTTTCTGACACATCAAGCGTCAAGACTAAGCGGTAGAAGGCAGTCCTTCTGCAGAGCCAGCAAATGCCCGCAGCCCGCCGAAGCCCTTGTGGAGAGGAACAGGGCGAGGAGGACGCCGTCCCGCACGCCTGCGACCCGCGCASCCACCGCAGGGGCCCGCCTGCGCTGCGCGCTCGCTCGCCGCTCCGCCGCCTGCCTGCCGCGGCGGGGCGGCCGCTCGCCGCT
>NW_028186363.1:1226176-1244567 GCF_003343005.1 Rhea americana | reverse complement strand
CCTCAGCATCCTCTGCCCTCCCCTGCACCCGCACCGGCAGCACGAGCGTCTGAACCCAGGGCTCCTCTTCTCACAAGGTAATACCCTTGGATTTGCTTCTGTCGTCTACCGTGCCCATCTGCCCAGTTCCCTGCAGTGGTTTCCTCTGCTGCAGTCGAATGGATGGAAAAATGAAAACACAAACTTACCGTGCAAAGAAAGGAGATATTTATTCTTCATTAGCATCTCTCTCTCTCTCTCTCTGCTTATTTATAAATAGCCCCCGAGGGAACATGCAAGCTGGGATCTCTTAGTTTCTCTTGCAGTCCTAAGAAGTCCTTAGCTTTTCTCCCACCCCCTTTCCTGTCAGTGCTCCTAATGTAAGGTGWTAGATGGGTTATTTCTTCTACCCCAGAATAACTTTGGAAACTGTATGCTCTTTTTCTGCTAAAGTATGGGCTAAATTCTGTCAAGTGGGAAATGCAGATTGCTATAACTCTCGTGCATTTGATGGATGCAAATTTCTTCATGCACTGGGGAGAGTARCGGGGTGGAAAACACGTGATTAATATTTAGAGCATGCAGACAATCTGTTATTCAAAATGGCAGGACTTATGAGAATCACCACTGCAAATGAGGCTGCTCAACTGTTACCCTGTATTGAAATATAATGTAATTTATAAARTCCTTTTACACATTGGAAAAGTGTTAAGAGGATCTGTATTGACACTCTGGCGAAACCTTTCTCCTGCAGAAGGGTATCATGTACACAGGCAACTAAAATACATTTTCCTTCCTTGAGATGCAATGTTAAATCACATTATGATCCAGCTGACCCAAGAGTTGGTCTGGGAACTTAGTCCTTCCCCTGGCTGTTGCTCAGTCTTACTGATTCCTGATTGCTACTGATTGCTGCATAACTGGTCCTCAGTTTCTTTAAGCTCCACCAAAAAAAAAAAAAAGTGTTGAGAAAAGATAAACAAGTTTTGATTATTTTTATAATTTTAGTCGTTTAGAACCTTTATTGAACATACAGAACATAACATTGTTAACGTAATTTGAGTGACTGTATGCAGGATGTCTACGGATAGAAAGTTGCAGTTTGGTATGGGAATCAAGAGTGAAATCTCTTCTTAACACTGCAATGGAAACTCGTTTTGAGTTRAGTGAAACCTATCATTGAAAGTCAAGTGTCATGAACATGCATGTTCCCATATATTTTTTATATATGTGTGAAGTATACAGCTACATGGGCATAACTGACTTAATCATGTACAAAGCAGTGGCCAAGTGCTGAATGTTTCTCTAATATTTTCTAATTCGTTAGGGTGAGATGGAAGTAAAGGCATGGGTAAAAGTAAATTATTTCTGTAGAGGCTTTCTTGCATAGACAGGTATTTTCAGAAAATTTTTATTTTTCTTTCCAATYTCTTAAGGATGACTTCAACATAGATAAACTGTTTGTATTAATACTACAGACATCTATCTTTGGTTTCTTGTATCTCTGCTGAGTGGGTTCATCTATCAATCCTTGTTCACTTGATTTAAAATAGACAATATTTTTCAAAGAAGGGAATAATGTTTTGCTAGTATAAGATGATAGTTGGAGGAAATCTCACTGAGACAATTTAGAAACGGAGACTGGAGAAGACCTTTTCCTTTTGTGGAATCTATAGGCAAGTATCAACTGCAATACTCAGAGATTGCAGCTTTTGAAAATAAATGACAATATAATGAATGTCAACTTCATACTGACATTTTTCAGGATGTAAAAGTATTGTAAAGGGTCAATTTTATCTGAGATCTAAGGAACTATGTTTGCGGGTTTGTTTTTGATTTATTTCTTTTTAACTAGAAAAAGACTAATATCCTACCATCTCTACTCATCTTCCTCCTGGGGRAAAAGGGAGAATAACTTTTCTGCTTTATCTAAGAACTCTTGATGATTTGTCTGTGTAAAGAAACGTGTAATCTCGGCTCTTTACAATGCCATTTAATAAGGTAATTCTTTCAGAATCTTTGATTTTGTTTTCACTTACGTGCATAAAATGTTTGAAAGTGGAAGGAAAAGTGAAAAATAGCCTATTGGAAGGACCTCAAATGATGCTCTGCTGGCCAAGAGTAGAAGAGAAGAAGAAAGCAAGGACAATTGTAGAGGTCTTCAGTGGGGCAGTTTTGTGCTTTTTATTTTACTCTATCATTTAGAGATTGAATGAGAAAGAAATTTCCGTATACTTCTGTGTTGCCATTTTCCAAAATTAATTTGCGTYCCTTTCTCCACACAGTCTTCCTAGCATCTCAGAAATGTTTGTCAACTCTTAATTGTGCTTTAGCTATTTTGGCATGAATTAAATTATTCTAGCTTTGATCTCTTAGGCTTTTTTTAATATATAGTCAATTATACATTAGTTAATTATGTGTTCTGGGTGTTTATTCCATTAGCTTTTAGATAGCATGAAGAGCTCCAAAAAGGAAGGGAACTGTCCATCTTGGAGTAATCAAATAGCTACAGCTCACTGAAAACTGAATTCTAACTGTATGTAAATCATTTCTGCATTTTTTCAGCATGTTTTATATATTTATGTGTTATTCCTTTGTACCAAACCCCTCTTTTTTATTTTTAATAATCATTTCTCATTGTTATCTTTGCTGGTTGTGGCTGTCCATATTTATTTGCACRTATCTGGAGATAGCAGATGCAAAGACTATGCTGTTGTTTTAATGACCAAGCACTAGAAGTCAGTGCTTGTGGTTGTTGTTGATTTTTTTTGTCTGACTATATGCCTAAAAATCTGTTTAGCTTAACATTCCTCTGGGATACTAGAGCCTGTAGCTTCTGTTTTTTTTTTTTTTTTTTACTTTCTTTCTGCCACAGTCATTTAAAGCTTCATACAACTTCACAACCTCTTTTCATATTAACCCTTGTGGTTTTACATCCCTATAAATGTAGTCAGAACAACATCTCCAGGTAGGAGATGTATAGTGAGTCTCAGAGCTTCTCCTGTCTGAGAAGAGGGGAAGAAAGCTCACGAAAGGCACAAAACATGCTGCATGAATTCTTATCCAAAAAACTGTATCTCCTAGCCATGCGGATAGTGCTGTTTCTTCCCTTTCTATGGACAGTTGAACTTCTAATCATTAGTTTGAACATTTAGCTTGATTTAAATCCAATTCTTATGTGGTCATAAGGGAGGGCTTAGTAACTCCTGAAGACCAGTTATGTTTTGTTGAATTTGGCCCTCAGAAAATTACCTTAGACCAGTAAATTCTTAACATTGAAGTGCTTCTGTCCTCCACTTAAAGAGTCGTTAAGTCTTCTGACTGGATTGAAATGGTACTACTGAAATCTTAAAGTAAACTTAAAGTTCCATGTGAACTGTCTTCTGTGTTAGGATACAGACCAAGAGAACTGTGATGACATACAAGCAGTTAATGCAACCCATTTTAAAGACATTTAATTTTTTAATGCATTCATTTCATTTGTACTTAAAATAGGACAGACACATCAGACTGAATGTTGAATGCATCAAAGCCAATACTACATACATTTATTTGCATAACAGGCCTTTCGAAAATCTGTAATTCATCCTTTCAGATGGAGAACAATCAAATTCAAAAATTTTTGTTAATTGTAGTCATATGTCCAAAACATTTACCTATGAAATCTATGAAATACTGCTAGCAAAGTTTCACTGAAGAAAATAGATATAACTATAGTGCTCTTTTTTAACAAGTCTATCCCTGAAGTGTTAATAGGATTATTACAAGTCATACACCCATTTCATCTGAGTACAGCCCAGTTTTTCAAAACTTGAACTATAAATATCATTTTTAAGGCTTTGTAATTCAGGTACTCAAAGTTCTTTAAGAGTAAAGATAACTAATGTTTGGGGAGGGAGAAGGTTGAAATGCTTTCTGAGTCTATTCTCAAAGGTTGCATACTTTTGTAAACTATTTTAAAGTATACATAGTTACGAATAAGTTTGTCACTTGTGAAATACATGTTTCAGGATTCTTTTTGTTGCTTTCCTAGAACTTAACGTGGGACAGCACCTTTGAGCTTTACCTATGGAAAGATATATTCAAAGCTTGCTGGCTTTGTGCGAAGAGGGGGTGGGGAGAGTGATGTTTCTAAAATCAAAAATATTGCTGTTGGATTTATCCTTTTTTAAATTATTATTCATTGGAATTCCATTTCCCTTCTGTGTTCACTGGTGAAGCTTCCTTGGCATCTGCATCTCCTTTTCTGGTTAGTCCAAACTCTTGCAGCCTGAATTATTCTCCTTGCTCATCAAATAGCTCAAAGACTTATGATAACATAGCCTTTTAGTTTTCTTCTCCTGGGCTTTCCTTAAATACCATATTGAGTTTAAAGTTTTTATCCCTGTCTTTAGAGTATATGGGTAGCCAGAAGTATCTCTGGAAGTGATGTCTGGGGAGAGCTCTTGGATCTGAAGGGCAGCATGCTTAATACTTGTTTTTAATATCATCGTGAAACTAACAAACACGGAGACCCAATAATTAGGCAAATAAAACCCTAGTGTTTTGGTTTAGCAAAACTGAAAATGATACACACTGCAAACTGTAGTGAGCTGTTCCTAGGAATAGTCTCAGCAACTCAGATCCTTTACCTGATACGCATACAGCAAAATATATGTTTCCTCCCAAGAAAAACAATTTCCTCCAAAGAAATACCATGAGGTACTTAGCAAAGCGTATCTAGAATGTAAAACTAAAACCAGGTAAAAGTGAAATGGTACTGGTAAAGTTTTAGTGTTTGACACTTTCATGTTCATCATTTTAGGGAAAATGCTTACAAACATTATTCAGTATTCTATTTAAAAAAACATTTTCCAGAAAATCTTATCTAACATTTGTTACTTCTTCAAAACATATCTGAAAAAGATATTGTGATCAATATTAAATATTTGCAAGGTCAAGCTGTTATATAAAAACAGGGGAGGATACAGCTTTTTCCTGCAGAGTTGGCAGTCTGGAAAATGAAAACTAGAAAAACTTAGTTTAATTTAACAAGCAGACAATTTTTCTGTTGAAAAAATGTCATGCTGTTTTTCTGTAGAAATACCCTGTACATGCTGCATGGAGTAGAAGTAATCTACTGTGTATCCTGTAAAACTTACCCGAAGTATTAAATAAAAATGTTTTATTCTATGCAGGATTACTTATTTGGGTTAAAACTAGTATATATGGAAAAAAATGGTCCTATGTACAATTTATGACCCAAAACTAAAACGTACAAATAAGATSTTACAATTTTTTATTACTTTGTTTGCTATTAATGTCATGTCTTCATTTTACTTCTGCTGATAATATTGTAATTTTCTGTTGAGATAGAAAAGGATTACATTTTAGACATGTGAATAGAGGTCTGTACAAGCTGTTTGGTCTAATATGGCTTTTATCTTGTTTATTCCTTGAAAATCAGCTGACTAGCAACTAGTACAGCTTTTCTTTAAGACCTCTATATCCTCAGGCAAAAGATGTTTCCTCTTGCCTATAATTAGTTTTTACATTACTTCATGAGTTCAGCTGAATGTTATCCACATGCTCCTGTACACATATCCAGGAATGTTTTTAAATTTTAAGTTGTAAGACTTCATATTATTTCATTTTAGACACAGAAAATTGTAGTAGATGGTTATTTCTTTGAATAAGGTCTATCTATAATATTAATGCATAATTAATAAAGCATAGAATATCCATTTAATACTGTTGGTGAGACATAAACCCTGTATTTATTTTAGAATAGATGAAATAATCATAACATTAATTTTAATTTCTAGATTTTGAAAAATACTCCCATCAGCAAGGAGATTTGGGGTCACTTGTTGTTCGTTTGTTGTTAAATATATTTTTAATCCCTTTGAAATGTAACAGTTTGCACATATGTCTACTASATACAGTGAAAGTGTAGGGAAGTTCCCAAGAGAATGTTGTATCTGGTACGTTAACCCTTCTGAATTTTCCTTAGATGATAAGAAATGAAGGAAACATGGCCAGGAGTATTGTGAGGATGACTTTGCTCTTTGTTAACGAAGGTGGAAATGAACTGTTGTTGCTGGACTAGGTTGCTAGACCTGGGCCAGGACAGCAGCCTCACTCTCTAAAGTACTCTAATATCTGTCAGCTGTAGGTGTATCATTAAGGAGAAAAGACCTAAGGGTCAGTGTGGTGCTTGAAATAAAGTCTTGTTGTTGTTTCATATATCATGCAAAATGGAGSTTCTTCCTGCTTTGCCTGTGTGTAAAAAAGCTTATTTTTCTGATATGCAGTGTAAAATACAGCAAGATTGATTACTACCATGTATATTAGTTTTTCAGACATTTTTCATTGTAAGACTCTCTTTTCAGGTATGTCTTTGTAACATTTTAATTTAGCTGCAATTTTCCATGCCACGTATTGCTAAGTATGGCCTCCTGAAAATGTTTTTCCTTAAAATTTCACTTAAAAAAAAAAAAAAAAAAAAAAGGTGTGCAGTTGTTTTTACAAACAAGGCTGGAAGAATGGGGCAAAAAATGATGAAGGTAGTTTTGATCATGTAATAGTACACAAACCAATTTAGTATCCCTAATTTTATAGGCTATTTTGTTGCCATCACTTAGAAACACGTCCCTTATTTACAAGGCTGTGAAGCTTGGATTGGCATTTTGCTGCAAAACCAATATGCTGAACATATCTTTGCCTGGAATGCAATGTTCTTAGTGGCACCTTCCTTGCAATTTATCTTTTTAGCAGTCAGAAAACTCTGTTATATTGCAAAAAACARGAAGCAAGGTATTTGACTCATGTTTTCTCTTGCTTCTTTCCCTGCTAAGTGCCCAGGAGCAAGATGGAGAAGGTAAAAGCCTGATGAAGTGCAGAGGGGTTTTGTTTGTTTGTTAAAACACTTTATCATWTCAAACATTCTGCATTAAACAGACTGTTACTGTGTTAGGAGTGATTTGTTTGGGACATGTGTACAAATTGCCTTCATTCTTTCTTTACTTTAATGTCTGCTAATACCTTAATTACATTAGAGATTTATCACAATTAGAATACCCAAAACAGTATTTTTATTAACAGCCTCTTAAGCAGTAGGATGAGTGAGTTTTTGATGGACATCTCATTTGGTAACTTCTTGTAATTAGTCACCTTTCTCAAACAGATTTGGAACAAATAGTTCCTTTAGTGTGGTTGAACTCTACCAAAAGAGTGTTAGTAGTAATGAGGATATGTCGAGTACTGTCTTTTTTCAAAAAAAAAAAAAATCAGAAAGGACTATCTCGCTTTGCTAAATTGAACCAGACTACAGCAGGATGAGAATTTTCATGTCAGTCTAACTGTCTCGGATCGAGAGGAGTCTTGTCACGWCTGTAACTAAAGTTGCAAGAAGCTTTACTAGCACAGATAAAGTGTTTTTTTTTAAAAAAAAAAAGTTTAATTATGCAAGTTAGTTTTCCCATTTCCAAATTGTTATGGTTTATATTCAAGAAGTATCATGGACAGAGGAGACAAACTAAAGAAGAATTCATATTATTTGCTGTCAGGGTTTCCGTTAGCGTCTTTCCATACTCCCAGTGCAGTTCTGTTTCCGTTTCTGTAATTGTAACACTGCTGTCTTCTCCAGGAATCAGTTCACATGCCACTCCGCGCTTTCACAAAGGCATCATTCTGTGTCATCTTCGAGTCTATGCAACTACTTTTTTCCTCGTGTTTGAATGTTTGACAAACTGAAACACGGGAAGTTCCATCCGAACTGAAGGAAAAACTTGTYTACTGTGAGGGTAACTGAGCACTGGAGCAGGTTGCCCAGAGAGGTTGTGAAGTCTCCATCCTTGGAGATACTCGAAAGCTATCGGGACAGAGTCCTTGGCAGCCTGCTGTTGGGGACCCTGCTTGAACAGTGGGGTTGAATCAGATGATCTTTAAAGGTCCCTTCAGCCYCAACTGTTCTGTGATTCTATGAGTTTAAACATCCTGTTCTGGCCAGCTATCTAAATGGAGAAAGTATTTCTCCTTACTAACTTAAAATCCTGTTGCTTTCACGTGGAGTAGACAGAACCTTCCCTGTTCTGGTTCTGAAGGAGAAGAATAATCTGTTGGGTTTGTAGATTAAAAAAAAAAATTAAACAAAATAAAATTGCTGCTATTTCAGATAGGATGAAATTATTTAAAAATATTGATAGGCAGTTTCCAAACAATATTTTAATTTTATAGCTATTTTAATGTATATTTCTGTGGGTTTTTTTGGTTATTTTTAATTGATTAATGATGAGTTCTAATCCTCTAAAAAAATTCTTCAAAGATTTGATGTTTCTGTAGTTCTGAAGCAGAATGCTCATGAATGGTTTATCTTAGGCCACTTGCAGTTGAGGAATTTGACCAGTGATGATCTGGTTCTGAAACTGCAGTTTCTCACTTATCAAACCTATATCATCTATTTGACACCTCTGAGGCAATATGGTTATTTGGGAATTCTTTTATAAATGCATATTCTCGCAGGGGAATTTATAGTAATGGAATTTTTATTGAGAGGCCAAATATAATATTTGTTTAGAATGAGATGGAGAGTATAATTTAATTGGATCTGCTCAAAAAGTATAAAAATGACTTTATCAGAATACTGCTTGTCTCCAAATTACATTCAGATTGTATTCTTCAACTTCATTTTAAAATGTAATTACCTTTCCCAGAGGAGAAACTTGTTTCCTTTTCTTCCAGTATATCATACAGCCCTTCATGAGGGAACCTTTGATTTTGATAGACAGCAAGACTTACCTGTTCCACTGGTCAGCATACCCTGTTAAGTATACTACTGTTTGCCTATAGGATGTTGCCTATATTATATGCATGCTAGAATATTTAAATCTCATCTTATATTTGCTTATCTTTAATCTCAACCARTGGGAAAGTTCCTTACAGACATTATAGTACATTCTACTGACCTACAATCAAGACTGATTCAGCAGAAAAAACATGTTAGCCTCTTAAAGCTATATTGGCTCATTTTTTATTTATTGGAGAAAAGATGAAGAATTATTTGGCACAATATTTTGCTAGAAATAAGTAGAATGTGTTTCCTAACAGGTGTATTCTTTAAAATTACTTTCCGGTTTGAAGATCTGGGAATTTTTCAAATTGCAAAGATGGGCATGCTTGAGCAGCACTCATAGGAAAATATCTTACCTTGTTAAGGTGGAAGATCGATTTGCCCCAAGGGATTGSAAAGAAGGATAGGGATTTGGCTGATCAAAGTTTTGTATTTGAGAAGAGAGACTTCAAACACATTGTAGTTGCAGAAATCTTTGATTAACTTCTGGCATTTGAGATTGAAGGAGGATTTTTCTAACTGCTGACCATTCTCACATCTCCTTCCCTACTCATTTTTTCATCTGTGTTCCTTTGATTTTCTGTTCTCTTTCTGTCATTGTCTTTCAGACCCAAAAGCACATAGGAAAAGAGTTAGTGTTAAAAGATGCATTTTAGGGACCATACTTTTAAAATATTCTTTTAAATAATCAGAGAAAGTTTAACTAGGGACTGCAACAAAATATAACAGGAGAAGCATTTTTACAGGAAGCATAGTGTTGGAAAACTTTTTTTCTTTTTTAGTATTATGCATCTACTGTAAAATGACACTACGGAGCATATCAGCA
Organism: Rhea americana; assembly: GCF_003343005.1. Lineage (NCBI taxonomy): Eukaryota > Metazoa > Chordata > Aves > Rheiformes > Rheidae > Rhea > Rhea americana. The sequence continues at coordinate 1,234,932 of NW_028186363.1, read as the reverse complement.
TTTTTAATTGAAGGAATATTATGGAGATCTAAGCTGCTGTATAAGTGACCGTTATTAAGAAATGCAATGAACAGGAATGCTCTGTTGTAAAGAGATCACTGAAATTATGCATGTTGTTTTTGAAATCTTTTATAATACAGATTTTATAGATGTCCTTATGATACTTATTATCCTTTTAAAATACTCTCTCGAATTTTTGTGTTTTTTACAGCAACTTTTTAGTTCACTGTTCCTTAGTTGAAAAGCTTATATAACCTCCTCCCACCAAGTGACTTTGGCAGAGAAAGGGCTCACGAGTTCACGCAGATCAGTAAAACTAGCTGATGTACCCCCAGAGCTACTGCACTTACTGCTTTGCTCAGGAACTATTGTTACTTGTTCTGACACTTTAGACGTGATGTTGAATACAGAGATTCCTGTAGTTGTATTGAAGAAATAATACTGAAATTGTACCAGAAATCTGCTAGCAGACTTAAGACATAGCACAAAAATTGTATTTCAGAGCAAAAAAAAGGTTCCCTCTCTTATTTTCACATGGTTGTAGCAGAAAGGCCATTGTTTATGTCTGGCATTCAACTTAGATAAATTACATTGGAGGTCACTTGGCTCAAATCATAGAAGCAAAAATATAAATAAGGGGCCTTTCTTTGTACCAGCATAACTGAAAATATTTATCAACAATTGTGATGCTTATAGTGAAGAAATCCATTGTTGAAACCAAACATTTTCAATAATTTTCAAACTACAGACTGACCTAATTAGTCAGTATTGCATGTGGAAAAATATTTTTATCACTTCAGAAATACTTTAAACTATTAGTGGAATCAATGATTTCAATATAATTTGGGTTTTGTGGTCTGGACTTTTTAAAACAATTTCTGAGAACAGGTTGTGTGGGTAATGCATTCCCTTCATATTTGCTTCCCAACTTGACTAGTCCAATTTATTATCATTGGGGTTTTTTTTCCCATCTTCCATTAAGCAAAAATGTAATACATAATAAGAAATCTTGATTTTAGCTTCTTTACAGCTAGTTCAAATTAGACAATGTTCTGTAAAAGACTGAGAGCAAGAACAAGCAAGTTTGGCTCCTGAGAATATATTTGCTTCTAATGAGGTACTAAGTTTTCATCATATTATGCACGCCATCCAGAAAGTTGTTAAAATAAATTTAATTGGCTTTACAGCAATGTGTAGATTATATTTGCTAAGTGACAGTTTTACATTTCAAGACTTTTAGATGTTATTTTCTTCAGATTACAAAGATACGGTATTCGGGGAGCTGAATTTCAGACTACTTTGTTTTATAGACCGAGTCCTGTGCTAGATTAATTTGGACAGTATGATATAACCAGAGATTAATTTGGACAGTATGATGTAGCCAGAGATTTTTCCAAGGCATTTTAACATGCTTTCCTGGTGATTTCCATCTATTTTTTTTATTTATTTTTCATTTTTATTTAAACTTTCTTTTGATATACAAAGCTCTACATTGTGGATTAGCTTGATGACTTTCAGCCTTATGTTCTGTGTTACCCTTTCATGCATTGCAATAATTTTTTGGCAAGACTCTTTAATATGCTTGACTACTTCCCTTGTGCCGTTGSATGGGATTTTTAATTTAATAACATGATTCTGATCTCTGGCATAGATTCTGTGTTTTTTATTCCTTAACAACTCTTTGCTAACATAGGTCAGTGCTTGTGAAGTCAAGAAGAAATAAATTTTAAGCTGCTATTGCTAACAGGATACAGTATAGTTAAASTATTACTCAAGTAATTAAGTACTGTAGTTTTGAAATCTTTGTCACATTCCAGTAAATAGAATATAGGCTTATGGTGCAAATGCTTCTGTTGTTAAGGAATTTTTATTTCTGTCTAAGCTGCTGCAAGGAGCTGTAACATACTGTCTTCATGAAGAGATAATCACTTTTGATCTTTCTAATGCTAACATTTGTCAGTAATTCAAATGATAACTTCAAAGGATCTGAGAGAAGTATGTGTTTTAGAGAAGAAAATGATATTCAGGAGGAGTTTGTCAAACAAGTGGGTGCTCAGTAGACATATATTAGTGTTGCAAGTAAATAAATACARCTATTGTACTTTCAGCTTTTGACTTGGATCCTTCTGTCTTTGCTTTCTCTACCCTTTTACTATGTTTTTAAATACACTTTAGTTATATTAGCTATATAACACAGCACTGAAAAATAGTGATAGCAAACTCATCAGTTAATACAATCAGGTATTGGGGAGGTGTCTGGAAAGTAAGGTCTTGCTTACCTGAACATCAGGGAAAGGAGGAAGGGTGCTCCTCACASTGAGCAAAGGTGATGTGTCCTACCAGAGAAAATAAACTGCAACAGTGGAGATCTAGCTTTCTGAGAGCACCTTTTAAATAGCAAATTTGAACACTGGCTGTGATTTTAATCACAGTAAGTCAAATTACTGTCTGTGCAGCCCTGACAGTATTTGAAAATAATGGCCTTTTTTTTTGGGGGGGGGGGGGAGTGATAAACACATAGTGTGCATAATTTTATACACATTGCCCTTTTTTTCCTGAGGACCCAGGCTAAACACATTAGGGCTTGAAAGCACTTGGCTGAAAAGTGCTCTCTCATTTAACAGAGAGATTCTCCTAGTAATAATGCTATTCACTTTTTCCTCTGGGAGTGGATTCTTTGTCGGTGTAATTCTGGCAGGTATCCAAGCTACAGGATATTATAAAACTTCACAGAAAAAAATATGAGGATGATACACCTATTTATATCCTACGTATCTTGAAATCGCTTTGTGTTTTGACTCAAGGTGCAATTTGGTAGTATGGTAAAGCCAATGTAATGGCAAACTGCTACCATCAAGTGTGTTTCTACCACTTGGCTTTTTACAGTTGAGCAATGAGTAGTTTGAAGATGGCTGCTGTGATGGAGTTGTTCTTTGATGGTTGTTATTTCTACATATGAATCACTCTTGGCTGCTCTGCCAAGAGCTGCATGATCACTCAATTCAGTACCAGAGAAGCAGCAGGAATGCATGGCTGTGTACGCGGAATAGAAGTAAGAYAGCCCATTTTTCACTCAGCCGTGTCAGCTTAGTTATAATTTCAAAGTCCAAACTCAGGAAATAGGTGCAAGGAAAAACGAGGATGCAACAAGAAACAGTAGGGTGGAGGTTCTCAGGAACTGTTGAATGTCTATGAAGCTACAAGACAGCCTTCCACAGTAGTATTGACTTACAGTTTTGTACCTTTCCTAYCCCTTCCTATTCCTATCCTATTCCTATTCTGCAGCAGACCTTAATCATGCCATGTAGCTGTGGGTTGCTGGTGAACAAAATAAAGATAGTGTGACTGATAGAAGATTGTTCTTACTGTTAGGCTGTCTCCTTAGGCTGTCTCCTCTCTCTCCAAAGATTATGCATGGTCTTCACAGAACTGAGCATCATGTTAAAATTTGGCTGGCATGAAAAGTGATCCCACTTGAAGTAAATGGAAAGCTTGGAATTATTTAAAGAATATTATAAATAGATGCAATGCTTTAACAAAATTTAGATCAAAATCACTGCAAAAATGACTACTTGCTGGTAGCACAGGATGTTTTGGGTAAATACAGCTTGCTTTTCAGAGTTAGGATTCAGTAATTATTCAGGCTGAGGTATTGGTATCATTAGATATCTGATTCTCTGCATACTACAAACTGATACAATATTTTAATATTGAAAGAAGAAGAAATGTGTGACATGATAATATAATAGTTTGACGCAATAATTATTACCTATGACGAAGTTCAGCTGTTTTGAGATGACAGAAACTTCTGMTGAGCTTATGTATTGAAAGCTGAAAACTGAAATTCCTGCTTCTTTSAACAAAGAGAAGCCTTAGAGCAGGTGCTCTCCAGTTTTGCTTGCTGCTGGATTTGTTGCTGAGCTTTAGCTCTTTCCCTCATGGATTTGCATTTCCTAGCAGCTGCAGACTTCTCCACTTTAACTGTGCTACAGAGTTCCTTCTAGATAAAAGCTCAAAAGGAGTAAACCAACTTCTATAGTGCTATGGAAAAGAATGCAAATATATCCACATCTGTATTAAGATGATATAATGTGGTGCAGAGAAAAGGAAATAACAAAGATCAATCAATCTGCCTTTAATAATACAATTACTCCATTGCCTTTTGGATCAAAATAAATGTATATGCTACCTTATCTGACAAGTCTTACTTTTGCTTTAAGTGTGCTAACCAAATAAACAGAACCACTTTTTCTTCTTGCAAATTTTCTTGATGGCAGGGTAGCTCCATAGATACATGCAAAGAGAAAATGTTCAGCCTTTTTGATATTTTTGTGTTTTCTTGTGAAATAAAGCAGGGAGACCTCATTATACTGTGGTAGTGCCAGGGTTATGCTGCTGGCTGGCCTGAATAAAAAGGTAACATATATGCTTGTACAGTTCCTTTGTCTAAATGTTCAGCAGCAAGTTAAATTTTAGGACAGAGGGGGGCTATAAGTTGCAGCATTAAAAAGTAAATCCTTTTAAAAACAGGTGGTTTAGTGAACTTATTGTGACCTTATTTAAGAGCACTGGCTGATACCCCTGAGACAAGGGGATGATGTATGGAAGGCTTTTGATTCTAACTATGAGTGTCAGCAATATCATCCTTTCTGTATGAGATTTTTCAACGTAAAAGATTTGCAGCAGAAAATGTTGAGAGAAAATTGTGCTTCTGCAGGTTGGTTATTAAATTGGCCGTAATCAAGTTTGACAGGCTTCTCTTTATTTTTTCCAGCAGACAATATTATGGCTGAAGATTAGTCAGATGCCTTCCGTCCATTCCCTGCCTCACATGCTATGTCATGCAAGCTTTGAAGCACTTAGCACATAATTTAAATGAATGACTAATTTGGCCAGCGTAATGGAAGGCACGCATACGATCCTTCGGTTGCACGAGCCCATTACGGAGCTTTGTTACGTGAGCTTCTATCTTCCAGAGGGAAAAGTCAGARGATTTACTTACAAGGGCTGTATAACTCTGGACAGAACGAGTAAGCGTTTTTGTAATTGCTATCAAGTAAGGGAGAGCTCAGAGATGGAGCTGAGAGAACAACCACCTGAAAACCTTGGAGATATTTTTTTCAAGCAAACTACCACGAAAGACATTCTCATTGAGCTGTTCAAACTAACTGCTAAAAAGGAAAAACTGTTATCTAATCTTTTGAGATCACATCATATTCTGAGCATTAGCACGGGAAATCAGAAGGGAAAGCTACAAGATGTTTCTGGAGGTCCAAAACTTAAAGGTAGTGATAACTCTGCTTTTATGCATCAGCAAGAGTGCTTTCCGAATTCCACAGATAAAGACGATTTTAATCACAAAAAGATGAGGAAATATAGAAGGAAAGAGAGCTTTGARGAATTCAGACAGAGGAAAGGAAAACGAAAGATGCATGAAGAACATCTTTCTTTGTTGAGTGAGAACATGCAATTGGAAAATGAGAAGATGTTTTCTGCAACATTTCCTACCAGGAACTTTCCYAGTTCCTCTTCTGCCTCCAGTTGGCTAACAGTAAAAGCTGAGGATGATTTAACACTAAATATACAACCAGAAARATGGATAAGAGAGGGGTATTTTCTCAAAAGCAATAAAACTCTGAAACCGGATGTTGACATATTCAGTTCTGTGTGGAAAGACAGTAATGACATGGTTGCGGTTGAATTACTGGATAATGGAGAAAGTATTCCTAARGTTAGGAAGGTACAACAAAGTATCACTTCGGAAAACTCGTGTCAGGCCAGTCCATCTAACAAAATTGAGTCCWTAAGTAAATCTGCAGCTGCTAAAAGCTTGAGAAGTATCAAGTATACTGAGCAGGTATGCAAGCAGAAACCAGCAGTCAGAGCTGTTGCTACAGTACAGGATTCAGGAGCTTGTTTTAAAAAAGTCCTAAAGCCCACCGAGTTTACACCAAGAACTGATGTATTCTCTGTAGATGCTGCTGCTGGAGACTCTAAAAGCACTGTGCTGCAGGAGAAGGAGCGAGATGCCTGTGTGTTGCAGTACAAAGGAGAGCCAGCGCGCGTTCCTGATGAGTCATGCAACCTTGTGGGAGCCGTCAATAAAGCCCTTCTGAAAGTTATACAGAGTGACAGTCCAGATGAAGCTGCAGAATGGAAGAGACTGCAACAAATCACAAGAAACCTGCCTGGCTCCGTATATGAGAAAAGAACCACCGTATCCGGGGGAAGAAGTAAGCATTTATTTTTGAACCTGCCTGTAAGTGAATGTTCTGATATTTCTCAGACAAATAATGATTTTAAACTGGAAGAGAAAAGGCAGCATTCACCCTCATTAGTAGCAGTGAGTAATGTTTTTAGTAATTCATATCCACTCTCTAATACACACAAACAAATGTCACCTATTCCTTCTCCTTTATCTTCAAGACTGCCTAGCCCACARCTGCATCATCGGATTCTCCCATTGCCTGCACGGAACAGCGAGGAAGAATCTATGTTCAGTGACTATTGCGGTGGGAGGCACGGTGCTATAAATCTCTCTTTCAATGATCTGGAACCACAGTTTTATCTGAAGTTTTCTGAACCTGGAGACTTGGGATATGCCATCAGACAGCCAGGCCTACATCAGAATGCAGCTGCAAGGCATTTTGAAAAGCGCACTATACCAGAAAAATTAACTACTCAGACCCAGCAGCATTTCCGTCCAGGTTAGTCCTATTTCATACATTTTTAAACTAACAGAATTGACCAACCATGAAAGTATCAGATGAATGCTTTCTAATACTAGCCTTTAATAATAAATGGTATGTTTGCAAGTATATTTTACTGCCTAAGGATTGAGTGAAAAACTGCACTTTTTTTTTAAAAAAATAACAAACTATAGCTTTATAAGATTTACTTTTAAATGTATTGCTTTTTGCCAGCTTGTATTTGGTACGGTTGTTACTGGATGACCTCTTAACCCAAGTTATGTAGGTATTCAGACAGGAAACACATCAAGCTTTGGTATTTCTTTTATCATTAACTGCATATGCTTTGTCATTTTACTAAGAAAGATATTCTAATATATTACCTAGTATGATATCTTAATTAGATAAATATTTTTCTATAAAAAATGAGAAAGTATTTGCATGTTTATTTTTCTGTCTTTTTTTCTGTATTCTCATCTGTCAAAATGTTGTGATAGCTTTTATTATCTAAAGTATTCTTTTTACTCTGACTTATCTGATAGAATTTTATATGCGTAAGCTAATTTACATAGCCTTAAGTATAGGACTGGTGTTTTGACAATTTAGATACAAGAGGTTGATATAAATTCTTTAATAACAAAATGCTTGCTTTTAGAAATATTGTGTGCAAGAGTCATGTTATACTATATTTGAATAATGTACATGGGTGTGTATACTGTATATAGACTGTGAATATAAATATACATGAAGATATTGCATATTGAACAGTGACCTTTGTTAGACAGAAATTCAACACAGATATTTCTTCTTTTTATTCTGTGAAATGGAAAGGCTAGCAGAGCTACAGAGCTCTAGGTGTGGCTTAGACTGATCTGAGTGTGTTCTAGGGAGGGCTGACAGTGTCTAGAGACATGACTTTACTATAAAAGGGATCGAGATACTAATTTGCAACCTTAAAACTTTTCAAAGAAACTAAAATAATTATCTCTAGCCTTAAAAAGGGAACAAGGAAAAATAAGAAAAAACTTTCTTAGCATTTTTATCCAGATTTGAGTTTCTTGTGTGAAACTTCTTCCCCTCTACCCCAGCACATACCTCCAGCTTCATGATCTTGACCCCTTCATAGCGTATTTGGGTCTCTTATCATACCTTTGGCTGATCCAGCTCATTAAAATAGCACGACATATCTTGGTCTTTTTTCTGGAACCCATGTGGAACCATTAGCTTAGTGAAGWGTTGCTGAACACTGCCTGTGAGCCTGTGGATATCTGTCTGCTACTTCCAGGAGTTGCTCTGTAATTCTGGTTCCAGTCAAGACTAAGTCAAATTTAGAGTGCTGTCTGACAAGTTGAGCTAAGACGATGCAAATACTCACTGGCAACAAGAAAGATAGGTGCTCTGCTGTGTTGTCTTATACCTTTCATTACTTCTTGTACTTGGCTCACTAAATCAGCAGAAAATTTCATCGCTTTGTGAGGCTAAGAGTAGGATGGCCCAATCTTTTTCTCCCACTTTGTATTAGTGTTCTTCATATTACTTTATCATTCCCTACATCTGGACCTGGACCTATTGTGCTGCCTTTTATTAAAAAAAGAGAAAACCCCCCTCACAGAAAAATACCGTCTGTTGGCTGAAAGTCCTAGCTATTAAACAGGAACATCTTTGTGGATAGAACGAAGTACAAACACAAGACCTTAATTCTTGTTTACAGCTATCTTGCAACATTAATACAGGTAGAAAATACCAGTGCAACTTTCTGAAAAATGCGATAGTATTGTTTTGTTTCATTTTCATGTATGACTGCATACCAGCTCTACTAGTCATMAGTCAGAAATGCCTGTGGCCCTAGGGAAAAGCCTCCTACGTCACCTGCATATATAACTCTACAGATATGTCACTGGATCTAAGATAATACAACTTTCCATATTCCTCCTAAGTAGGGATGAAGTCATTCTTATTGACAATGTGTTGAGTATACTACTCTTCTGTGAACTGATATAGGCAATAGTAACTGACTATAGTACAGTAGCGCAAATGATAGATCTCAAAGTTTAGGCAGTGTGAGTG